>NC_084666.1:51245935-51554953 GCF_028389875.1 Rhea pennata | reverse complement strand
TTCATCATCTTGCATCCTTTTCTGTTACATATACTCTCCATTCTACCATTACAAAAAACAAATACAACTCTGGTCCAGGAAACAATGTGTACACATTTCATTCCAGCAATGTGCAAGGATTCTCAAATGTGTAGAGTTACTAGTGAGTTTAAGAGTTTTTCCTCAGCTGGACCATGGATCAAATCAGATACTATGAGCTTCTCCTCTGGATTTGCTGCAAACAAGTGGCAGGGCTTATTCATGCTTTACAACTTCACTTGTCTACTGATAGTAATAAATATGTAATAGGCATGATGCAATATTAAATAAAGTTGTATACTGGCCAAATACACTCTTCTCTGGGGTGCAGACACACTATAAAGCCTCTACAATCTTTAGAAATACACTGATTTCTTTTCTCCTGCTGTTGCCAAACTTATTTGTGTGTGGATGGTCCTACCAATTTTGTCACTAGCTCTGGGAGGGTGCAACTGGGATAAACAGTTGAGGACCAAAAAAAAAAAAAAAAAAAAAAAAAAAAAAAAAAAAAAAAAAGCAGAATAAGCTCACTGACTGGCTTAGCAACACCAAGTTAAGAGCTGCTCCTTCTCCCTAAGACACTGAAGATAGGAGAAGAAGGAGGAGGAAAAAAAAATACAAAGCAAACCAACGTATGATGGAGCATTGGGCTAGCCAACATCAAAACAACAGACACAATACACGTAAAAAAAGAAGAGGAATAATTTCCATTGGTGCAGTGAGAGTTGCCCAGTCCCTTTTCCCTGGAAATAGGCTGTAGAAGTGTCCCTCCAGCAAGCTTAGAGGAAGAAAATCTACAGAACTCCAAAAGGATCTAAGGAAAACCCAAAGTTTAGCTTTCTGAATCAATTGCAACAGATACTTTATCACTAAAGTCTTACTTATATAATGGAATATCTGTTTCGACAGAAGATACATGTGATATTTCAAAAATAATTTATGCATTGTTATACATTAAAGCCAATCAATATTTACTATTCTAATCAAACAATTACCCTTATTGCTGTCTTTCAGGAACTGCTCCATTTTGCACTGTAGGTCTTTTTTCTTTTTTTAAATGCAGATTTGTGATGCAACCACAATGAAGTAAGAGCAGTTTAAATTGATAATCTCTCTGAGGAATTTCTAGCTGGAAACAATCAAAATAAAAGAAATAATTGATTTTAATCCTGTTCATTAACTATTCAAATAGCAAGTACCTTCTGAGCAACACTGAAGAAACAAGCAACTGAGAGCACATGTAAAAAAGAAAGAATCATATTGCTTAGATTAGATCATTCGTTGAGCAAATGCTAGTGAATTACCAGTTATCATACCAATATGACTATACCAATTGCAAATTTCTTTCCTTTTATTTCATCAGGTTTCTCACAAGATGTAATGAAACAAGGGAAGGAAATTCCGATGCAAGAACACTAAACCTGCAAGCCCTTGAATAAGCGAACAGTTCAAGAGCACAGATTTAAAGCACCTGTTAATAGTTAGTGGGATTAGTGCCTGACTAACTGATGACAGCCCCAATTCTGAAGGCACTCAAGCACAAAACCTTATATCTAGGATCAGCCCCACCAGACACCCATGCTAGATGTCTGCAGCAACCAGACATAGACATGGGAAGAGGAGGGGAGAAAGGAGAACATCTTTATTTTGTTTGATAGGACTTTTTGAATAAATTCATTTTTCTCTTTTGCATTCTTATGTCACAAAGCAAAAGAGCAGAAAAACATGCAGTATTCTCTTTCCTTTTTGTGAAACACAGGAATCAGCAGAGGAAAATCAGTCACAAATGTGATGTCGGAAACCAGCAAAGACACAGATGCAACTGGCTAAGAGAGAGGCCTGTGCAATTTCTCTTGCATCCTGTTACTGGAAGGACATACAATGCTCTGGATGGTATTACTGGACAGGCATTCTGTTACGTGATGCAATTTACACTGAGGGAAGAAATCATACTACAATTTACTTATCTGAACACTGTGCCTCACATTTAGTCTTAAGCAGTAGGGGGATGGGCAACAACCATCACACAAAGTGTAGAGATTAGTAGTCTGTGCTTGTGCATTAAATTATGATGTACTCTGCTTGTAACTTTATACTAGTAATCAAATTTCAAAGTGTTTTTAGCTAGAAGGGATTACTTCAACATGAAGCCTGATTTCCAGTATAACACAAACCCTCTTTAAGCTAAATGATTTCTATTTGACCAAAGGGCACTTTCCAGAAAGGTATGTCATCTTGATTTGAAGACTAGCCCAATTGATTCTGCCAGCTGGACTCTTCCAAACATCACTGCACTCTCCTCTCCTTCGGGATCTGCAGGCAGCGTCAGACTGCTTACAAATTGCCCACAAATGGTAATGAAATCAATGGATGACCTACAGAAGAATCAGGTTGGTTTATCTTGACTTACCACTACTGAAAATACACAAACTTTATACTACATATGAAGACAGATAATTGTAGAAGCTATGATGTTTTTAGTTGCTTGGCTATACATGTATTCCTGTACTTGATGACTGTGACAATTATTTGTTCCAGGTACGATCTCCCCTCTTTCTTCTCTTGATTTTAAAATATAACTACTGATTACTTGTTTCTCTCTCATAAAAATTTGCTAATTTATTCGCAGTTACTGATGTTTAAATTAAAATGAAAAAGCAAGGTTTTGCATCTTACATATGAACAATCAGTTTTCATTACAATAGGATTTCTTCCACTGACAAACAGTAACCCTTTATCACCAAAGGTCATGCTTTGACTTAAATTAAAAAAGGCGCATGCATGCACACACATCAAGTAGTTTTTACGGCTTTCTACAGTCCCTCTGACAGCAATCTTATGATTAACTTTGTGATCCTGCAATGCTCTACCCACTAAAATTCACAAGGTCCTCAAGGTAAATTGGATTACACAGTCAAGACTGAAGATCTGGATTATATATTACCTTTTGAATGCCATATTAAAGCACCAAAACCTATTTAGATACTGTTTATGAATTACAATGAATAACGACCCTTCAAGGCCTAAAAGACAACCATGGCTTTGTTGCACGGCTAATACTAACCAGCTCAGGACAAAATCAGAAAGTGACACTTCTAGTTCAGCTACAGCAACCCTCAGATTTGGGGTGTTTTCAGTTCAGACCAACGATAATATGATGCCTCCCTTCTTCAGTGCCGTAGGCAACTTGCACGAGCCTTGCCTAGACCTGAAAGGAGTCATTTTGCAGCTCGTGCAACTGCTGTATCTCATACTCACTGCCATCCAGGGACCTGCTCTCCTCCCCAGCTTGCCAGATGCCAAGCGTACGTTCTGGGGAGAAGAGAGAAGCTGCCTGTCCTTCGCCTGGCTCCTGGGAGCCCTCCGCCATTGCTGCCACACCCTTCTGCAGCTCCGCCTGGCGGCTACGGCTGCTGCACAAGAGCCTAGAGTCCAGCAGACACAGATGCTCGATGGGGAGCAGCCAGTAGCTCGAGAGTCACATACACCCTTCTGCTCCAGGGAGAAGCTGAAAAACAGTGCGAGCACCCCATAGCGCACATGGGCAGGGCAGAAGAGCAGATGTTCCTTATTTATTCACCTCTTCCCTTTCTTCTAACCTTTCAACTGCCACTGCTACTGGCTTAGCCTGGAGCTGGGACAGCAGAAGCCAGAGTATAACTGCTTCCTCTTGGCTTCCCACTCGTAGGGATATTCATTGTGTCATCCTCACCGAGTCTGTCAGAGATCTGAGCGTTACCACCTGGCGAGGGGTCCGTGCTTCCTTTGTTTCAGGGGCAGTTTATCTACAGGAGCAAGACTGCTGAGGATCATTTTCAATATACGCACAGCTCTTTTTGCTGTGCTAGTAACACCATCATGCAGGCCTGCAACAACAGAAATGTACCACATCGCTCACCATTATTATTATGACAAAACTTTACATAAATTGTTTCCAAAAGAAGGTGACTGCTGACAAACCATCATTTCTACATTAAACAGCCTGTCAGTCTCTCAAATATCTTCAGTAACAGATTTTTAATTTAAAAATACCTAAACAAACAGCATGCATGCATCTTTTTAGCACCTAGAGCAAATGTAGAAGTACACATTCCAAAAAAGGTAAGATTTAATACAGGTCAGACTGTGACTCTTGGAGCCATGCTGATGAACTATTACTCAGGTAGTCCCATTGATGTTAATAGTCTATTTATGCATGAGCTCAACCCTGCAAATTGGAATGTCTCAATACATTCCTAAGAAATCTTGCAAAATCACATGCTTCAGTAAGTTTTGTTTTTTAAAAACAGGCATACTGACATTCCAACACTGAATGAAACACATTCTACTTAAATGGTTCCTAATACTTAAAGCATGTTGAAGACCCTTTCTCTTCCCACTATGTGGAATAAACATGGGATGCTCTCTGGTCCTAACTCTGAACACCGATGGGACCCATTTGGATTGCAGACTTGGGCTGATTTCTGAAAAAGCCTCATTCAGTAGGGTTGATTCACACTGCGGTTTCATCCTGAGCATTTAACTTAATATTGATTTCACAGACAATGAACAAACTCTTCCTAAAGCTTAGACATTACTTCCTGGATTGCAAGAACAATAACTCATAGTAATACATAGCTAAGATAGAGACAAGCTTTTGTTTTTCCTAGTCACTATAATGAATCATTATTTTTTCATTCTTTCTCAAGGTAGTCCACGTGTTTATGTAATCAGCTCACTCATTTGTTATTACAGGAAGAGGGCATCCAATTACTTGTCTGTCAAAACCCAACCTAAACAACAATCTGAATTCCACAGGCAGCATTATAGACATATCCTTTCAAATGAGTCATCAGGTCTATTTGATTTCATGGGACAAACCAAATGAATAGTAAGTATCATATACCACTGAAGAATAATCAGTGTTAAATTTCCCATCTTGGTAACAATATCCACAAAAGTATGAAAATATCATGGTGAATACCACCCTTGAAATTTTATGATGGAATAGACAGTTCTGCATTCTGTGTGTGCATTCATTTAGAAAAAGGGGTGGGGCAATAAAATCCCTAAATACTTCTTTGATAATGGTCTTCTCATACAAATTATATAGCATTGGTTTATATGTACATGTAGCACTGCATCAAGAAAAAAAATTCTTTCTTTGAAATTAAAGCCTAAAATTTGTTAAGTCTCCCTCAATGACTGCCTTCATTGCTCTTTTTCTCCCAAAAAACTTTACAGGACATTGATTTGCCTATCGAGAGATTCCTTTGTGCCTAAGTTTTTCAAATATCTGCAGTGAAACTGACTCAGGGAAGTACTGACACTCTGCTGACATTTAGCAAGATAAGCAGCAAAAACAGTACTTGTTCTTTCTGTCTTCAAGCTGAGGAATACAAATGAGAGAGAACAGATTTAAAATCTAACAAAATCTTAGGAAAAAAAAAATACAGTACTCAGGAAGGGCCAGTGTGATGATCTAGCTCAACTACTGCCAGCATAAAGCAGTAAAGAATAAAGTTTTCATCACCCCTTGAAGTTTAACAACTGCAATTAAATTAGATTATCTTCTAGAAATCACAACAGTGATCAGCAATTGAAAATCTACCACAAGTTGCCAAGGTGTCCAAATGACTCATGGCCATCTCTTAAAATCTATATTGTAATTCTAATCTAAATCTATGTTTAGACTTTTAGCTTTTAGAATTTCTTGTGATTTTGTTAAATTGAAGAGCCTTAATCATATCATTAAGATATGACCATATTGGTCAATATTATCTACTAAGCTTCATTTAAAAATACTTTAGAATTGTAAAACTTTGCCACCTTTCTCCTTGGAGACAAAATCGAATGTATGCACACAGATGAAAAGAATTGTCTTAACTTACACCAAGGTCAAGTTTATAGACAATGAAACATCTAAGCGCAGTTAACTCACAAATAATACATTCAATGAATAGATGTCCCAGAAACAAACCTACTAGATACAAAACAAAACTCTAACAGAAGTGGGAAAAGGCTGGGTACAGAGATGAGTACCAACAGGACCTACTAGACAATTACAGGTATATGAAGGGTTATAGATCAGAAGAAACAGACATTGACAAAAAAAAAAAAAATCTCATGCACCTGGAGAAAATAAATTTTGTATTACATGGTAACCACATCTTGACCTTTAAGGTCATGGAGAAGCAGTGAGAAGAGAGATGGAGTTAACACTTGTTTCCAAGGCACTTCTATAATAATAATAATGATAATTTAAAATAATTATTTTATATCTTACATATAAAATCAATTAGAATAATAGCCAATAATTTAAAAATAACAAACAAGATATTAGTAAAATATCAAAACTCACTCCTTCGAATTTTGTTAAAAAACAGCAACAAAACCTCGAAAAAAACACACTTGGGGAAAGTCAGAGCCAAGAACCATCAACAAAACAGAAGGGAAGCCACTGAATTTCACTTGTGTTCTTCTTAAATATCCCATTCCCTCAGAATAGCGTAAGCAAATTAAACACAGTTTCACCTTATGGTGAAATTTAAATCAACTACATCTGCACCAACATAAGATTCAGGTAAACTACATAAGATTCATGAACAAATCGAGTAAGTATGACCAATTTTAAGAAGAACTGCCAAATTAGGAGGAAAACTGACTGTAAATTGAATTTAGACAAGAAAAAACATCAATGAGACAAAATTGAGAACCGAAGCATTTACAGTAAGTTAATTCAGCCTGGACTAACGAACAGTCCTGAAGCACAGCATGATCAAATACAAGCTAAACCTCAGGAGAGGCAGACAGGTTTTGGAAGAAGTAATGCAGACTAACTGTCCTGATGAATACCAACACAGACAGAATCAGACTTCAATAAGCTATCAGAGAGGTGTTTTACCAGAGAAAGAATGTTGAACAGAAAATCCAAGAACTCTGGGTAATGAAATACCGGAAAATGGAAAGGGGAAGCAGAACACAGAACAGTGAGGAAAGAACCAAAAATATGTAGAGAACTTACTAGCTAAAAAGGAGGCTGTTGTGGTGGTAGGAATTCACAAACCCATCAGACCAAATGGATCAGAACCATTCCAAAACTTCAGAATAAAAAAAAATAAAAATGGTGCAATGAGAAGTTCAGACTAGAGTTTCTCTAACTGGAAAGAAAACCAAATATGATTTTGCATAAATCCTTCAGGATCTAAGCCCACATTAGCACTGGATTTGAAGGCAAAGTATAAACGTCGAGTATTGAATGTCAACATAGATCAGACTTCAGAAGTATGATTAGCAATTGCAGAGCTGAGAAAGACCAAAATTTCACAATCAAACTATTAAAACTATTTATACACCTTCTATCTTAGTATTTCATTAAATTCAGTGGCAGCAACAACTCTGGCCTCTAATAAGAAAAAGCTACATTACAGAGTATGATCCTATGAGGGATCAAAACAGCAGAACATTTTTTGAGAAGAACAGAGAAAACTGAATTGATCCTGCACACGCCAAATGTTTACATGAAGAACACAAGAATGTGTGTGTTTTAATCCACTTTCAAAGGCATGCAACAGTCTATACCAGCCTAACTTGTGAAACATTTTTTTAATTCTACAAAACTAACTGAAAATGTCAAATCCATGAGGTGCCTCTGAAATATGATACATTCTTATATAAGTAAGTAACTGGATATTAGAGTGATGCAAATATGAATACTGTTGTGGAAAAGTGACACATTCTCTATACACCTTTTGGTATGGTACTAGGCAATAACAGCATACTGTAAGTGACGCAAACTGTTGTATAATGCAGAAAATTACTAAGAAGCTTAGACTTAACTATATATATTCATCTATATGTCTATCTATATATAGATATAGATGACATAGCAGGCCCAGAAAACATCTTTGAATTCCAAGCATCAAGCAACAGCATTATGTTAGAATGCAAAAACAGCAAGTGACAAAGGAGTTCAGAGGCCTTGATGGGTCACACTACTCAAAGGGTAAAAGATGAAGCAGCATCAAGGATAGGAAAAGAAATCTTTCACCAAAAAGCAATACAGTATGGAAGCAAAAGCTATGCTGCACCAAGCAGCACAGACTTTTCATCTCGATCACTGTATCTGTGCAAACATTATACTGTTTGTAAGAACTGGGGATCCACAGAAGCACAAGACTGGACACCTTCCAGATAAGCATATCTGGGAATTCAGTACAAAGACTAGTGAGCCAATCCAGAGAATCAGACAGCAGTTCAACTGCCCATTTCTAGACGTTTGGATGACATCTCAAAATGGATATCATATGGTGTGAAGAAGCAAGTAGAGCTTGCTCTAAAAAAGAATCCTAAAATCCTAATCCTAAAAAAGAAAAAAGAAAAAGAAAACATGCAACAACAAGAGGACAATTTGTAACAACAGAAGACCAAGGGGAGTGCGAGAGACTCGTTTCCACTCCATGATCCAGAATGCACATGGAAAGCTGATGGATAAACTGATCACTCATAAGCTATGCTAACTGTATACATTTTAGTAACTGCTTTTTTTTCTAATATTAGGAAACACATGCTCCTCTCTGAAGTGTACCAAGTGTTAAAATCTTAACTGCTTTAGTCAATATGGAGAAAAAGCATCAAGTTTGTTAAAGTGTACAACATCTTTTTATGAAGATAAACGATATACTGGCCAAAAGCTTTTCTAAACCTCAAACATCAGCAGGTTTTTAAGCTATCCTTTCCTCAATGCTCCAAATTGAGAGGATGAAAACAAGGCAAAATTCCTTCTCCAAATTTGGGCTCCTAACTATACTGTTCAGGAAGGCTACAGAAAAGTGTTCTGAGTTAGAACACTGTCACAGTATTAAAAAATTGTATTAGACTTGACATTAGAGGCCAGCATCAGTCAGTCAAGACCAGAATCTTTCCTTTCTGCCTTTCAACTGTGGAAATTATATGTCAACCCCTTCCACAAAAAATATCTGGTGAGAAAGACAGTACTTTTTCAGTTACTTTTATCATCAGAAATCAGCAGCTTTCCTTCTGCTCTCTTCTGCTTAAGTATTAGAATCACTGGCAACATCTCATGGACTCACAAACCTGCACTGACTCTCACACACGAGCTGTTGCAGCTGTAAGCATAAACATCCTACCTGCAAAATAAGTCACTCCTAAGAAACATAGCTCTTGCAAGCTAAGACGAACAAGTTATTTGCCTGGGGATTCAAAGGGATCTTACAATAACAACATCTTAAAGAAAGCGACTTAGAATTTCATGTTTCACACACAAGTGTATGCACATACAAAAAGAAGCACAACACAGTCACATAAACTAATCCTGCCACACCCTCAATCTCTGTTCTTGTAAACTGTAGCAAAAGCATTTGTTATGCTGTCAACTATTAGCTGCATTAATTTCTTGAAATACTGTTTTCAAGTAAGTTTGTCAAGCACTACAAGAACACAGCAGAAAGCAAATGGAGACATTGTAAATCTATTTCACTTCACAATTAAGTATATATCTCACAAATAAACATAAACCTTCCAGTTATTTATAAAACTTAAGACATAATCAAGATCCTTACATCCATGGGTAATGTAAGGCACAATGCCCAAATCACTGGAGAGATTAGGTTCATGTTCTCTCCACCTTCCTCTGCTCCAGCTGATATGGGTTGCAAATGCCAGAACACAGTGGATCCTATTGGGAACAAAGCATTTCATACAGGCCAAGCTACCAAGCTGATCAAGGGAGATAGCTGACAAACAGGCAAACTGACAGCTGTCAAATAGTAGACTAGGTATTAAAAAGAGAAGATTAAAGACAACCAACACCACTGAGAAAAATAAGACAACTAAAAAGAAGGGCTTTTTCTCGTTGATGAACAAAAGGAAGATCAAAGTCTTGACTAATGGCACTCAAAAGCAAAATATAGGCTAGGCATTACATGCAAAGCATGAAATGATTTCATTATGGAAACTATTGATCAACCATCAAATGCATTTAAAGCAGGAAAGTACATTTTTGCTCTTGTCCTGGAAGAGTAATGCAGGACAAAAGGTTTACAGTGAAGCTATTAAAATCCAATCTACAAGTTTTCCCCATTTTCCTTTTATTTAAGAGGAAAAATAAAACTCAACTCTTAAATTAGGGCATACTTATTAAGGAAAGTTGCACTGGTGTTTGTCCGAGCCAGTCATACAATTATTCAAAAGAATGTGGGCCTTAATTTAGTATAAAATGGCTTCATACAGCTTAGCAGAAAAGCTGAAGCTCTTAGGCAAATTAATTAGCTGCATTTTATTAGTAGAAATGACTTCTAGGGACTGATTAGGCACTGTCCTAAAACTTAATCAAGCAGGTTCTAGCTTCTAGCAGCTTACAATCCGATATTAATCTAAGTGCCATAAGTATTTCTAAAGTCCAAATGAGTATTTAAACAGAGGAAGCTCTCTTGTTTAAGTTATATAAATCCAAGTCAAAGGCAGCAAATCAGTGCAGAAAAGGCTGAGATTTCACCCTTCCCCCAGACTGAATGCCTTTCCAGCAAAGGGTTACTACACTCAGAGGGGAGCCAACAGAACAGGTGAGGTGAACATGTTCTTCTGCTTTAGCAGAAAGTCAGCAGGAACAACTTCATTTTGAACAGAGGTGTGTGAATGACACCTACAAGATCCATTCTCCTGGGCTTTGCTCTGGTGGTGGTAACCTGCATCCATGGGAGGATAATAAATAAGGAATGAAGGACAGGTAAGTCTGAGACCCACTGCAGTCATGTCCACAGCGACTATCAGCCTTTAGCCCCAGCTGCACAGCCAAAACTCCCAGCAGCAGTGTTGTTAAGGAGTGCTGCCCCACAGCCTTCTCCCTCTCATACCCATTCTCCCATACTGAAGTACTCGGGCTCTTCTGCTACATCAGCGCAATGAGATTACAGTGCAGCCACAAGTTAAGATCATCAAAATTTAAAGAGCTAATGGAAGGAAAGATGAGCATTAGTCTTAACCCAGATCAGCTTGCTGATTGTTCAGTTTCATGGCAAAGCTGGATTTGATGGCAATGCCAGTGAATCAATGCTTCTCACTGTCAGACCATGGTTTAAGTTACACTAGTGAAGCCATTTCATGTTGATAAGCCCATATGTTCATTAATTTGAAAGCCAATTGTCATTCTACAGTTTAAGACAAACTGCTTCAAGAGTCAATAATGAGGAAGCACATACCAGCAGAAATTAGATCACAAGAAAAAAAAATGTAACAGCTGTATATATATCCTCTTTGCATGTACAAATTCAGTACACTCCCACCACAGTGAAAATCTGACATACAGCATTTCTAGTCAACTCTAAGGACAAGTGATCTGGTTTCCTGCAGTTCCTGGCCAAGTTTTGTATGATATTCAAGGGTGGATGACTTTTTAAGGGTATACTTGAACAAACTTCAGTATTACGTTATTACAGACAGAGGAATTATGGGGGGGAAAATTGAAGAGATTCATTCTTCTATTTCTCTAATTTGGATCACATAGCCTCCAGCTCTCTCATTACAGTTCTTTCTTTATCATCTACAGAATTTCCACAGGATTATCCAAAATGCTATCCTTATTACAAACTACACACCCTATTGACAGTTTCAGCAGTTTTATTTAAAAAAAAAAATCTCAGGATTGGTTAAGTCCCTCAACATTTTCCTTTTAGTCAGTCTCACCTATTAAGAGCAAGCCGTTGTCTTTCTTGGCCTGCCTGGGCCCTCAATGGGTAGACCACAGGTGTTACAGCAACGGGCACGCTATTCTAGTATTGCTGTTTCCAGTAAAACTAATCATAAGCTCCACTTATTTTTGTGCCTACCAGGTTGGGAGTGCCCCAACAACTCTATTGCCATCTTTCTTCTCTATGAAGGCTGTTTCCGCATGCTTGCATGATGGCTACTCGTTTAGTTATAGTTCTAGCAATATAGGGAAAAAGGCTACAACTTTTTTTTAAAACAGCCCCCGCCCCACACACCTCATATAAACAAACAAAAAATTTAGGATTTCGCTATATTGTTGCTCTTTGTTGTCATCCTCAGCGATTCCAGGCAAACCACAGACAGCAATACCAGCCACATGGAAAGCAGTTTACAAAATATGCATATAACTTTAGCGCTCTAGATCAGTATTCACTATATGGACTGCATCCACATAGTCAAATAACCGATACACTGCACTAAAACTTAAATTTCAAGGGAAAAAGACGTACAAAGACAGAACTATTTCTGTACTCTGACCTCCTACCTGTCTGACTACCTACAGGCTTACCTGAGCTTCACAAAAGAAGCAGCACACATTTACAAATCTTATTTGCACTCAAAGAAATAAATCTTCAAGAGTTGTTCCTCACTTTGTACAGTTATATCACCATCAGACTATCATGCATACTACTGCAAGAAGGCTTAGATATACATGCATTCTACTGGAGAAAAAAACTAAAATTCTCCAAATAAAAAACAAAAAACAAAAAAACCCACAAATTCTCCCCAGTAATTGAGAGATATTTGGGACACTGACTGGGTTTCTCAAACGATCTCTAATTTAAAAATGACACAGCCTCACAGGCATGAGGATGCCCAGTCAGACCACCTCCATGAGACAGACAGAAACCTTTGGAAGCAGGATCTAGTTTTCTTAAACAAAAGAAAACGAACAGTAGTGGAGAACCCACTATAACTTTTGGTAACGCTCACCAACAGTCAATTACTCTAAGTCTGTATCTATTTTTCTTATTTTTAGGCATCAACATTCAGCCACTGAATCTTGTTATATCTTTAGCTGTCATACTAACAAACCTCCTGGTTCAGTATCCCTTATGAACATGATAACTAAATCACATCTTCGATTTTCTCATTAGTAAATCCTAAACTGCTTCAGCGTTTCATTGTCAGGCATCTCTTCTAGCTCTTTAACCACTGCACTAAGATAGCAGAAGAAATACTTAGTGGCAGTTGTGTAACCTATGAAAGGCAAGAATGCAAACAATTCCTTGGTAAATACAGTGGTGGTAAACTTTTGAAGTGAGGAAGATTTAAAAGGATTTGTCAATCTTGTTCATAATTTCAAAGATAAAAGTCAACCAACAGTCAACATGGAGTGATCGCTGGTCACTTCCTATGCAAGAATGAGGTGGGTACACTAATGAACACCACCAAAGTGCACTGAAGACCTCAAGGGCCTACATGAAAAAACACTTTACAGTGGTGCTTTAGTTGACTGTAAATTATTTACAAGTCTGTAGAGTATTCAAAGACTGAACAAACATTTGATCTTTTAGCAAATATACAGAGAACCTTGAACCAAACATACGCAATCCATATGTTTATTCTAACTAGTCTAAAGCACTTATTTCAATGCAAGTGGGCAAGGAAGAAATCAGAGTCTTCAGAGATCAAGTCTGACTAATTTCTGTCAATTCAAGTGGCACTGGTGGTAGCACTATTGAGTTCTGTATTCTCTATTTTAATAAAAATGCATATATATTGATTACAAATAATGAAAGGTCTTGACAAACACATGCACACATTATTTTAGAGACCAAAATGTACATGACCAAACCTCCACAAAGGTGTTTTGAGCTGCCAAGGGTTGAAAACAATGCATTCAGGGAACATACCTTACCAGGATACCCCAAAGAAGAATACAGGGGATGCAAAGCAAACCTGTTCTTGTGGCAGGTACTTACAAATTACAACTTTGTCTCGGTTTAAAGGATGAGAAGTTCAAAAACAGTCCTCCGTGAACGTCCCTAAGTCACACCCTAACCTATGAAGGCATCACATGCCCCTGACCAGCTGGGCAAAGCCTCAGCTTCCCCAGCAGGCGCAATGGGCACAAAACCTAAGGAAACCTTGCACTGGTCCAACGTGAAAAGGAAAATAATAATAAAAGATAAAAAAGGACTCCAGGGTCTGTGGCCTTTCCGCAGCCCTCACACCCCCCCCCCCCCCCGCCCCGGCTCCGCCGGGGAACGGAGGCCGTGCGGAGCGCGGCGACACCCGCGCGAGGCAGGGCCGCTGCGCCGCCGCCCTTACCCGCCAGCCCGCCGCCGCCGCCATCGCCGCCGTGGCCCTTCCTCCGCTGCAGGATGAAGTAGGGGTTGGCGCGCTCCGTGACCCACAGCGCGTTGGCCAGCAGCACCTCCTCGGGGTTCACCCACATGCTCCCGCCGCGCCCCCACGGCGGCCCGGCACGCACCGCCCGCGCCGCCGCTCAGGCTCCGGGCGCATCACACGCCGTGCGCGGCCGCGGAAGCAGCGGCGACGGCAGCGGCGACGGCGGCAGCAGCGACATGTCCTCAGCGCTCTCCTCCCGCCCTCCGCGCGGCGGCCGCGGCGCCCGGCAGCGCCCGGCACGGCGGTGACATCAGCGCCGCCGCCCCGCCCCGCCCGGCCGCGCGCGGCGGGAGGCGGGAGCGGGGGGCGGGGGGCGGGGCGCCCGCACCTGCGCGCGGGGCGGGGCCGCCGCTGACAGGCCCCGACAGCCGTTTGCGGCGCGCGCGCGGCCGTTGCAACGGCCGGTCACGCGCGCTACCTCTCAGCCCCCCCCCAACCCGCACACACACTGCGGGCGCGGGGAGCGAGCCCCGGGGCAGGAGGCGGCGGCGCTGCCGCCGGTGCCGTCGCTCGCGGCGTACGCAGCCTCCGCTGCGGCAGCTGCGCCTCCGGCGTTCGCCGGGACTGCACCATAACGGAGCCTTAAGGTTTTGGGCGCCTCTCTGAGGGCCTGGGAAGGCCTAAAGTAAACCGATGCCCTGTGCCCAGTACACTCAGGGAGCGCAGTAGTATGTACAGCTAACACACGTATATACCTAGGCAGTTCAGAGTGCTGTTGTGATTTCCATCTCATCAATAAAGTGTCGGGCTTGCTGGCCTTTAGTGAGAAAACTGCTATTTGCTCATGTGCTTGCTGCTGTTCTATTAAAAAGGGAGAGAAAACTAACCCCAGAGGTGAAAAACAATATTCCCAGCACGAGCTTTTCATGTGGAAGTCTTGGCTTTACACCAGAGCTTAGTCCTTCAAGCCGCTGGTGCCAGCGTGCACTGGCGTGGGGGGAGATGCTCACAGGGGTCTGATGCGGCGACGGACACATCGTCACGGGGGGAGATGACTCTCGTCTGGGGAAGTGGTTGCACGCCATCACTGTGGGGGTGGAAAGCTCAGGGCAGGGACGAGCATTTAAAAAATAGCGTTATTCCCCTTGTTCCCGCTGCGCCACGGTGAACTTCCTTGTTAGCGCTACGGTGGGGATATTGAAACTGCAGGAAAAGCGTGCAGTCCCGAGTACAATTCGTGTGGGACTGGGGAAGACCCTCGTCACCCTTTCAGAATTCATAGCAGAAGCAGAAATTTGGGAATTTTAATATTGTTGAAAGGACCTAGCCCTTTTAACTGGGTCATTTTGTGGGGGAAAAAGAACATTTTTAAAGAAAAACTCTGAATGAGCAAAGACTGAGAAGAAAATTCAGGATAACTGCCTTTTTTTAATTTGCTTCCTGACCAGCTCTAGTTAAAAATCTGCCCCAAGTAAGTTGAAAGTTAAATTCTAGCTTGGGTAAAAATAGTGGCAAAAATTCCTAGCATCTTCCTTGGGTGATAACGGCAGGACATCACACCAGACTGCTCAGCGGCCACAAGGCTGGTAAATGCTCCTGTGTTGTCACTAGCAATGCCCTCATGGCCAGCAACATGCAGTAGAGCAGTCTGGTGCTCTACCACACCATCACTGTGACATTTTAGGGAAGAATAATCAACCACATTCAAATCCTCCGTAAATAATATCATTGTTCTCAGAGTAACCCAGGAGGACAGATTTTTGCCGTAGCAATCTGCATATCCTTGTAAAACAACTACACTAACTGGTTTGTGCTAATGTCCAAATTAAACGTGTACAGGAACACTGAGCTGGACAACACTGCGGTATTTTTCAGTTTGGCAGAAGACTGTTACTTCCCTGTAAGGATGGGCTTACAGGGCTTTGCAGTGTGCTGATCTCTCTTTGAAACTTCAGAAAGAAGAAAGATTGCAAGGTGTTTTTGCTTTTGTGAAACAAAAAGGAAACCTATGTTTTGGTGTTCACCAGAAAGGTGTGGCCACAAGGGGCTTTAAATTGCGTAGTCTGTTACTTTGGGATGAGGTAGTACTCAGTATAAGTCAGTGTGATGCTTACTGGCTTCTGAATAAAACTTTAATACTTAGGAAAAGTTTGAAAGAGGTTATTTTGATAGAGGGGAATAAAACCACAGGAAGAGAAAAGATACCGTATAACTTTCTGAAGAAGCACAGAAGACCCACTCACATTCTTTTCTGAAAAACAAAAATAAACAAACTCCCCTCTCCCCTTGCTGGAATTCGGACCTACCACATCTCTGTTAAACATCTGGATTTACCATACTCTCCTCTCCAGACGTAGCTGAAGGGAAATGAGGAAATGAGTTGCAATGTGCCTGGCCGCAGGCATGTGGCCAGCTCAACTTGGCCCCCATAACTGGCTCCCCAGCGAGTGGGAATTTCAGTGTTCAGTAAATGGGCTGGTTATGGTACTTCAGTGAATGGCAGGGAGGGGAACTAGTCAAGACTCACCCCTCAGCCATTCCATTAATCTGTTAACTCTCGCCTCTACAGTCCTAGCCTGTACGATTTGGTGTTTCTTTGTTAGGATCCTCCTTTCTTTACAGGGAATGAGGGGTGAATAGGTCCTAGTAAGAAAAAGTTGCCCTTCAGGAGTACTTAAAAAGTGATTCTTCAGTGATTTATAACCACTTTCCTTCCATCCCGCTGTTTAGGAAAAACTATCTACAATAAATAAAATGTTGCAGTTGACTAGCTGCATTAGTAGTGTTTTTCTGTAGAAAAGTACAGTTCACATCATTTTCAAATGGATTTTCCCAATGCCACTGACCTCAAAAATTGAGAAGTGGAATTTCTTAAATTTTTCCTCTTTTGCTTGAAAACAGTCATGGAAAGTATCATCAGCTCTAAAACAAATCTTTTGAGAAAGTCATACAAATCTGACAAGTCATAAACATGCAGAGCTGCAGCAACTGGATTTCAACCTGAACTGCAGCATGAACTACACTGAGAGTTTTCATGACATTTAATATTCCATTTTACTATTCATTTGATTTGTAATTCACATGGACTACTAAGTAATTTGTGCGATTTTGGTAAGTGCTCTACAGTAATTCTGACATCTGTTTACTCTTTTCTGCTCACATACCCTGGTGCAGCTGGAAGGATATATAAAAGTTGACCTGTATCAGAAATGAAATTTCCCTCTGTTAAAAATGTCAGAAATTTGAACATTGTTTTTGTTCCAAAAACCCAGAACATTTTTACTACAGTTTAAGGATGACGTATGAGATGTATTTGAAATCAATAGTCAGGAAGAAGCATCTCTGTATGAAGAGCTCTATTTCTGTTTTTTGGGGGAAGAAATATGTTCTAGAATCTTTTTTTTTCTGGAGAGGCCTTTTGAATATCACAGAAATGACGTCTGCCTTAGCAGAGAGAATCAGGCCTGTGCTTTGTACCACAGATACCCAGATTTGTTCTTAACCTTTTCAGGAGTCTAGTTTAGGTGACAGGTACCCACATCTGTCATTGACTTGATGTGGCATCCTGAATAATACCCCCACAAGTTAAGCTAAATCTATAGAACCTTATATATGGATTTGAATATTCATTTTAGACATTACAGCTCATGGACAAAAAAAAAAAAAAAAAGAAAAGAAAAGAAAAAATAGGCCTGTGTTACTGATTTTGAACTCATGAAAGTTGTAATAAATTAAGCAGAGGAAAAAACTAACATTGAACAAATAATGTGAGCAATTGTAAATATATATTTATTTATTTATATAATGCACCTGTTTGTAAATAATAAAAGGATAACATTCAATATGTAGAAGAAACATTTGAACATTTTATTTTAAAGGAACTTGTCAGTATATATACTCTCCTCATATTCACATGGCAGAATTTCTGGACAGTTGTGAATTGCAACAGTTCAGAGAAACTTGCAGTTTTAGACTTCTCAGAAAACTGAGACCAAACAGGAGAGTCAAAATTTAGATGTAAGAAACAACAGATCTGGAGAATCTGAGCCATGTGTGCTGCTGATGTGGGCTGAGTACCTCTAAGGTAAAATTAACACTCATTTTAAGGTAATGTAAATTTAAAAAGCTGATGTCATAGTTGTCACAATGCTTGTGGGAGGATGAAATCATGCTCTCAAGGAAAGCAGGATTCGGAGCACCTTCACCCCAGGGAGTTGTTCTCCTCGGCAGTATTGCCAAGAACAGCCCTTGCTCTCCTACACTGACTTTGGCTGTGCTGGAATGGTAGCTGATTTTTCAGATGGTTCATAATAATTGAGAAAACGGCTTCATGACAGCGATATTACAAACTTCTGGAAAGACAGAAGAAAAAACTCCCCGGTCTTTACCACATTGCAGTCTGTCGTTCTGTTCTGCTTGTCACCGTCACCATGTTAGTCTCTGCTCTCTTATGGGGGGAAAACCATCTCCCACGAGTGTTTCTCAGCTAGGGAAGGCCAGCTGACCTGAGCTAGCCACTTCATGGGAAAAGCTACAGGCAGCTCATCTCCTTTTGGATTTCTTGTCTATTAGTCCACAATAAGTCACACAAAATCGTAGCAGTGAAGGCAAAAGCAGCTCTTGGGCAGGCTGGTGGCTCTGCCCTTCCTCCCACTCCACTCCTTCTGACTGCCCACCAAGCAGCTGCTGACAGTCTGGGACCAGAGTTTCTGTCTCTGCACAAAATGCCTGTTTTACTGACTGCATAGTTAGTCCGGGCCCCCAGCCAGGTTTTAAACCAATCTCTCTACCATCATGCAGAAACCCTCTGGAGATACAGGAGATGTTCTGAGTTAGTGCTAGCCTAACCTACATGACTGCAAGCTGCATTGCAACCTAGACTCCGGATTAATTCAGTCTGGTACTTGCCTGCTTTCCAAGCATCAATAAAAGTCCTAATGTCTTCCCAGGATATCCCCTCAGGCAAAGACAGGCTTTCCTTTATTCGTGGCATTGGATCAAAACATTTTAGCACAAAGCACCATGGTACGTATTCCCAAACACAACACGCAGGAACAGCGGAAGCACTGTTAAAACCAGCACAGTCGTGCTCAGTAGAGGCTCATACCCTGTCTGGATGCAGCTATGCAAAATGTTCACTAACTTGCAGTGGTGACACACCTTCAGTAAACATTACCACTAATGGCATCAGTGTTCAGGTCAAAACTGTACCTTTGAGCCATTCCCATAATTTCTCTCAGGGTTAAGAGAGGAAGATGCATCATTCTCTAGCACTTTCTGGGCAACAGAGAAGCAAAAGAAAGGGAAGAAAGAAATAGAATAAGGAGAATGCAGAAGGCAATGATTCAAGACTGAAGGAAAAGAAGAGAAAAAGATATATAAACATGAAAAGAGAAGCAGAGAAAGAGAAGACCTAACAAAATTGTGTGGAGGAAGGGCAGGAGAAGAAGGGAGGGGAAAAAGGAAGAAATAAAAAATAAAGACTGATGCAGCATGTCAAAATATCGCAATGTTTTAAAATTGGCAGATTCTTTTAATCCTACGTTACCAGTTTTGTCACATCATGGGAGAATTTGACCAACAAAAAGTTTGTGTCACTTCATGCCAAGGTGTGCGCAAAACAGCCGCTGCAGGATCTTGGCAAACGCTACCTGAGTTATAGCCCTGCTCTTGGCAGTGGCAGTACCTCACTTGCTGCTCAACTTCTTGCCTTTGCTAGTTCCTCCAGGCAACTTTCTTCTCTCAAGGTGGTCACTTTCTGGCTGTGGCTTTCAAGCTCAGTTGCAGGCAAACCTCTTAGTACTTTCACTAACAGCTACATGGGCCCACAACTGCGAGGCTTCCTAGGAGAGCTACTGTTTTCTCTATCACTGCATTATTTTTTACCTTCTCTGTCAAGATTACGCGCATATGCACATGAATAGAAATGAAGAGGAATGAAAACTTTCTCTTAACTCATTAACCTCTTTTTCAGTTTGCGATGCTTATATCAATTACCTCTACAATAAAGGTACAGGAGAAAGCCATGTATGCACAGCATCTCAAACAACCAGATTTCCTCACACACACACACACACACACACACAAACTATAAATTAAGGGATTTTATCAATTTTCTGGAAGCATATAATCTTTTACCACTTGCTCCTCTCACAGTGGGCACTGCTTTGCCTGCCCTTGCTTTGCCGTTGTGGAAACAGCATGTGGAAATAGCAAAGTCCTCTGCCCAGTCAAGGAAAAATTCCTAGTAGCTCTCATTCTCCTCACTGCAGACTGTGAAAAGTCCTGTGGAAAATCCATGTGGAAACCCAGAGGCTGTTCGTGTACAGCCTCTTTAGTGTAGATCATCCCTGCTCAGGAGCTGGGACTTGTCATTAATACCAGTATAACCCAATACCTGCACTCCCAAGATATAATTCCAGGTCTGCTGCTCCCAGACCACCCAGCAGGATCAGTTTGATCCACCCAGGATCACATTTCCATGAAATTAGTCAGAATGTGGTAGTAATGCCAGCCCTGCACTGGCTCTAGAGAGGACAAAATATCTGATCCAGCCTAAAGCGTGACGGAACAAAGTTAACTAGCTGCAGATTTTGGACAAAATCAGAACAATCAGATACTCTGCAGGGTGTGATCCAGTATGAGGAGCCCTAAGTATCATATTGCTGAGCCACATCTCAAAAGACAGCATTTGCTTGGGGTTACTGTAGCTGCTGAAAGGGGATTCTGAAAATTGCCTATGGTTGACAGACCTCACCTGGATGTCAGCTGGTCATATAAGGGCTGGAGGTAATGTGGAGAGCAATGTCAATTAATAAAAAAAATCATATAAAAGTCATGTAGACCAATATATTCATTCTTAGATAAGGTTATTGTTTATGACAATAGAGCTGTGGGTCAACTAACATTGTTTTGTGTCTGTACAACCCATGTACTAGTGCCAGATGTATGTGAGAGCTGAATTATTTGGCCTTGTACCAATTCCAGCAAGGCATCCAAATGCTGTGCTGTCCTGGGAGTGCTGCTGAAATCAGGGGAGCAGCCTCTGATCTAGGCTGGCTGCTCAGCTGTCTGTAAAGCAAGGTCAAGTTCACCTCACTGCAGCAGAATTAAATTGCCTACTTTCAGCGCACAACTGCGAGGCAGAAAAAAAAAAGAGAGAGAGAGAGAGAGAGAGAGAGAAGAAAAAAGGGAAAAAGAAAAAAAGCCTCCTTAAGAGAAATCACCTCTGGTAACACACAAAAAAATCCTTCTTCTTATCATCACTCCACTTTGAGCAGCATATATACATTCCCGTTGCACACAAAAGAGTATGAGACATGAGGCTGGCTAAGTGGAAAAAAAACCCAATCAACCAAGAACAACAAAAACAATGTGATCTGGAGCATATAAATCATTCAGGAGCTGGAGGAGGAATCTTTAGGTTAAGGTGGAAAAGGAAAATAGATTGTATGAGGCAGGCTTAACTGTGACTGATGGTGGAGATGAAGCACCAGGAGAACTGAATGAATCAGTGCAGAAAGGCAGGATTTGAGATCATGAGGGAGAAAAATATAGCTAGGGAAAAAAAAAAAGAGGAAAATGGTTAACAGAAGAGAGAAGGGTAAAAAGATAGAGAATAGATGAAAGACGACAACAAATGATGATGAAGAAAGGAAACAAATCATGCTGTGACCTAAGATTTTGAGAGTGGAAGAACCTATTTCTAATATAAAGGCCTGAAGGAAAAAAGTGGTTACCTCACAGCTTTCTTCAAATTAGCTATCGATGAATTCTCTACTATAGGTAGAGAAGGTAGTGTTTACAGTAATGTTATAAGTTCTATGCAAACAGAGAAAAGACTGTGGCTATGTTTTTTTTCTATGCAGCATCCAGCAGAGTTGTTACTGGCACATAACCACAACAGGAAACCGCTTTCACCACTTTCATTAATTTTTCTAGGTATGACTAAATACAAAACTATTTCACAACAGGTAAAGCAACAGAGGCATTATTTAGTCCTCAGCTATGCTGAGTGGTCAAGCATATTTGTGAAAACATAGAATCTTCTTAGAAACAGTAGTCAATAAAATATCAACTATGATTTATATAGAGTAGCCTATAAATGTACCAGTACGCTAAAAGGTAAAGCTCCTTTCTAAATAACTCGTAATCTAGTTTAGATCAATTCCAGAGCTGAAATATGTTCAAGTGCAAAACATGAAAATTTCCTGTTAAAACAGAACTACTGAAACAACTGTCTGTGGTATTCTAGAAGTGACTTACTGATAAACTCTATTTGTTTCTCCCCAGATTTAACTTATTATGTATTATTATGTTTATGTACTATTAACAGCTTTGTAAAACCATGCTACCAGCTTGGTTTGGTATTGCCCTCTTCTAGCATCTGCCAAGCACTAACGAAATACATACTGGCTTTGTCCCCCCTTAAGGCTGTCAGCCGAAAAGGGTAGATACCTCAGAAGAGCTCCCATCCCCCTTTACCAGGTGTTGGGTGTCCCTGAGACAGGGGCCACACCACAGGGTCCTGCACTTGACTGTGGCTCATCTCAGCCACCTCTGTCTTCAGCACGGTCTGGGAGATGACGCCAGGAGCTCTCTTCACCGCCCTACACCAGCCATCCACATGTGGTGAGCATCTCAGAAATGTCCACAGCTTGTCGCCAATCAGTGAGAGCACCAAATGCACGGAAAAGAAAATTAGCTTTGGAAATAATGACCAAAAAATGTATTGTACGTTATGTCTACAGAAGCAGAGCTGGCTTCCACAGACAGCTCAGCCAGAGTCTGCCTTACGCATAGTGGGAGAGAGACTCAAGTGTATGAAAGGGAAAAGAAGAAAAAAACAAATCTATTGATGTAGGGAACTCCACAACTTTTTATCCCAGTCACTGAGACTATGTTCAGCTACATTGGCTGCACTGGAGAGCACTTTTGGCTCTTGCAGATAGGACAAAAAAAAGAAGTGCTCTTCTGGGGAATTCAAGGAGCAGCAGCCCAGGGGCGATCAGCAAAACTCCTTTAGTAGAGGGAGTAGGGGGGAAAAAAAGAGAGAGAAGAGGGGAAAACCCCAATAGCACAATCGATTTTTGTATTTTTCTCTAAAAATAAACACAGGCTCAAGTCAGCGCCCTGCCCCAGGGCAGCCCTTCCTGAATAGTTAAACTAAGTCAGAAGAGCTGCAGATGGCCCAAGGACATGAAGGGCAGGGAGAGAGGGAGGCATCAGGCAGTGCCAAGGGACAACCTGGCCCCTCCCCTGGCGCAGACGCTGGGCAGCGCTATTGATTTTGCTCATGCTGTCTCTTTTAGAGGTCAGGACCAACTGAAAAAAGTGGTGTGTTTTTAATTTCTAACTGAAAACATGTTCTGGCCTCTCGTGTATGAGTGGATACTCCAGCAGGACCGTTCTCATGCAACAAACCGACTTGCTCTTACTCCCTGGGAAGCTAGACGGGCAAGCAGGAGTTTGCTCACACGCTGCACAGAGCTTCACTGCGAGAGCAAACCTGACTTTCTTCTTGTGCACTTATGTTTAGCTAATTTTAAGAGTAGTTTTCATGCCACCATTAAGGTTTGTACATGGAAAGTCCTCAAGAGCACTCTTCGGAGCAGGCCCTTTTCCGAGCAACGAAAGAGCAAAGCAATCGACCCCTGGCATTTAAAATACACAAGAAACAGCCGTTCCAGTCACAGGTGGAGAACACTCAGATATTTACACACCTGTTCACACTACCTATTCTGCAAGATTTCTAAAGATGCATTTACTTTCGGACAGTCTTGATGATAAAGCGCTAATAACAGTCTGAAGAAAAGCAACAAGCCCCATCAAGGAGTACACTGCTAAAGGAGTGTTACTCTGAGCTGGTGAGCTTCTTGGGGGCTTCACTGCCAGCTGTAAGTCAGTCAGTCTCGACATTTCCTATGTGCTCTTCAACAGCTGAGTATAACAGTGATTGGAGAAGGTGGAAGAGTAAAATAGGAGAGAAAAAGGGATCTGGGTAATCTTTTCAAAGACTAGAATTCCAATGTAATGAATAACCTGTGTAATTATTCCAAAATAACTCCATTACAGGCACATTAATTTAACAATAATTTTGCCTTCATTCAATGTAGCTTTGAAAGTGGATTACACTGATCTGGATTAATGTATTCTTTTTCCCCCAGAGTAGGATTATGCTCCAAGGAATCGTTCAGATACAGCTATCACAGGATAAATTCATAACCTGCTAAAATCCACATTAATTTTCCTGCATAGACACCTGTTTTGTAGAAAGACGAAAATTAAAAAATGATTGCTGGCATAAATATTTTTGAATAATACTGTAGGTGCTGCCACAGCGTTATACTGATGGATTTCAGACGTGCCCCTGGACTACGAGACCTACACTAAAAGCCTTGGCACTCTGTTTCCGTGTATCCCAGCTTAGCCAGTTTGCCTTTATAAGAATTGTGCGAGTACCATGGGTGCCCACATGCACTTTTATTTCTAGGTGTTCACCCCTGCATTTAACTGGAAGATAGTCCGGAAATGGCCAGAACAGCAAGTCCCAGCACGGAGGATATTGGCTTTCCCTCTGCCTCTCTCTACTTTATTATCTGTGGCTATGAAACATTTATTTGATAAAGCTGCGCTGCCTGCTTAACCAATCAAACCTTTCAAAATTATTCATGAGGGATGACAGATGGGGCTACAGCGTGGAGGCAAAATGATAGAGGGGGAAAGGATATTACCGTGCCAAGATGACATGCAAAATTATTCTTTGATTACTGAGATTATTATTGTGCCTCTCCAACACGCTCCGTTATCATCTGCTGTGCCTCCGTTGTCCTCAACGGGACAGTAAGGACCGCCAAATCAGGGAAACATTATTGCTAATTTGCATTGATTCAGCTTATAAAAGTGCAT
Source organism: Rhea pennata (assembly GCF_028389875.1). NCBI lineage: Eukaryota > Metazoa > Chordata > Aves > Rheiformes > Rheidae > Rhea > Rhea pennata. Next base: position 51,529,966 of record NC_084666.1, on the reverse strand, counting down.
CTAGGAAAGCTCAGAAGTCACGGAAGAATGTACGAGTGGCTCTCGATTCGCCCCTGTGCGTTACCGAGACAAGGCCCTGCGCTCCCTTTTCCCGGGGGCTCGGTCTGTGTCTGCGGGAGGCTGCACGCCACGGGGTGCCGCGATTCACCTGCGGGGAGCGGCGCAATCGCATTAATTGTTGCCGCGTTGTGGCGACAGGGACATCTGCGCCTGCATTACCTCTGCAGCATCACTCTTTGTTAATACAAAGCTCGCATCCAGAACTTCCCGCTCTCTTTCTTTCTGTAGCTCAAATACAGAGTGTCAGGAGTGTATCTCGAGGTATCTGAAATCAGGAAACTTCATTGTTAATCAGCCAATGACTTTGGCTAGGCTGACATTTTCCTGGCTATTTTTAGTGCATGACTCAGCTGCGGTGCGCTACAGAACCTGCAAAGTCCCCGCGGGCTGCTGCCAGCGCCTCAGCCGAAGCATCAGGCAAGGAGGGAGAGGGAGTCAGAGAGGGTGAGGGCTTTGCTCACACACCTCTCCTCACAGGCGGAAGCAAACGTGTGAAATGGGGTGGTATGGCAGCTAAAGGGCATAGCGGTAACTGGGAGGGAGATATTTTATGGAGCTCTCGCAGGAATGTTTCTATACCGTGTTGCCGAGCTGGTGGAAATAAGCCTGAGCCTTGCGGATGCCAGCTCCCAAATCTGTGGTTGAAAACCCAGAAGAGAAAAAGTTTTTTTTTTTTTTTTTTTTTTTTTCCCCAGATAATCGAACCGCCTGCCCGTCTGCATGCACGGAAGCCCGTTGCTTTAGTTCTTGGAAGGAGCGTGTTTTGGTAAGCCTCAGCTCTTACCGGGTCTCCCCGCAGGCTGCTGTCCTGAAGGAGAGCCCCACGCACCCCATGGGCGACCCTCTTTAGCAGGATCCGAGACTGAAGGCATCATCTGTCGCCTCTGCAAACTAGTTTGTTCGCACACCTGACTTCACTATGCATCACTTCAGAGAGGACGGAGAGGCGACGTCCCCAGAGGCAGATTTTACCTGCATTTAAGCTCCGCGTGGTCTCCCAGCCCCGCCAGCCAGAGTAACAGGTAGCTGCGTTTCTCTCACAAACCCTTTCTCCTGGAGCTTCCCACAGCAGACCTGCCTTCGTAGAGGGCCCGTGTGACCTGCTCCCAGGGAAAAACGCTCAGGGAGAGGCTGAGCTTTTGACTTCCTATCGGCTGCCCCCAGCTCTCCTGCTCCCTCAACCCCATCTGTGGTCCAGACTTTGCTGCAACACTTTTTACACATCAGCATACAAACTGGGGTTTGAAATTAAGAAAAATACTTTCAGCTACAGCTCATTTAATTATGGTGTAATACACCGTAATTAGAATTAATCATTTACTCAGTGCCACGGTGCTACCGATGACCCCCTGCAGCTGTCCTGCCCTGCGGGACGGCAGAGGTGCTGCCAACGGCCAGGCCGGTAGAAACTGTCCCTCTACCGCCTCTGCCAGCACCTTCCTGACTGGCATGGTTGCACACTGCATTTTCCCTGCCAGTTCAGACAACCTGAATTTTTAGTGCTTGCTCCCCAAGTTCCTTCGCCATACTACTCCTTTGGTAATTTTCCCAATTCTTCCTTCATCTCTTTAGCCTTTGAAGCATGGTTTCCTGGAGGTCTTTCCATTTTATTGCCTACACAAGGCCCCTGCGAGTGCTCCTGCCCCTGGCACTGGGCTGAAAGGCTGGTGGGAGCTGGCTGTGCCCTGCGGTGCACCGTGCCACATCAATTTATACCGGCCGTGGGGCTGGCACTCAGAGCAGACATTACCAGCTACTCTGGAGCGAGGCATAAAAGATTCATAATGTATGTAACCACGCACTGCGGTAACACATGTGGATGGCAGAAAATATTTCTTCAAGACCTTCCTACTCAGCAAGTAAGCAGTAAAAAGCATTAAGCATAAGCACCTTCTGTTCTGATTTGTTTTCATCCTACAATTATTTTAAAATTCTAGTTAGCACAACAGCAAACGTTATTTGTGGTGCAATAATCTTAAGTAGCAGCAAATTCTGCCGATCAATAGGATGCTGCATTATAATATTTCCTTTCATTGCTTTTAGGTTTCATATCCTTCATGCCTTTGCATTTCATGTAGGTGTGAATAATCATGACTACGTGATTGTTTTCTCCAAGGGTATTTTACACCCCTCTTGAGCTTCCTGTGCAAACCAGATGAGTACAAGCAGCAGATGATGAACCAGTGCTAAGGACAACCCCATCACTGTGTGGGACAGTGGCGTCTTCTCCTTTGAGTCTTGTTTCCTCCCTGTTTCAAGTTGGAACATATATCAAAAAGAAAAAAAACAGTGCGTGAATCAGATTTTCAAAATATCTTGCTCCAATGTAGTTATTTTTGAAAGGCATTTGTTTAACTTGCAATTCGTTTGCAGCTGTTTCCATGTGATAATTCGTTGCCACGTGACAACATCAAAGTCAAATCAAGGCGAAGAGCTACAACAGTGGGGGGTTTCAACATAGGTTAGGATAAAAAGCAGGAAAGGAAGGAAAAATGCTTCTGAGCATCAAGTCTCCTGGAGAAGCAAGAGATACAGGAAATAGAAGGATGTACAGGGAAAGCCCAAATCAGCCTCGCTGAAAGGGGTGGGAGTCAGGAGTAAAGCTGTCAAAGCCCATGGGCTATAACAGCGAGTGGCAGCTCCCTGTGAGACGGGTCTGACCGGGAGGCTCCTGCTTCCCGGCGTGGTGTCAGGGCTGAAGGACCACAGTCCTTCAGAAGCACGTAGTGACGTTTGGGAGACAGGAGAAGCAAGGATGAACACATTTACAGTAAAGCACTTAAAGCAAAAGAAAAGCACTTGTTCCCCCCCGCCCCCAACCCCGGCTGCCAGCAGCAGTGACATAATCCAGAAGGTGAGGGAAACCTCCGCTCTCACCCAAGTCAGAGAATAAGTGAAATGGAGACTGTTTCCTAATACCAGCAAGGGTTAATGGCATTCGGGAAAGTTTCTGGCATCACAGTTAAGGGTACAGGTTTTCTAGCACTGCTAGAAAGTCAAAATTGTATTTACATTCCACATACAGTTTATATTTAACATGTCACTTGTGTAGTCAGACTTTGGATCCTGCAGACACTGAAATGCGTTTCTGAATGGCTTCATTTAACACCTCGGAGGTGGGAGGAGTGCAGGTCAGTAGCAGAGACTTGCTCCTTTGCTGGAGAGATTTAATAATTTTATGCAGCTGTGAGATCATCTCCCTCGAGATCTTCTTCAACACAAAGGAGAAAAACTCTGACGGTCAGAGTGAAACTACTTCCACATTTATAAAGCCTGGCTGCTGGCAAAACACACGTACAGCACTCAAGCAATAACCATCAAAACACCAGGCGATTTATTGTTTTGGTGTCTTCTCTGTGAAGATGTGCTCATTCAGGCCATCTAGCAGACAGTAACGCCAACACAAATCACTGACTTCCCCAAACTCAGCCCGTGAGCTGCCCCTTGGGCCTCGGCTCCAGGTGCAGCGCTCGCTTTCCACGACGCCTCCCCAGCCTGGCAAAGGGCTGGCTGCAAGGAAGTCCCCCGGCTCCAAATTTTGATGGGGGGGGAAATCAATTTTTAATAAACAGTGCAAAGAATCCAGACAAAGCCCGGCCAACTTACACTGCAAGTAACTCACATCTGTGCAACTCCCCTCGTTTGGTTTCTGGCACTTTCCAACTCTCAAATCCAAGCCGCCCTGAAAGCAATAATCATCTTCTGCTCTCCCAGAGCTCGTCCTGAGCCATGCAGGTGTGACAGCCTCCACAGCTCCTGGGCAATACCGCTGGGAAAAGAGAGAAATGGCCACCTGTGTCCGCACAGGTGGACGCGTACCGGGCTGATGAAGTGATTCACACACTGAAGCTGTGCTGCTGCCTTGAGCTTCCCGTCAAGGGCCTGATACTTGGCCAGGACAGGGGAGGACGCTGGCCACGGTCATGAACGGCACTGAAGGAGAAGTGAATTTCAGCTGAGCTGAGAGGTGCCCACGTACAGACTGTGTTTTCTCGCAAGCGGGCTGCATGGGGAAACCCAGCACCCTGGAGTGAGCATCACTTTCCAGTCTGGGTTTCCCCCCGCAGCAAAGCCCTGCTTAGGTTCGAGCAATTCCCCGCACAGGGAAATGCCTGCTCGTGGCGTACATGTCCGTTCCTCTACGGACCGATTCTTGGGCAACCAAGGCGATGCCAAAATGACCCACTTCTAAATGGACTAAGTGTCTGTGCAAACAGAATTTTGGCCGATTTCCTTTCAGAGCACTCTAAAATCGACAAACTAGCTACAACGAGGCACCCCCTCTGCCTACAGCTGGAGCTGCAGCAGCTGGAGCCCTCGTCCCCTGCCCCGCTCTCAGCCGAGTCCTGCTGCCTCCCTCCTGGTGCCGTGGCCACCAGCAAACCCCCTCGCTGTGCTTTGCTCCTTTTCTCCTCTCTGCGGGTCAGGGACACCGGCACTGGAGCTCTCCCTCGTGAAGGCCGCTGGCTCCGGCCTCGGACAGACGTGACAACAAGCACGAAACCACGTAACAGCACAGACTGCTTTGGAGGCACGGCCTGGGCGCCGGCGCGGACGCCCCGCGCTCCCTCGGGCCTGCTCGGCGCCCCCGGCTCTGCACGGAGCCGCAAACCCCGCCGCCGCCTCCCCACCTCCCGCGGGCCGGAGCCCCGAGCAGCAGCGCGCGCCGCGGCGGGGCCGGAGGGAGCGCGGCGAGGCGACCAGCCCACGCCGCGCAGCCAGGCCGGGCCGCGGCGCACGGCCGCCCACCCTCACCGGCCACGCGGGGTTGCGTGTCAGGTGTTTACTGCTCTTTTTTCCAATGCTTTCTCCTCCGTCACCTGGGCTACAAGCTTGCCAGCCCCCCTTCCCTCTGACCCTCACTCAGTTGCCTCAGAAGCTGCAGGTTTATGGAAAACTTCAGGTATCTCAGTACCCCGTACTAGAAGTGACACAGGACCCCGACCACAAGACTATTATCTAGAGCATTATCTCATTTTTTTCACTGCTGTTCCTGTCGGGCAATGGTTGCTCCAAAATCACTCTCTTGCCGTTCTTGGAGCTGAACTTGTTAAGGAGAAGCCAGCTCGGGGACATGTCCACTCCGGTGGGATGCGCTAGAGACCTGCAAGACCAGGAGCAGCGCGTAGGGGGCGATTGCCCGCTGCGGTTTTGCTCCTTTGCAGAGATCTGCTTTTCTCCAGAGCTGAGCCAAATGTGGGCTGGATGGCAGCCAGGCCGGGCCCCTGTGAAAGGCTGGCCGCGTGGCTTGGTCTGATCTGTGGGCTCGGACAGACAGACAAGCCCTGGGGCCTCAGCCAAGACGCTGAAGGTGTTACCGCTCCCAGATGTCTGCTCCTGCCCTCCACCAGGAGCTGCATAGCTGGGGCTGGAGGAGGAACATCTGCCTGGGCTTCGGCCGCTGACCCGCCTCCTGTGCAAGCCCGTCCTGGCTGTGTCCGGGAGGGGACAGACGATATGGCTGGGTGCTGAGCTGCAGGTACCGTCCTGTTTGGTCCTGGGAGAGGAGCTGGCTGGTGGCCAGCAGCAGAGTGTGGCCCGGAGCCATGAAGGTCGTGATGCTTTGCCTGCTTCAGCTGATGTGGCTGGGGCTTGCTTGCACAACTGAGGAGGACTAATGAGCGTGCAGTGCGCTTACACCTGCATTTTTTGTGCCCTGCTCTCCTAAAGCTTACCTGTGGCAAATACAAACGCACCAACCCCCCCACATTTCTCACTGGGTCGTGGGGCCTCTTATCCCCTCAGATCCCATCTCACACATTTACCAAACTGCCTTTTCAGACCACTTCTTCCAGGACAACCCAAGACTTGGCACAAATGACTGTAGCGCCCATTCGGGCACCCTGCAAATACACAGCAGCAGGGACCGTGGCACAGATGAGACCTCGGGTCACCCAGCGTACTACAAATTGGGATAATTCCCTTTGAATCCCAGTTCCTCCCACTGACTTGATGGGCCTGAGCAATGCCTCCTCAAATCACAGGAGCGAGTAAAATTTGGCTTATTCTTCTTGGAGGAAAAAATTAGAATGTGGACTGGCATGGTTTTATTTCCGTATTTTTACCAGAAATGAAGCCCAGATACAGTAGAGAAAAAGCATGATGTAACCCAGGGCTTAAGCATGCGCTTACATCCTGGAACTAATTGCCCTACGCCCCATTATTTATAGACCTGCTGCCATGCCCGGCAGCTCCAGAGCGTTTTCCTTCTCCCAAGACATCCGCGCGCTCCGCAGGACCTGCGGCATCGGCAGCTGTGTTGTGTGTGCAGCTCGCGTAGCAACTGAGCACAGCTGTCTGCCAAGGCAAACCGGCCCCGCTTCCTCCCACGGCCACTCACCGAGGCTGGCGGGGAGCGGAGGAGGGGGGCAGGCGGGGAGCGGCGCGAGCAGGACCGGCGGCCGGCGAGCCCGGCCTCAGCCCCGTACGAAGATCACCGCCTCTTGGGGGTGACCTCGGCTCGCCGCCGCAAACGCGGGCCGGCCTGGCCCACGGGCAGCGCCGCGGGGCCTCTTTCAGCGCTTCCTGTCTTCCTTTTCTCTCCTCTACTGGACTTTTTTTTAAGGAGAATCTTTCATATTTCTCTCCAAGGTTTGTTTTTATGGTGCCTCATGCTGCTTGTGAGATGCCCCGTGCCTCGACAGCGTGGCGCTCACCGCGGCTTTCCCACACCCTCGGAAAGGCGGCGACTTTGCCCTCGGCACGGCAAAGCTGCCATATTTTAAAGCTGTTTTAACAGGCTGCCCGGTGTCTGCGGTGGGACCGGAGCCCCCCTCGAGGACGCAGCGCCCCAGGTAAAGCTCACCGCCGCGAGCGCAGGCTTAACCGCTGCTGCAGATCTGCGGTCCGGATCAACTTCCCCTCTCTCCAAGAGCAAGTTTCCCTCTGCCAGTAGCAAACTGAACTCAACCACCCCTGCGACGGAGGCTTTCACCTGAGGCGCAGCGGCTGGGAGGGCGAGCGCCAGCCCGGGCAGCGGCTCGCGTCCCTCCTGCCCGCACCGAACTCGGCCGCAGACGAGCGCAGCGAGAAACAACCAGCAACTCTCACGCACCACGAAGTGCCAGTTTTACAGTCGGTTAGGAAATGGGTATGACACAGTAATCAGATTGTTTTTATTAAAAAACTTGCAATAAAATTGCTCGGAATTCACAATCTTACCTTCGATAGTTGCAATATTTTACTAGTACATAATAACACAGTCTCACATATTTACATTATAATCCTCTATTTAACAAAAATAGCCGTGTTGTACTACTGAATGCTTCCAAGTATCACCCTTAACGTTTCAGTACTTTCCCCAGCTGAGTCACTGTCCATGCTCTTTAGCATTTACAGTATATAACAAAGCAAGAAGAAAAAAAGTGTGTGCCTCGTGATTTCAGGCAAATCCCTTTAAGATGGTAGTTCTCTGACTCCCACATTTTTTCAAGAGAGATAAAGTGCATTGGAGGGGAAGATAGATACATTATAAAATATCAGCAAAGAGTTGAAGTACATATGCAACACTGCACAGAAAATAATGCTAGGAAAAAGGCTCGCTTCTCAAGCTGCTACTGCACTGTTTTGGCAGAAAGCTCACAGATGGCAGGAAAACAAAAAGCTAACTGAAAACCTAGAACTGTTTATGCAAATGCCACTGTGCAGTTTTGCCACGGTCTTTAGCTAGGTGTTTCACAAATCAAAGCGTAGCTGGCTGAACGAAGGAACTTTTTTAATGTGGAGATGAAGGGTAGTTTCCACAGTCAAAGTAACGAAATACGCTCGGTCTGCAGAGCCCGATTTCAGCCTCACCGTGCGTGGGGGCGACAGCCCTGTTCGCCCCTTTTGCCTCTCGAGGGCTATGGGCTCTGCACCCCGCCAGCCCCCGCGGGAGCGCAGGCTGTGGGGCTGGCGAGGAGCGCTGGCAGGGGCACAGGGAGGCCCAAGGGCTACAGCGGAAATGAAACCCGCTCCTGGTGTTCAAAGTAGGCTTGTGTTTGGAGATTTCACTGTTAGACAATGTTGTCTCCTAACTGGAAATTGTTTCAGTAAGCTATGCACTGATATGCAAAATAAAATGGACATGATAGTTATTTTTCTTGGGTTTTTTTCTTCCCTTTTTAAAATTGGCATTTGCTGGTATGGCTCTGCAGTGTGCAAGAACAGACATTGCTGGGAAAAACTTTGGGGCCATCACTGGAAACCAGAGTACTTCTGTTCTATTCATCATCTGCATACAAACCGGACGCCACAGTTTTTTTGGTTTGCTTATAAACTACTCCAAACAAAAATAATTCTCTTCTGCAAATGGATGGAATGCATATTTTTGACAAGTACAAAATCATGTAAAATGTTTACTAAATACAAGGACCATCTTACTATAAAAATAACAGACCCTCCCACCCACTGTCCCCCCTTTACATTTTTAATTACAAAATGATACAGACTTTTCAGGTTCCTAACATGAAACAAGAAGGAAGGATGGTAGTATGTACACATACAAAACATTTAGATAGCTGACATCTGTAATGACTGTATACATTCAGAGCCATGAAGCATCTTTGTATCTTTTTTAACACTACATAGGACTAAACAATGAGGAAATAAACAAAAAAGGGGGAAAACACTATTTTTTACTTTTTTATTTACCTTTTTTTTTTGGCATTCACTCTAGTAAGAAATAACTTCCACCAATTTACAATTAAAGTAGTTAGGAGAGGAGAGATTAATTTCAGAAGGAATATTCATCTGCTTGCTTTTCACTCAAAATACACAACATATTTATCCTTCTTATTTACTTCTCTCTTTAAAATATAGCTCATGCTCCAGACTTTTCCTTATATTTTTTTTTAATAAGTGCCAAAAAAGAGTAAGTGATTTATCGTTTTCCTGGCAGATTGGAAGCTGTGCAGCAGAGGGCACTCGTCTCCCTCACTCTCCAGTCCCAGCGTGCAGCTGCCAGCTGGGACACAAACAAATCCCAGACTAAAAAAGGTCCATCTGGCGTTCTTCTTTCCACTGCAAGGGTATCAATTAGTTCAGGTAACAGCTTGTTAAAATAAAGAATTTGTGCAGCGTCAATTGGCCCTATCTAAAAAGTTCACTAAAACAGCAGTTCCACCCTGATTTTTGCCCTCTTCCCCTAAAATATTTCATTACATTGTTTTTCATCATTGCTTTAACAAGGGCAACTCATTTCTGTCAGACCACTGCCAAATACATGCTCACGTATTTTGCATCTACAAAACAAGTGGGTTAACGCTCAGTGCTGCTTAACGAAGTAGCGACACACATTTTGAGCTATCAGGCCGCGGTGCCAGCCAGCGCTGGCTATGGAGCAGTTCGGTTCCCCCCACCTGCCTGAGACTGGGGCCCCCTTCCCTAAGCCCTCAAGCTGAACTGCACTGCAGGCCAGAGACGTCCACGGGCCTAATGTCAGCCTACGCTGCGGCCCTTTTGCGCTACTGGGATGACGTGAAGGACCCACCTGCAAATCCAGCCCTGCCCGCGCTGTCGTGCAGCGTGCTCCTCTCGCTGGGGCTGCACAAAACTTGCATAAGGCTGCGGGGAGAGACCGGCTGCTGCCCAGTCCTGCCGTGCCCGCCCAGCTTGTCACACGGCACAGCGGCAGCACCAGGCGCAGGCGAGGGTGGCACGGCCTGAGCTGCAGCCAAGCTCCTTTCCCCGCAGCAAGGGCTCCCACCGGAGCGAGCCTTCGGCAGAGGGGCCGGGGAGAACAGGCTGCGTTTCTCCCATTTTGGTCCTGCAAAAGGGATGCGTCACAACAGCAAGTCAAGCTTTCCCTCTCCTGTTCAGGCAGGCATCTTGTCCTGGTCCATATTCCTAGCATACTCCTAGCAGACTTTGGCAGCTACAAAATGAAAAAGTGGTAAAAGAAGTTTCCATTATTGCTAATGAGATAGAAACCAGAAAATTACTGTCAGTTTTCTTGGTTTGCACAGCCTGTAAGGTCTTATTCTTAGCTTATTCCAAGCTATATGCTTAGTCATGAGCTTTTCTGTGGACAGGGACAAGGAAGGAACAAGCCACCTATAAAAAAAATCAGGGAGAGCCTCAGCTGCACAAGCTGCCATGCATTTTCCTTTGTTATGTATAGCCCACATTGTCATTTCAGTACAGACTAATTGTCACAACAAGGACTTACAGTCTTGAGACCTATAATGGCTCTTGCCCTGAGCATTGCCTTTTAATCACAAATTTCCCTTGAAGCATACATTCAAAGGAGGGAAATTTTAAGGTAGAACACTGGAAAAAATACACAGTAACTCTAACAGGATAGCAAATGAAACACATTTTCCGGAAAATCTATAGCTGTATACTGCTAATTAAAAATAGATGTGCTAAGTTGTCTGCAGGTACCTGCCAGGGCAACTTATCTACATGCAAACATCCTCTGAGCTACACATTTTCAAAATTGGACAATGATTACTTTTTATTTAATAAGAGGGAAAAGAAAGTTGATTTATGGGTTTAGATAATAACTTTGGCTCACCAAATGCATATTCTTTGAGAAAGATTAAATTCAGAGCTGTATCTGTTTCTGGTACTTGGGTTCATTTTGTTAACAGAACAATTATGTATCATAAACTAGTCACGCAACAAGAGACAAAGTACTGATCTTCTTGCAACTATGTCCTGTGGACCTGATCCAGAGTCACGAAACTAAAGCAGCGAGATTCTAGGTACCTCTTTTCATATGCGATTTCAATCATATATATTTCAATTTTTTTCAAATTGTTTGTATAGAGTCTTTTTCTTTAATGCCACAATCTCACATATAAAAACAGTCCAAAAATGATGGTTGCTTGTGTTTTCACTATAATACAGTTTCCATAGTCCTATCAATGCACTTACATATGCATACATGGAAATTTAATTCTATAGAAAGCTTAAAGGACAAATTGTGCTATGATTGCCCGGATCCTGTCTGTGATGCTTTATAAAAATCTGTAAACCGACACCTCTTCCCCTCCCTCCCCCAGCACGTGCCAGATCTGTGTCCTGGACAGAACGGGTGAGCGGTGAGGAGCGCACGCAGAGCCAGCACCTTCACATCAGCATGCCTGCATATCCGCACGCACCCTGCAGGTTACCTGTGAGTGGAGTTATGCCCCTGTAACTGTTTGTGTGTGCTACCTATTGAATAGGTCTTTGGGAAACCAGCTTAATGAAACCCATGAAAACCAAAGGAAACTGGAGCACAGGCTCTGTCTGTCCAAGTTTCATCCTGTAGCTCGGCCATACAGCAGAGAAGCTTCGCGAAGCCAAGTGTTTCTCCCACATAGTACTTAATGCATACTTGCTAATGGAAAATAAGAGGAAAGATCCTCAGATGAAAGGAACAGGATGCGCTTGGAGAGAAACAAGATCAGCTTAGTGACAAGAATGCTTTTCTTATAGAGCTGAGCTGCCTCCAGCCAGGGGCAGGGCCATGAGGTGCCACCAGTGGCAGAGAAAAAACCCGCGCAGGCCATGGGCAGTCACAGAGGAAGCCTGCAGGATTATTCACACGAGCACTTCTTCATCAGAGCATTTTGGTTTTGCCTGGCTGCAGGCAGTGGGATGTTTCCTCTTCTGAACAGGCGGTGCTGCACCTCGGCTGTCTGAAGCCCACGTATCCACATGGAGATTTAATGCCGGGCCCTAGGCTTAGCAGGCAGCAGTCGTGAGGAATCAGAGACTGCTCAAGAAGGGACTGATCTTCCCAAACCTGCAAATCCTAAACCTGTGGATATGCAGATCTGCAGAATTAAGGCTTTCATATGTGTTACAAACATACCTCTGGGGTCTTAATATTTATGGAGCACCTCAAATTTCAAAGGCATTCACATGTTTTATATACAAAAAAAAAAAAAAAAAAAAAAAAAAAAAAAAAAGAAAAAGAAAAAAAAAACACATTGTCAACCATGTCCTGCTTTAGAAAAACATTTCCATTTGACACAGGGGCTTAAATACACTCATACAAGATCTGTTGAAAACAATGTGATTTCAGTACAAGTCCAAAATCAGATGTAAGTGCTTCTCTGAACAAGGACAGATTTAAACATTTACTTAAGTGCCTTCTTAAGTTCAGGCTTCAGTGATGCATAACATAGCCTTGCACTGGTTACCATTTAACGATGCTCAGACCTTTGGAACAACTGAGGAAAGAAATGGAAAAATATCTGCCCGGAGTGACACTGCAGTAAGATTTGGGAAATAAGAGCTGAAGGAACCCTGAGCCATTTGCTACGGTGACTCTCGACAAGACCACAGGATACTGATAGGTAAAAGCAGCTCCCATAGCCAAGCACTCTGCCTCTATCAGTGGGTGACAGCAGATGCCTCGGGAGCAGATCTAGTCATGGATACTTAAGAAAAGAGCATGTACAGCATGATCCTCCTCTGCAGTCCTTCCCCAGCTCCTACCAACAAGGGCAGGGTCTCAGTTACCTATCCGGTGTGATGCACCTTTCATGCACAGCTCGCTTTAATGCTATTCCTGGGCAAATGACCCAACACAGAGCCAGCTGGGAGTTTCACCTCCTGCTTCAGCCTACGGTTTTACAGCCTCTAGTACAAGCGTGGACTTTGCTTGCTTTGCTGTGCTGTGGTGACTTCATTGCAGCAACAGATAATTGGCCAATCTCTCCACTGAGATTAAGTTTGTGAAATAAAATGAAGAGTTTGCAACACTTTCTCTGGAACTGAAACGGTATTTCCTACGGCCAGGAGTTTTGTTTGTCACTGATCTGCCATGGATGGATGTTAAAGGATTGCTGATACCTCAGCCATCCTGTTCCTGATACTCCTGTGACATGTAACATTCAGGCCCCAGCAAAACTGGAAGATATTAGAGAAGAAGCAAGTCCTCTGTTGTAGCAGGGTCCATACTTCCCACAGGGAGATGCAGCTGCACGTAACCAGTTTCTCTCTTTGCCCTGCATTACCATTTGAGGTGAATTTCATTCCTATGTGAAAGGCCAGTATTAGGCATATGCACCACTTAAATCCCATTTCAGCATTATTTCCAGCACTTAAGTGGAGCCTATGTGGTACCTTGTGCAAATTCTCTGTATAGGGGTGAATTTCACCATCAGTTCCCCTGAGATTATGGGCCTTTCACACAGCAACAGGGAACAGAGAGGACATTAAAGAATATGAAAAAGATTATAAACCCACAAATATTGGCAAGAGTGACCAAGGGCGGGCACACAGTCTGGAACTATCTCTAACTTCCTTTTTAAACCAAACAGATCTCCAACTGTTTGCACCTCTGTAATTAAAAAAAAAGATGTCCTTTTGAAAGGTCTATAAAAACGTAGTGGCACATTTCTGGACCATGGTTTTGAAGTATTATTAGCTTGTGTTCCTTTACTTCAAACTTACCCTGCAGCTTACGGACTAGGAACATTAAAAAACCGAGCTATAAAATTAACTGAGTTCTGACTGGACAACAAAGCATATTTTTTCCTTCTTCCTGCATTAAAAAACAAGCCATCAAAAATTTTAGGGATAGTAATAAACACATTTGTTCCTGAATAAGATCTGACAGGCAAATTTTGGCAGAAAGTTAGTTTCCACAGACAATGTGTAATCCACAAGAAGATGAAATGCAGCACGAACCCTAATATTTGCATTTTGCGATGCTGCTGTGACACAATTAAGTGAAAATATTTGACCTCTCCATGAAATTTTGAGGCAAGCTGCATTGTTGATTCTCCTGACTCAGGAGGCTGTAATGTGATTTAAACCATCTGACTGTCAACAGAAACCCTTTACTCTTGTATAACAGTAAGCTAAAAGTCCTTCTTCACAGTTAACTGTTTTGACTGAAAAATGAAACTGTACACTAAATAAGTGACAAAATAATTTTTCCTCTGGAAAGCATAATTCAGGATGGATGGACTAAATAATAATTACAGGTCATTATTATTTAGATTTTTTTTTATGCTACTTCTGTTTGTTTCCAGATTTCCTCCCCAAAATGTTTTGCTATATATAGTTCTATATAAATTGCCAGTATTCTGTTATGCTTGTGATAACACGAACAGGGACTCTGGAGGCAAGAAACCACCTGGATTCTTGATAACAAACAGGCAAAACTGCAGTTAAAGAAAATTGAAGTGAAACACATTAAGAAAAAAAATAAAACAAAAAGTAAACATTTCATCCAGCTGCCTCTTGCTTCATTAGCAAGCAAAAATTACCATTTTTGACACTGTTATTAGCATCTCCAGACCCTTTCTCAGAATATTTTCATCTTCCACAGCTGTTAACAAGCACCCTCTGGAAACCTCTCAGACATTCCTTTGGCCTACTGGTCAGATTTTGGTCTGTAAAATTAAGAGAACACACAATGTTACAGTAGATCTTCTTTTCCAGCTATTGAATTATGACTTGAAGGAAGGTCATTGAGGCCACGTACCAACAACTGCTAACAGCCTAAAATACAGCAAAGGATTACAAGGACAAGGTGAAGCTTAATGCTTTTCTTTCTCTCCCTCATATGGTACCAAACTTGTTTTGAATAGAGCTCTCTCTAAGTAAAAGCCAACATAATGCAGTTTTAAATAAAAATTCAGCAACCTCTGTTGATTCAGATCTCTCTTACAAATAAAAGCTTTCAAAATACATGATTTCCAAGGCTCCATTTAACAAAAGCAGGATTCATATTAATACAAGGTGCTGAAGCCATGTATACGTCACGCAGAAATGTCAAGGCAACAATAAATCCTGGAGTCAGGTCATGAAGTGACCAGTGTACAGCAATTGAAATTGTTGGATTGAACTCTTGAAAAGGTTGGGGTCAGTTAACAAAAATATAGTGTCCATTCATAACAAACTATAAACAAACAAACAAACATACATAGGTCTTAAAAAAAAAAACCAAACAAAAACCCAATTGAACAAGTGTAGAAAACACTCAAGCTGTCATTTCAGTTGCGTATTTATGAGCCACTGAAGAGCTGCATGACTGCTCTCAAGCACATGGGTAAACGGGAAGCTTTCATCTTCCATGTGAACCAAATGAACATGTGCAGATGATGAAACTGCAACCAGGCAAACACAAGTGTTGCTATTGCTTTTCGTGACCGTCTCAGAATGGAGTGTGCTGGAGTGACAGTGCTCTGGAGGTGTGTGCATGACTGGTCCAAATCCTAGAAAGCTGACTCGGTCCCTCCCTGTGACCCTCCCCTGTAGTTTAGTGTCAGATTTCTGTGTGTTTTTCAAGACTTCACCTCTTCGCAGTCTTGATCAGTGGAAAGCTCCACGTCAGACAGTCCAACCTCCATTGCCATAATCAATGAAATATCTGAATCACTACTGACTGTTGGCTCCTGTTCATCTGTGAAGGTAGAAAAGACAGGAAAAGTGCGTTATGTTCATGTCTTTCTGCCAGTGTATTACAGGTTTTTTAACTCAGCA
Source organism: Rhea pennata (assembly GCF_028389875.1). Taxonomy (NCBI): domain Eukaryota; kingdom Metazoa; phylum Chordata; class Aves; order Rheiformes; family Rheidae; genus Rhea; species Rhea pennata. The sequence continues at coordinate 51,514,495 of NC_084666.1, read as the reverse complement.
GACAGGACCCAAAGGCAGATCTAGGTTTCTCGATTGCCAAGGTTGTGTTTAGATTCTCAGCTTTGCTCTTGTTTGGTATCTGTATAAACGATTTCAAAAACATCACAATGTTCACCCCATCAGTAGTAAGAAACAAGTTAAGGAGCTGGGATGAGCAACGCTTTCATCTCCTCATCATCCTCCCAGGGCTCTCATTCCAGGCCCTTCACCTCCACGACTTCCCTCCCACCCTTGAGCACTTCCAGCACGGTCCCCTTCTGCTTCCTCTCCACACAGCTGCTCTGCTCTCCTTTCCCTCATCTGTCCCACAGCCACGAGGGAAGACGCCTGGCACCCCCTGGCACCCTACTGTCTCCCCCAAAAGGGAAGAGGTAGGTTATGAACAAACTTTTAGGCACATGGTACAGTGGGTTAGACACCAGAAAAACATTTTTAACAAGAAAAAAATGTGCCCCAAACTTCACTGGGTGATGGGATCTCTGTTATGGGATGCTTTTAAGAACAGGTTAGGCAAATTTCTGGAAGGAGTAACATTGGTGTCATTAGTTCTGCCTCAGGACTGGACTACTTGCCTTGTCTGGTCCACTTAAACCTGTTTTATATTTACCTTTTGCTTCAATTTTCAGATACATTGTAGGTTCCTGATTCAGGACCAAGGAATCTACCTTAATCCAACACGATCGTGAAAACATTAACAGTCGGATCATTAACGTTCACCCAGCTACAAATCCGAACAAAACTGCAAGTGCAGGAGGAATAAATTATTTTTGTTTGATCCTGCTGCCCTTACTATGCATGTATTTAGCAGCAGGCAAAACCAAGAGATTATAAAGGCCTCAAAGCTAATTTTATTTCAAGAGCAATCCAGAGAAACAAACTTCAATGGCTCTCTGGGGAGATTTTCAAAGGTGCAAAAATCACATAGGTGGCCAAGTCCCAGAGACAGTCTAGAACTTAAGAGAAGAAGTTGATGGCTCCTATGTTCAAGTGGTTTAATTGTAATGATGACATTTATGTTGTAACAATACATTTAAATCAGGTTTTCCTTTACATATTTTATTTTTCAGACAATAGAAGCAGAACTTGACTGATGCTGAAAAGTCTGAAAGTTGAATACCTAAGAAATAATAAAGATGAAACATTTCAGAAAAGTCAGAAAAATAAAAACTCCTCATAGTTTAATTATTCACTTGGAGCTAAATGAGCACAATTAGTCTCCTCTTAAGAGCTACATGTTTTTCAAATTGGTTTTACAGAAAAATATGTATTTACTTGTACTTTGATTAGATCTCGTGCTCTGGAGAGAAACCTTCAGTGGGCTCTGTATTATTCATAGTGAGAAAGCCAACAGGTTCCTTTATAATCCTATCTGATTTTCACCCTGGATTATTTTTGTGCTTTCTTGATTGCAAGATGAATAATTAATGCACACAACTTCTTTATATCTCTATAATATTTTTCCTATTGATATCACAAGTAGTTAAAAGTTTCTAGGCATTGCTTCTGACTAGAAATGTTTCTCCTGGAGGAGGAGGAAGTACTTACCGGCTGAATGACATACAATGCAGACCTCAGTGGTCTGCAGTTACATCGAACTATTAGGTGAATTGTCAGATCCAAGAGTGCTAAAGTGCTAAACACACACATCACTGAGACCCAAAGCATCATCTTGAGGGTTATCAGCTCCCTGAGCCAGAAAGACGTGGGTCCAGACTACTGGATTATTAATCAACCCCCTGCCCTGTAACTAATACAATTTTTAGAAACAATGACAGTGGTTATTTAAATGGTGACCTAAGAGCAAGCTTACATTTGCATTATGGAGTTCCCAGGGCTTGGCCACGTTAAATAGCTGCTTGGAGCACTCTCGGAGAAAGCTGATTTTAATCTGAGCTGTGCAGGAAAGAGCAACTGGCTGAATTGTGCGAGTTAGCCAGAATTATGTTGAACAGGCAGGCTGACCTGCCAATACCAAATGTCATAGTGTCAAAGGAGAAGTGTTACAGTGCTGAAATGTTACTTCAAGAATTATTGCTTCTTTCAGGGCTGAGTAGCAGAAAAAGATCTCAAATGAGTTCAAAACGGACAGATAGAAGTAGATGTCCAGCTCACCTGCCAACTTTCTAAGCCTTTTGTGTACAGAAGCACCTGAAATCTTTCCAAATCAGCGAACTTCACTTTCGCATTAAAAGCTCTATACAATTATAGGAATTTTTGGATCTTAATCTTCCCAGACTGCAGGTTTTGTAGTTTGTCTCCTTTGGGACTGAAGTGCAGCTCAGTAAGAACAATGGACAAAGGATCCTAAAAATGCCCCTCCTGGCATTGCTTCTCGAGCGCAGCAAGAGCGCCTAGCAACATGAATACTCCATTTTCCTTGCTTGCTAACCGTGCAGCAGTTTAAAATCCTGAAGTTTCAGCTTGCTGTTTCAGCAGACTGGGGAGAAAAGCTCAGCTACCACCACGGCTTCCGTGGGGCCAGCACCAGCGTTCCTCTGCAAGATGTGGACTACACAAGGAAATTAATGCATCCCTCAGCTCTGCACCTCATGCTTGCTCTGGTAAACACAAGTCCTACTACTGCCTGCAATGTACGCAGGATGAAAGCCAGGAGGCTGCTGACGTTACACAAAACATGGGTCTATTTTTGATAACTCTGGGTGCAGATCTGGCTGTAAGGTCTACTAACTGCCTCAACCTGGCTCTCCCACAGGACACAGGCTTTCTAGACATTTTTTTTCTTTCTTTTCTTTCTTTTTTTTCTTTTGCCAGGTGTACAATAACCTGAGCCAGCATAGTTCATTAATTTTGTAAAAGGTAAGCAAAGCTCAGCAAGTGCTAGGAGCTTAGACCACATGTTACATCCTTGGTTTTTAGATCTTATTTTTGATTACAAAGTTCATAAAAATCACAGAACTTCTACAGAACATGCCTGATTCAGTATTAAGAACTTCTATGATTTTTTTTCAAGTTGTGTGTGATTTGGTGTTTTTCTTAAAGCGCTGAAGTCAGGTGAAGATCTCAACTTTCAGTGAAGATCTCAGCTTTCACAGAAAAAAAATCATAAGAAGTAAAAAGAAAATAAAGATGATTTTTCTTAACATCTTCTAACTTCTAGAAAAGCTTTATTATGGAATAAAGGACTTGTGATTTTGGATGTTTGAGATTGACAATCCTGTCTGACAACATGCATTATAATACTTCCACTGCAAATTACAGTGTTTTATGCCACAGGCATGCTGCTTAATGAAGCAAAATGCACTTCCCAAGCTGCTCTTCAGCCTGAGTGCTAGTGCCTACAGCAGAAAACTGCAGACCTCATTGCCACAGTCCTGTCATGTCAGTGAGAGAAACACTACACACCACGGCATGCTGCCTACTTCCAGACAGACCTTTTCCACCCACTTTTATTCTCTGACACACATTTGCTTGAGAAGGGTGCAAAAATCCAAAGCCCTTCTCTAGCTAATAATACCTTAAACTTAACTGTACTAACGCATGGAGAATATCACCAGCTAGATATGGAACTGCCCTACATAATAGTGGCACAGTCCTTACCCATTGCAATGCTCATTAAGCACTATTTAGATTTGAGTATAATTGCAATCAAATAAGAATTAAAATAGTTAATTACTTTAGCACTTTAAAACCAGTAAGAGTGCATGCTAGTACTGGTTACCTACTGTTACTGATAGCCCTACTACTTTGAACACGTATATAGCTGTTGTACACTAATAAATATTCAAAAAAAAAAAAGTTAGACATACGGGTTTCTAAGAATTCGATACTGTTGGCAAGGTACCTAAACATCTAGCAGTGAGGGAAATGTGCATTTACAAAAATATGCATCTCCCATGTGTAGGCAAACATACAGACATGGACACAAATCTGGCTACAGTTGCAGCGATCCAGTCAAGGATGAGGAACAAGCTCACACAACTGCAGTGAGTTTTGCACTCCCTGAGGCCTCGCTCCTGGTCACCAGCACATCCCTTTCAAGAGGACTGCGCTGGATACGGCACTGTGATGTCCCGGACACCGGCTGCACAGAAGAGCTCCCCTCGTGCTGGTCTGGCTTGTCCTCGGGGCTGAGGCAGCCCCGGCTCCCCCGGGGAGCAGAAGCTGCTGATTGAGCTGACAAAGCCACAGTGAATCTGCAACCAGGAGACCAACAGAAAAATAAGAATACCGTAAACGTTCATACAGCAAAAGCTTCTCAGGATTAAATGGAAATAAGGTCTGCCTAGGATGGCAGCTTTTTTTTCCCTGGACCTTCAGATAGCTCTCTGCCATTACACCTATCCATAAGCAGAGAAGTATTGATTCTTGCATATGAAATGAAAGCTGTCACCAAGTGTGTAATTCATCTATTGAAAGTGCAACAAAATCTAGCAATCTCCTGTTCTTGTGGATTAAAAACACAGGCCAGAGCAACAAACTATGCAGCTGGGAGTCAGCCTCCATTCCCTCTTTTATTATCAGTGGTCTGTGAGCTAATTCAGCATACTCAGGAACTGCGTCCTGCATGGCACATCACTAACGGCTGCACGGAGCTGTGCAATGCTGATGATTTTCGTCACGACAGTCATGTGAACCAGGTAGTAAGAAAAAGCTGTTACGATGCTACTGACTTAGGTGTAATCTATTTGACTAGCTATACAAGGCTGAGCGTGTAGCCTAAGAAACAGGTCCTGTTTTGTCCTCTGAAATTTTAATTCTTCAGTTCTTGATGGCAGATGCCCAACTTAGAGGAGAAATGTATAATTATTAATTTCTTCATCTAATGAAACGCTTAAGAAATTATCACCTATTATATCATCGAAGCCAGATCCTTAGCTGACAGACACTTTACAGCAGACAACAGGATGCTAACTAAAACCTGATTTTGACACTAAATACACAACAAAAATTGGGCTTCATTGCACTGTTCATTTCACATTTTTCCCATGGAGAAATTTATCCAATTTTAGAACTCTTTATTTCTGATGACAGAACTAAGCCAAAATGTGAAATCTTGAGTGAAAAATATATCTAGGCAAATACCTGAAATGTACTCATGTGAACCGCATTCCAGTTTGAGATTCAAGTCCCTTCTAAGAGCACTGTCCCCAGCTAGATATGTCTAGAAGCATTTTGCACTAGAAGGAACCAGAAATTTGGCCAATTCCTAGAGCTCTGAGGATTTAAGGAGAAAATGTACCCACGGTCATTACAAGCACTGATATGGGACTTTTACAAAATCAGATTCTGGTCCTTATAAAGCCACAGAAACCTACCAAGGTAAGTAGTGTTATTCAGACTTTGTTTCTAGAATAACAACAGCTAAGATACTATTCATGGCTTTTGATTTGTGACAAGGAGGAAGGAGATACGTCTAGAGCCCTCTAATTTCATTTGTATGCTCAGGCAAACCATGTGCTGAAAATATAATTTGATTACCTCCAGTGAAGCAGAGGTATGTTCTGGGCTCTGACAGAAGCCTCTTCCCATTGAAAAGATATCAGTGACACAGAAACAAGGTCCCTTTCTTGGAGCAACTCACCTTATTTTTGCTATGCAGTGCTGGCTCAGAGGTAGGTCACACACAGTAATGGTGCACAGACAACACTAAAATGTGGAAATTATAGCCAAGATCCCATGTCCAATTCCCAGGAGAAAACTCTACCTAAGAATGTTCTTTACTGTTACAGAGTACGTTGCTCCCTCCCAGTGCAATCCTGCAACAGCATCACTTTGCTGCTTGTGTCTAAGAAAAAGGGCACAATCCTGTTAAGTTAGTACATCAAACAGCAACTCCTTCCACAACAGATGATTAAAATTATTTGCAAATTAATCCTCCTGTAATTCATATTGGCTCCTTGTATAAACAAAGTCCCCAAATCTTTCTATATCATCTTGATAGTCCTAACACTTTAGAATAGGCTGTAACTGCAGTAACAAAACAATCGAAATAAAACGCATTGCGAAAATGCCTATAAAATCTGTAATGCAAAAGAAGCATTGGAAATATGTTTGAGGAGAAAGTGTTATTAAAAACTATTATTAATATAGTCCTTTGTACACAGAGACTAACAAAATGGATGAAGTCTGCCTGGCAGCAATTGAGAACAAAGTACTGAGAAATATTTTATTGTTCTCTAGCATCAGAGACTGAGGACAGAGACTCTTTTAGGAGTAGGAGGAAAAAGTACTTGAGCAAGGTAAGTGCTTTTGAAAGATAAGGGTAGAATCTTTTCCAAAAAGAACAAGACAGAGCTCTGTGAATATACTAATGGCAACAGGGCTTCATCCAGGGGATAAGGCAGACAGATAACTTCTGCAACACAGATGTTGCAAAGGACACCGAAACATCGGCATGCCAGAAAGAGCTGAGCACTGTGACCTGACCAGATTCCCTCAAGACAACATTTTAAAAATGCCTTTAACTGGATCAAACCTTTCAGAGGCTGAGAAACTTGAAAGATGGCCCTGGCGATGATATAAAACTTAAGAGACACTCCCAAAGCAACCTTGTTTTTTCTTCTTAACTGAGTGAAAAGGCAACAAACTTTCTTCCCTTAACCTTTCTTTAGGAGATACGTTTTAGGAGAACATACAGCATCTTTTCATGGAAAACAGCCAAAGATAAGAGTTTTCCATCTTCAAACACCTTGCAGTACAAAGGGGTAACCTCATCATCATTTTAGAGATGAGTTAGAGAGACATGGTTATTCAAGGCATTCACTAATTCTGAGTGCCCAATTAAGATGCCACAATCCATGATTTTTCAGTGATAGCATTAAACATTGTATGCGCCAAGCATACCTTCCACTATTTCAGATACAGCTGTAAGTACTCAGCACCTATGGAAATCAAATCCCAGAATCTCAAATCAAACATCTGAAAATGAAGGACTACTGTCAACTTTCTGAAGCCTAAATTTGAAGCATCTCACACTTTGCAAATGAAGTTTAATAGCAATTACCTGACAAGGTATTTTGTGTTTTGGCAAAACCAATAAACCTAACTTCATGAACAGCATGGAAAGTATCAGCCACCAACTGTTCTATCCAAAAAAGAAAGAAAAAAATCCATCTGAATAAGGACAAATGATACAAAACACATGGCGCAGATAGCAAACACATTTACAGAAAGCTGAACAAAAGGAAAAGAACACATACGAGACGTTACAGTGTGTTACAGCGTGGAGACAGCTGAGACTGATTGGCTGGAGTGCCAAAGCCTATTTCTCTCTTTCTCTTTCTCTCTCACACACACACAAATTTATATATAAAACAAGCTTATACTTGTCTGTTGGGATTCTGTCCATGAAACAGAACAGTTTGAAAGACTTTGAAATTCACAGCAAGTATCAACATTATTTTAGGAGTCTTCTGCCTGTAACAGGTTGGCTAACATTGTGGGAACTCTTGATCAGCTACCTTAAAGGGGAGCCGCCAACCTTCTCTGTGATACATAGCACATACTTCTGCCAGGCATGACATAACAAAATCTAGTATCTTTACCTTGGGTATACTTTCCTCTCTCCTAACTCTTATGGGTCACACATTCATTATGTCCCTGTCCTAGGACTAACAGGGAAACTTCTTATGTCGCCCAATTATTGCAACACCATTTTCTCTCCCTATAGCTAGTCTTCCCCTTTGCCTATTGACAAGTCAGTCAAAACAGGATCAGAAAAATCATCTGAACAGTCAGCGCAGTAGTCATATTAGAGGCCTCTTGTGCTGATTTGTACTTTCTCCTATCAGCTAATCTCCATATTCAAGCTCTCTCATAGTTTATCTTCACATTGGTCTTATTTCCTACAAAGTATTTTCTTCCATCTTTGGCCCATTCCATATTCCCACACTTTTCCTTTAATTGCCAGACAAGAACTTCTCTACTTCCCGCAGGCTAGGGCAGCTAGCCTCTGAAATGTTTGAAAATCTGTGTTACCTTTCTCTCTCCAAGCCTTTGCACTGCCTGGAAGGGCACAGCAGCAGCGGGCTGATGCTGCACACGCTTCTTCACTGGCCATCGTCAGTGGCAAAAGACTGGACCAGCTGGACCAGTAAGCTCTTCTGATGTCCACAGTAAGTTTCAGAGATAAACCTGAGTGCATTTCATTCAGTGCACAGACTGTTAAAATGATCATTATTTGGAACTGGTGAAACTACTCATGTACTTGAGTCAAAATGAGATTTGTCATAACAAGGGAAAAGATTCAGAAACACTGAAGCATGTGGCTTTAACTATGTGACAGTCTTGATTCTTAATTCTGAAAGGACCTTAGCTACATTTGGTAGTATTTCTAAACATCAAAGATTTTTAATTCTGAAAGGACCTTAGCTTCTTTTTGTAACATCCTGCCATTTCCTAACCCCACTTAAGACTCTTAAGAAATATTAAATGAAATTTTCCATTTCATGCTAAACAAAATGTTTAATTCAACTCCTCCCCAAGCTCACTTCCAAAAAATCTCTTAGGCTCACACTGAACTAAAACTGCTATTACTGTGCAAATGGTCCCAGCATTGCCACCAATATTTGGCAGTTAATATTCTCTGATCATTTCTAGTATTCTTCTATTTATTTTTTGCAATCAGACCTTGTTTCTGACTTAGCTGAAGTATAGTTTCATGTATCAGCAGCCTGACAGAGCCGAATGGTGGAGGTCCAACTCGCCTGCCTTACCCACCTCTGTCCTGCCCAGGGCACACACTCCTGCCACTTACTCTCAGTCAATTCTGCCATTCCTTTGGTGAAAATAACCCCCCCCCCCTTTTTTTTTGCTAGGTTAGCAGCTGAATAGCTTAGCTAGGAGGCAATACTGCAGCCAACATAAGGAAAGAAGCAGACCACAAGGAGAGAGAGAAAGGACAGCAAGGAACTCCTCTTCCATTCAATGTCTGCAAGCTTTCAGTGAGTCCCTGCTATACCATGATGTTATAACTCTAAGCTGTCAGGTGTGGAAGGGGACTTTTTTATTCTGTTTTCTTGCAGGCGCTAAATGACCAAGACTCCTTGGCAAAACGGACAACATTAAATGATAAATCAGAAAATAATCATGCTTAGCCATGTCCATGGTGTGTAAGAAATATTAAAGGATTTTTCTATAGTCAAGGAGGGAGGCCTGGAGGGACATACATTCTTTGAACAGTGAGCAAAAATCCTTACTCACTAGCCATTTAAAAATCTGAGGTGATGGCAGGCATGCAATAAAAGGAGGATTAAATGATCTACACCCTAGCATGCATTATATGCTCTATAGCCTATTAGCAGACTATAATATAGAGTGTTTTACATCCCAAAAATATAATGATACAATTAAATGGTGTGTACCACAACTTCTATGGGCTACACTGGTAACTGCTACTGTGACTGAGCTTTCTTATTTATATTTTAAAAACCTAGGTCAGCAGCATGCTTTTCTTCCTGCAAGCCTGAAAAAAGAAGGAAATTACAGTCTGACTCAGACATATAATGTACTGGATTGAACAAATGAGCTTGCAGTGGTAAGAGACTTCAGTTCCGTCTTGTTCTTAAGGAATGCATGGAAGAAATACCTTTTCAAGGGGTGATTGAGAGACATTCTGGCCAATAGCACGCAAAGCCCTTGCAAGAGTCATACTAGAGAGGTATCACAATATCACCAAGAAAATGAGAAGACTTGATGCAAGCTAGTGGTTTCGAAAACCATTTTCTCTGTTCTGATCATGCTGTGGAGCTGTGACCTCCACAGCAGAAGCAGGAACGCTCCTGAGAGTGCTTCTTCTCAGGGCTGCAGGTCCCTAGTGCCCCCACTAGCACAGCAGCTCTGCTTTGCTTTGGCACTTTGCACTGCTGTTGCTGGCCAAGAGGAGGAAGCAGAAGGAAGCTCAGCCCATCTGCACCCTTCTCCCCACCGCTGCAACAAGACAGCCAGGCCCAGAGCACTGGGGTAGCTGGAGAAGGCAAATGCTCACCAGGGTATGACTAGGATGTCAAAGGGACCTACAGGGCAAAGTTTGGCTAGACTATGTTAGAGAGACCAGATTATTGTGGCTTTTCTTGAAGGACAGTAAAAGCTTCTCACACCTATTTTTGCTCATATACTATGAGTACAAGGTAGATAACTGCCAGTGAAATCTACACAGGGGCAAATAACTCTGAGAACTTGCTGCAAAATGTAAGCTGCTGTGACAAGCAGTAAAAGAGCCATTTTTAGTTATTCGCTGTGAAGCGCTTCCTCAATTATAAGTAGGCACGCAGCTGTAATAAGACAATAGCTTGCTTTCAAGGCAACTCCTGTTAATTCTTGAATGAGGGGGCTGAAACAGCTTGTCTGTCATGGCAGCATATGCACGATTTTCAAATCTGTTTCTTTAAATACCTTTTACGGCATAAGCTCTCAAGAAACTAAGGTCAATAGCAAACCATAGTGCTGGGAAATCATATACTGAACTTTTCAGAGCAGTTACAACAAACATCCTTGTGCAAAGATACCACAAAAATGCCTGTGCATATATTAGAAGATTCAACTAGAACATACACAAAATGGAAATGGCTGAAATGCTTAACAGTGGTGAAATCACATGAATAAAGTGCATATATATCTTCTCACTATTGCACATGCGGCCCAGCCTTTCCAAAGCTGGTAACACTGGTTTACACCTGGGATCTCCAGGAAATGTCCCAGACAAAGAGGCAAATCCAGCAACTCCTGGGCTCTTGAGTATTTTGCATGTCATTACGAATCCCTTCTTCACCACATATTGGTAATGTTGATGCATGGCTGAAATTTAGTTCCATTAAAAATGTCCATATTAAGAATTTCACCCAGGGATGTGGGTTTTTTTTCATTAAATGTGGAAAAAATATGCATTGCACAAGGCCAAAAGAGAAGAAAACACTGTGTTGGTGGAGAAATCCGTGCATGGGACAGGGTTCACATGTATTGACATTGCTACTGAAATGCAGCTTTTAACAGTGTAGATGAGGTAAGGGGATCCTTCCTCTCCATACAGTGTTAGGAAACAACATGCCTGAGAACTGGCCTGGCTCTGCTGCAGCCACAGCTTCAGTGCCTGAAGCAGGGCACAGCTGAGCTCTAGGGAAGCAAGCTGTGGGAATGCTGTGCCAAGGAAGTCCGAGCAGATTAGTAAGGCATTTAGTGGTTATCCATCTACGCAGATACACCAGCTTTCTCATCGTGCAAGGGTTGCCCATGAGCCATTAGCAACGGCTTGAGCTACCATACATGTCTTTTTTAAAGTAAGGAACCTAAAATGCTTCGTTGTTTTCAGATTTTTCTTCTTCTCTGGAGTCTAAGTGACAATCTGGTTTAAAAACAGCAACAAGGGTGGAAAGCACAGAAAGCATGCTTCAAAATAGCTTCTGTAGAATGAGTTTTATAGCACAAGAAGTATTTCTCTTTACCTAAAGAGAAAGCATTAGGAAACTAGCACTGGAAGGGACGTCCTGGGTAGCTGAGTCTACTCTGCTATTGTAGTGGTGGCATGAGATGACCCCTTTCCGCATTCGACAGCAATTAGCATCATTCACTCTAGTGGCTCTCTAGCCACTTAGTTCATCTCTTCGCCAGTGCAGAACCAGAGCTGGATGTCAGTTGAAAGCCGTAACACCTGGTTTTCAAAAGAACCCTTCGTGCAACACCAACTCATAGAGATTTAAAATTCTGTCTTACATCCTACGATGACAGATCAGTTCAGCTGCTAATGCTCCTTTCTCTTAAACCTCACAAACCTCACAAACCTTGCAGCAAGTTTTACATTGCAATGCAATTATGCAGTTGTTCAACAGAAATGATTCCAGCTCTGATATCTCCTGAAACCTACTCAATCTCTTCGCTGTCAATAAGATATTCTACCTGCAGTTGTGCCCATCTCTGCTCAGACTGATCACTGAATTTGAACTTGGGTAAAAACAAAATTCTCAGGAACAAACTGTGAACTGTTGTACTAAGTCCTTCCTAAAAAGAGAGCTTTCCGCTATTCAGATGGCCTGTGCACCATTAAGGCCCATGTTTGTTACAGGGCAGTTTTAAGAAGAACTTGCCTTGAGCCAGGCGGTGTGTTGGCATTTGGCACAGCGGTGACTCAAACTGCTGCAGACATTTATGGACTGGCAGGGTGGGACACGGCACTGGCAGCTGTGGTGTAATCTTTAAATCTTGTACAATTGAGACTGAGTACTAGCAGGAACAATAAAGTAGATCTATACAACTGGAAACAGACCTTACTCTCCAGTAGGAACATTTGCTAGGACTTCCTGTAAACATAACCAACTAAACCTGATTCAGTATATTTGGAAATAGTTATTTTTAAGAGAAACGTGTCTCTTTTCATTAGTTTAGAAATCAGGAAAAAAATACAGACTCTTTATCAAAAGCTTTTGGTTTTGGGAAAGCAGAACCTGTTAAGTGCTCTTTGGGTCTCCTTTAGGGTGCTTTCACAGTTTGCTTAAAGGATTCAGCAATATTTTTGATATATCCAAAACCATTCCACAGGAAAGAAAAAGAAGCACATTTAAAACTCATCATGAAGACATTAAATTCAGATTTAAATAGGACTTGGAAACGTGCAGAACCACTGTCCAAAAGTGACAGAACTGTCCAAAATACTGTGATCTCTTGCAGCAGAGCTAAACACACTATATAAATTTCAAACTATGCTGTATATATAAATACACCTTCCTAAAGATATATACATAGGAGTATGTACATGTCAACAGGTTCTCTCTTGTTTTGTCTATTTCAGAAATTTAAAATCAACATCAAATTCCTTTTAACTGGAATATTTCTTTAACAAGAAATGCCACAATAATTCAGTATGTTTGTTTCTTCTTATTAAAAAATAAACATTTGATCTGCCAGGTGAAGCCTGCTGCATTCAAATCTTGTCTGAAAATACATTTATAAAAATGGCTTATTTAAAGAAGAATGAAGTCAGGCTTTATATAAACTGAAAGTAAACTTAGAAGCACTCTGAGTTAAAGACTTTTAGTTAATTTAATGTGAGGCTGCCTTAGATCCCTCTCTCTTTCCTGCCTGTGTCCCTTTCCTCCCATAACCTGCCTCTATGAACAAGAACATGGTACAGTTCAGCTTGACATGACTTGATGAAATATTAGTGTTGTCCCACCATCCTGAAGCAAGCAGTCATGCTTCCTTCTTGTTTAACTAGCTTCTTTTGCTTTCCCTGCTCTTGACTCACACAAGTAACATCACAGCAAAAGCAGCTCCCAATATCTGCTTCCAAAATGCTAGGTGAGACAATTAAAACCCAGGGACAGGCAACTGTGACCATAAGCAACAAGACTAACACAAAAGAGAGAATTCAATCTCACCTAAACATCCTCGGATTCAGCCAAAAGGGTATCTCCCTCCCAGTACCTAGGATGTCTTCTCCCAAGTGCCCTTGAAGACTTGGGGCTGGCTGGTAGGAAACTCAGTAGGAATTTCAATAGGAAGCTGGTCTTAGGTTACATAAATCTAAGGCCATTCAGCATTTTCTTTCGAATGAGTTTGAAGTCACAATCTAGTTTCACGTGAGCAATTTTTGGCATCAGAAAAACCCCTCCAAACCATCGCTTTTGCCACAAACTCCTGCTGAAATGTTCACAAGAACATAAGAAAAGCCAAGACCAAGGATACCCATTTTTGGAGTTTCTTCTTGCACCTATGGAAGGGAAGGGCCAATTTAAGTTTGAACAAAACACAGCAAGAATATCCTTAGAAAATAAGGCCATTATGTCCCTTGGACACCACCATGTCATCAGAACTTTCCTAACTCACTATAAGTGAAATTTCAAATTGGAACAGCCATACTCAATCTGTTGATGTGCTCCTGTTGAACAATCAGTGAAAGCAATCGTTGAACACTTTTTATTTTAATTCGAAGATTTTGCCTCTATTTCAGTCTCTTTAGTGAATATATAATCCTGTTTCATGTTCTTTGAGTTCTGAGCATTCACGCTCTTCAGAGAGGCAGAAGAAAAAGGTATTATCCCATGCATCAACAGGTATCTGAAAAAGTTAAAACCACCACACCTCTCTGAAAACCTGGAAATCAATCATGCAACTTAAAAAAAAAAAAAAAAAAAAAAAAAAGTACCTTTGCTCTGCTGTGTTATTATTTTCCTCAGGAACACTACTGTAAAGTTAGAGTTGACATTTCACAATATTATGCTCAGTTTTACCCCTTCTGCTCTTTCTTTTCTATTCAAATACTTCAATTGCACTCCTCTCATTTAAAAGTGGTAGTTTCCAGGAGGCCCTCAGATAGTTCCAGAAGAATATCTTGGACTGTGGGAATCTTTTAAAAAAATTGAAGATTAAAATATCTTTATACTCTTTATCTAGCCTGGGAAGAGAGCCGTTTGAATGTGAATATACATACCTAGCATATATTCAGTTTCTACACGGAAAGTGGGCTTTCATGTTTTAGTCCTCACAGAGTAGGTTGGTCAAGGGTCATTTTTCTAAAATCTCTTACTCTGAGACTATTTTCACCTTACAGATGATAGCTTTTCACACACAGAAGGATAATCCACACAAAAGCTGCCACTACCTTTTCAAAAAGCAATTGTGAAGAAGTAATAAAGTTTAGCAGCACCTCATTTGAACTCAATATACCACATACGGGGCAAAATGTGGAGCAAGGTTTGTCTTATACTCCTGATATCACATTTGGAGGCCATCGTCCAAAGAAACATTATCAGATGAAAACATCGCCTCATTTAACTAGCTGCACTAGAAACCGGCAGATTTTAAACCTCCTTTGTGTTTTTTTTTTCACTGAGATGCTATGATTTAATAAATCTATTTTAACTAAGTGCTTTTCAAATTCTGCTATGCTCCTCTGACTTCTCTAGCGGATCTCCATTCTACACATTTTCTATGCATTTCTCCTGCAGGAGTATGATTCTTCATTATCTCACAGCACTATGCTAACTAGATAGTGACAAGCAGAGCTGAAATTCACCACTGAGATCTCCAAGGAAGGTTGTCTCGGGCTAGGTCTTGTCTTGTCTCTGTGTCTTAAGCTAAGGTTTAATTATTGCCACAACAGAGCATATGTTCCTGCCTGCTCTCTGGGTGCCTCAGGCACATTAATATGAGTTAAAATGAAAATAACTGAAAAGACTGAAAAGAGGTATTGGCTCTTGCAAGAAAAAAAAATGCCCAAGTTGGAGTGGATATTCCCTCATATAATTCCCTCATATGCTTTCTAGACACTTTGGAAGTACAGGTATTAATTAAGGTAAGTCTGTTTCCACACTGCATTGTGCTGAGTACATCTTAAGTATATTCCTGCAGTGGCAAAGACGGCCTCTAGTTGGGCTAGAAAATAATAATGTGGGTCCTGTTTTCAGCATCCCAAAATGGCAGGACTAACCCCTCTGCAGGCTTTGGGGCATGAGCAAATCTGCTCCTAATACCTACATCAGCAGTGGCATACTTCCTCTTCAATGTTGGGCAGGACTTCTTACCTGTTTTTCTTCCTGTCATTTATATTCTCTATGAATATTTGTGAGCCAGTTTCTTTATCTAGACCATCAGTTTCAAAGCATTACTTTCAGACACTATCCTAATTTAAAGCTGCCTGAACTCAGCATAATAAAGAGATTAGTACAGTTAGCAGAAAATTAGTTAAAACCTCTCATGTTTAACTGAAGTGACCTGGTTACTGAGGTCTGTATGGTATCAAAAAAGTTTTCTTTCCTTGACCTGATTTCTACTGCAGCTGGAAGTGCCAAAGTAACAAAAGAAAGAGATGTTTTAAAAAGCATACCTGGACATGACTGGTATCCTTCCATGAGCAAATACTACCACCATTTTTTTTTCTTCCAGGCCGAAATCATAAGTACTAGAAACTGTATGTGAAAATCTGAGCTATTGCCCCCCCCACAAGAATCTGGTGAAAACTTAAAGCATACAAATTTTGGGTGATTCTTTAAGACAAAACTTACCCTGAAAGTCTGTGCATCTATCAAACAAAAAACATCACACAGGTATGCGCACACCTCTCTTTCTCTTAATCTGCTGCTAAATGCAACTCTCTCAGGTTTTTTGAGAAATCAGAACTTGGTTATAACACATGAAATGCACGTACAAACATGTATGTGATCCTTGAAATGCTTGTGAGAAACCAGATAGGCTTCTGTGTGCAAAATGATTCTCTTGCATGTTCACAGCCTTAAAGTCTCAATGAATAAAGAAAAAAAAACCCATATACAACAATTGCTGGAAACGGTACCTTTCATTTCAGTTACCTTCAAAGTGGTCATGACTTTATGAAAGCACTGAAGAAAACACACTCTCTATTCTGAAACAATGCAATGAGAAAAAAACGCACACCAGCAGAATCAAGGGCGACCGTATGCGCCAGTGTCACTACTTTCCGTAGGTGTCTCTTATATCTCAGCCTCACAAATTTACCCTCTCACAGGCAGAGCTGCCTTTCTGCTGTCTTTTACCCACTAAATTTGTTACATTTATTTGCTCGTTATATCTGCTCTTGTAAATTTTTCAGAAGTGAGTCTATCTGTTACTGGCTGTGTACATAACGACTGGTGCAACAGGCCCTGGCAGTGACAGGGGTCTCTGAGCTCTGCCCGGTACAAGGAAGCTTCCTTTTGCACAGCTTACCTATCTGAAACAGTGGCAGCAAGCAGCAGGACTGACCCTCCAGCTCTGCCTGCTTGACTAGAGAGCGGTGGCTCAGCATAAGAATTCTTACTTTCAGGTGCTGATCCAAGCTGGTTTCGCATGTCTCCCACTTGTCTTTGCTCCTGATTTGGTCAGAAAGATTCAGAATCACAGCAGCACACTGTATCTTAAGCAGCACTTCCTGCCCATTTTGGAGAAGGCTTTTGTGCAAAAAGTGACAAGAACAAGAACTCTACAGACATTAGAGACTGAAATTGGGTCCTAATTAATCAAATAGATTTTATGCAAGATGCTGAACAACCCTTATAAGGCAGAACCTTTCATTCCCAAACATAAAACAAAGAGATCAGCTAGCATGAAGTCATTTGGTCTCTCTGCAATTCAGATTTTTATTTTACTTTATGTGATCTGCCCATTTTGCTTTAAAAATGTTGTTGTTCAATGTTTTCTTTAGCTGTTCGCTTGAAACAGTGAAGCATAAAGAAAGGTAAAAGCTATTATCACTGATCCCAACCCTCACGCCCCCCTTTCCTTCTGCACAAATGCAATGCATGTCCAAAGCAATTGAGAATGTAACTTCCAGGAACACATTTGTGTGCAATCACAAAGGCACTCTTCTTTACTAACTGATTTTCATCATAATAGATAAATCCCTTGGGTCTTTCATATTCAATGGCTACTAATAAAATGATGCCTGCACATTCAGACCGATTGCCTTCAAATGACATTTCAAACTTCATGCTTAACTTGTCTATTTGTTTATCCTAATAAGGGGGAAAAACAGACAGTTACGTAGGATCTAGCTGTGTTTCAAAGATAGTGTGCTTGCTTTTGGCAATGGTGTTGTGAAAGCTGGCTAATACAGCCCTCTCTTCTCTCTTGCTCCACATTTCTTTCTTCTTGTTGTACTGGCACACCTGGTTGTGTGTCTACACCACGGACTGGATCAGGGGTCTGATCCAAATGAACTGTTTAGCTTTTGGACTGGTTTCACAATGTAGCTGCATAGTAGAAGAGCAGCATAGAGGCAGAACAAGTCATGTAGGACAGCGGGAGGTAAGCTGGTACAGCCACAGCTCCTGTATGCAGAAAGAAATTTAGAAACTGGGGCTTCTACTTCCGAAAGGGAAAAAAATTTCTAAAGAGCTGGTTATTAGACAAGTTTCCTAGGTCTGCAACCTTTCTGGCATCTTAAGTCAGACAGGACACAAAGGGGAGGTGTTACGTCGTATATCCATTTCTCTCTGTGCTCAACTTACTTTATTCACACTGTTGCATGAAGCTTGTTGAACTACTCCCAGGGCAGCTGTCCCCAGCAAGAAGGGCCCTGGGTAGAAGATTTTCCAAACCATTCCACTCTAACTGGAGATTGAGAGGCCCCTTTTTGAACCAGACCACTGGGCCTGCTAATCAACAGCAAGCCAGGAACTCCAGTCCTCTCCCAACCTTGGCAGCAGGGCAGGATGCCATAGAACAGTTTCCCAAGGATTTAAAAAAGTGTTATCCAAGGATTTCATAGACCTCATGATGGGAGGTTAATCCAGTCTGACAATTATGTCAAAGACTGTCAGCCACTTCCTGAATTTACATCTGGGCTAGATTTCAGCACCTTCTTCTACCAGTTCCCCTTTGCTGTCTGTAGGAAAGAAACACAAGTTTGACTGAGAGAGAGACCAAGGGCACTACAGCATATACCCACTGTGTGGCCTAGTCATGCCACAGGCATTAGTGAGTGTTTATGCAGAGAAGTGAGATTTGGAAACCAACAATTTTGTTCTTGCTACCTATACCCAATGTCAATGCAATTAGCAGATGAGAAACGGAGACAGAAAAAAAAAAAGGAATCCAGACTTTACCATTTGTTTTTTGTTTCACAGCATTTTGGTACATCCAAATTTTGCTATTTGCAGTATAGAAATGGTTTTCTCAGTATTTCATGTCTCCACATATGGAGAGGAAGAACATTTCTATAATAGAAAAACACCGCTATACATTCACAGAACCTGGCAGGCATCTTGAGGGTATATGTAACAATTCAGAGGTTATTTCTAGTGCCACTCAGGTTTCATTTGGTGAACCTTTCAAACCACTGCTGGCCTTCCAAACCACCAATGAAATGCTAGCACTGGTGTGAATCTTAAAACAGATCTAAGATCTCAGCTGACTGGAATTTTCAGGCCATAATAACTACTTATGAAACATCCACACAGGTTTTTAATAGAGCCACTGGGCTCACGCCGTGCTCAAGGCACACAGGACCCAGTCTGCTTAGCCTTTAAGTAGGTCCCATGAGTATTCTGTCTCCACGACAGTGCTAGGTGCTAACACAAGTGTTAGTAACTTTCAGCATTAAGTATTGTCTAGGGAATTTTTCACCTTTTCCTCCCCCTTTACTTTCTGCCTAAAAAAACCCCTATTAATAGCGAGGAAGAACAATCAAGTGCTTGCAAGACAACAGTGGATCAGATTCTTATCATACACTTTCATCTTCTTCCAAAGGCTGATTACTCTTCAAAAAGACATTTTAGACATACACAGATCAAAATAATTACTTGCAAAGTTATATTAATAGATTTAATGAAGAACTATCAAAAAGACTTGAAAATATCCTAAAAGTCATGATGAGCTATACGTTGGCAGGGTTTTATGGAAAGAACAAAATTGAGAGAAGAAAAGGAACTGCCATTTTTTCCCAGAATGCCCACACTGCTGCATAGCCTGCTAAACTCAGTGAACTTGGCAAGTGACACGACACTTTCGGAGAGGGTTTCTGGGTTTTCCTGCTAAAGCTCCTACCCTTGTTTGGAGCAGAATTACTTATGGATCTTATGCCAACTACAGAGACAGTGGTGGTGGGATTTCGGAGGCCTTACACAACATGGCACATTCTCAAACAAGATATCTCACTGAGAAGTGCAGAAAGCCTTGTTAAATCTGCAAAATGAGAAATATTTATCAACAGAGAGCAAAGAGTTAGGCAATGCACAAGATCTGCTGAAGAAATTCGCAAGCATCATATGCTAATTGATGCTATAAATAATGAAAAAAAAAGAATGACTACTTTTTCCCCTGCAAATATCAGGAATTCAGGAATATCTAGATGTCAATTTCCCAATACTTTTTTTTTTAAACTGCATCATTCAGTACTGGCTGAGCCTGACCTAAAGGACATTGCAAAGTGTCTTTCACAAATCCAAAACCCATCTTCAACTCCTCCAAAGCAGTTGAGCTTGGAGCCTCTTCCAGTTCAGATATTAGCCAAGTCGAGCCTCAGAAGCTCACACTCTACAACGTCTTTAAAGCAGGAAATTCCACCTGCTCTGGAATTTCCAAAGATGGCAGCAGCACTTTGTTTAACTCGCTACTAAAAAATTGGGCAGCATAGAGTATCATGATGCACTACTGTGGGAAAAGATTCTTAGCCTATCTTCTTTCATACCCTCTGGGAAGAGAAAAGGTGATAGGGTCAAAGCAGGAAACTCAGCTGGAAAGAGCATGTAGTATTTCACACAATTTTTTCACCCTTATTTTTCTCCATTTTTCCCATGCCAGTTTTTCATCCATTTTTAGGAACTGATGACAAAACTATCATATTTCAAGATGCAATTCAAAGATTCTGCAGAAAATCCCATTATAAAGAACAATGACTAAGACTAAATATTGAACAGTCTTTGGGCTGTACACATGCCCAGAGGACTAGATGAAGTCTGCATCTTGGCAGAAGCCAGTGGAGAGAAACTGCTAGTCCATTTTTTAGTGCTCAGTGCTATCACACAGGAGATGCTTGGTTTAGCAAGAAACCACAGGAACAGGCCGCAGAATGAAGTCCACCCAGTCATCCATTGCACAGAACATAACTAAGGGCCCCAAAGAAGACATTTTCTGTTCTGGAGCATGAGGAGACAGAAGGAAGGAGAGAAGAGGAAATGTTCATTGAGCACATGCACAGAAATAAAAGAAAGCACTGGCCAAGCTCCAGAGATGAAATTCTGGCCCCACTGAAATAGGTGGGAGCTTTGCCACCAGATTTCAGTGGAGACCAGATTTCACCCAATGTGAACAGTATTCTGGAAATATCCTCCCTCCAGACACACTGTGGGAGCTCTTCTGGTTTTGAATGCTCCCTGGAAACACAGAAAGGAGGAATCGACTTCTGCAGCAATGAAATTAAACCCAAACCAAGAAAATAATCAACAAACAAAAAGGATGTGATGACAATTAAGCAAAAAGAAGTATTGCAGAAGTGGGTTGAAATGAGAGGGCAAGTCCCTTACCTCCTGGGCTACTGAACGCTGCCAGGGATAAGAAGGGAAGCAGGGAAGGGCACAGGATACATGCTGCCATGTCAAGACTGCACCAGAGACATTTTGCACTGATTCAGTAAGAAAAAGAAGAAAACCTCTAGCACAGACTCAGCCTAGGAGTATGCTCCTGTCACTAACGCTAAATAAAGAGGCTAAACCCTAATAACTTTAGCAAAAATTCCTAGCAGCAATCAGCGTCATCACTTATAAAGTCCCAGGCAAGCTAGTTCACAGAAAGGGCACGCTCAGCAAGCTCTGCCTTGTGCAACTACGAGCATTCTGGAAATGGGAAATACAATGCCTGAATACAGCAGACACAAATCTTACAAAGCCCCATCAACATGACGACTATGACCCAGTTATTTAGCCCACAGTTGCTCTCCAATTTAGATACCATTTGGTTTCATACCCCAACTATACAGTGGTCCTGGATGTTCCCCTTTCATTGGCTTAGAGATCAAGCTGCTTAAAATGCTAGGCTCTATCTTTCAGAGTGCCCAAACACCTGCAAAGACATGTAAGTTAGCTAGAGGTATAAATTCTCATCACTGCTGGAACTTAGGCCATAACTTCCAACTAAAGTTTCCATTGCTGTGAAATCCTCTGCAGAAAAGGACCAAAAGGCTCTGCTCCCAAGGACTACTGCAAATTGCACCACTTTTGGATGTGGTGATAAGAATGCATAAACTTGCACACCTACTACTGACTAACACTCAAGTATTACTTTGAAACGAGGAATCCAGATGAAAACTACATGTCTACATGGGTAGGTGACAGCAAGCACTAAAGCAGAGTTCCCTGAGTGACTATGTTTGATAGATGTAGCAGGGACAGGTACATACCAGGGCTTGGAAGCTGCCAAGGTCCTCTGAGCTTTTTACAGGACTCTTCTTTCCTTATAAAAGACTTGGAGAGGTCTGGCTTTAGCAGCAGGTCACCCCTGTGATGCAGTGATGCTGGCAACCTTCGCAGTGCTCAGGTCACCTGCCCATGTCCCCCTTCTGCTCTCTTCCTCAAATGGCTGGGGAGAAGCCTTGTCATGGTCCCCCCCCCCCCCCCCCCCAGACCATGTAGCCAGCTTCTTCAGGTGACTGACTTCAGGTTCCTCTCGGAGCTCTGTTCTTTGCTGCTTAATTACCAGTGTGCCTGGACAGACTGCTGGCCTTGGTCTGAGCTCCCTGCCCATGGACACTGCTATCTGCACTCAGGATTGTCTAGCGTTAGTGACTATAGCCCCAAGTCATCAAAGTGTAAGGGAAAAAAAACAAGCAAAATGAAATGACTCAGCAGGCACTGCAGTGCTCCCCTGGCTCAGGGCAAGTTTTTCACCCAGTTACTTAGCCGTCAACTTGGTAAATGAACAACCAATCCGGACTGACACTAATCCTTCCAGAAACTCTGGAAACAATCCTGGAGGGAAGAAGAATGGCTAGAGAGTTTCTGAGATCTCATGTTCCCTGGCTGCCTTGGCACCACTGTTACCACTGACTGCAAAATGAAACTGTTCTGAAATTGCTTCTTGGTGAGCCACGATCCTGGGATCAAAAGCACTATCCCTTGTGCTGTGCTACCCACCAGACTGCAGGCTCTTCTCAGCATGTGCCATGCAACTACAGGTGTAAAGGGCACACCATGGCCCACACACCTTACCTGAACACTGGAAACCATAAAGACCAATCCGACAATGACAATTATCTGCTGGGGAGCTACTGGCTTCAGGAGCATTAAGTGGGTACAACTGAGACCAGAATCTAGCCCAGTCTGTAGTATCACTCTGGAACCATGAAGTAATTTTACACTTTAAATCAGCCTTAAATGCATTTAAAAACAATCATCAGAGGGAATAAAATACCTTATTTTGAACGGTCCTTGCCAGCACACAATGAGACTTGAGAAAGCCAAATCCTACCAGCTGACAGACTGGCTCCAGACCATGATGCAGCATACAACTTTCACAGAATGGGTAAGGTTGGAAGGGACCTCTGGAGATCATCTAGTCCAACCCCCCTGCTCAAGCAGGGTCACCTACAGCATGTTAGACAGGGTTGCATCCAGGAGGGCCTTGAAGATCTCCAGAGAAGGAGACTCCACAACCTCTCTGGGCAACCTGTGCCAGTGCTCTGTCACTCTCACAGGGAAGAAATTCCCCCTCACGGTCAGATGGAACTTCCTGTGCTTCAATTTCTGCCCACTGCCTCTTGTCCTTTTGCATGGGACAACTGAAAAGAGTTTGTCCCCGTCCCCTTGACACCCTCCCTTCAGGTACTTGTACACATTGACAAGATCCCCCCTCAGTCTTCTCTTCCCCAGGCTGAAGAGGCCCAGCTCTCGCAGCCGTTCCTCCTAGGGCAGGTGCTCCAGCCCTCTGATCATCCTTGTCGCTCTTCGCTGGACTCTCTCCAGTAGCTCCATGTCTCTCTTGTACTGCAGAGCCCAGAACTGGATGCAATACTTGAGATGAGGCCTCACCTGGGCTGAGTAGAGGGGCAGGATCACCTCCCTCGACCTGCTGACAACACTCTTCCTAATGCACCCCAGGACACCATTGGCCTTCCTGGCCACAAGGGCACATTGCTGGCTCACGGTCAGCTTGTCATCAACCAGCACCCCCACATCCTTCTCTGCAGAGCTGCTCTCCAGCAGGTCAGCCCCCAGCCTGTACTGGCGCCTGGGGTTATTTCTCCCTAGGTGCAGGACCCTGCACTTGCCCTTGTTGAACCTCAGGAGGTTCCTCTCCGCCCAGCTCTCCACCCTGTCCAGGTCTCCCTGAATGGCAGCACAGCCCTCGGGTGTCTCAGCCACTCCTCCCAGCTTGGTATCATCAGCCAACTTGCTGAGGAGGCGCTCTGTCCCCTCATCCAGGTCATTGAAGAAAAAGTTGAACAAACCTTGCCACTTCCCCCTTGCTGGATCCAGGATTTTGAGCAGAAAAGGACCAAAACTGAGACCAGTGTATAATCCACAAAGGTAGTTTGAAGTCCACTGCTGGGTCACGATAATGATTCAATGCCTAAGGCTACCAGCCCTGTGTTTCCAGAAGTTTCTTTTGCTGCCACAACACCAGCTGCTGCCAGAACAAGGCAGCAAAGAAATACAGCAACAGAATGGCAATACGAATGAAAGTGAGATTATAAAGTCTCTCCGATGAGTGAGGAGACTCAGGCAGAATCATTTCAGCTTAGTCCCTTCAAATTTCTCCCACTTTTACACATCTTATTATTACCTGCTTTCTTTTTCAGGCACAGGCCCAGAGTAGTACATAAAAATGCTTGAAATATATTTTTCTCTATGGGCTGCACAGATTCCATATCCAAACCTGTATTTTATCACATTTATCTACCTCCCTTCAAATATATCTGATGAATTTCTACAGTATTCTTGTCAATATTTATACACAAGCTGGTGCCAAACAAATATGTATTTTGTGGTTATCTGCTAGTTTATCTAAAATTGGGAATTTTAGACTAGTACAATGCTCACTTGGAAGAAGTGGCAACTATTCTTTCTAAACTGTCAGAGGCATATTTTCAACAAAGAATATAATTTCTAGGAACAGAGAGATAAGCAGACATTTGGGGAGTTACTTGTTCAAACAGTGCTCCTTGAACAAGTGAAAACTAAGTAGGAAAAAACACATTGGAAGCATCCCTTTTAGTACAAATTGCCAGTGTTGCTTCACTAACTCAAGTTTTCAAGTTCAGGAACTCCGACAATAAATCCTTCTGAGATGAGAAGTTCAAGTATGAATAAACAACCAGTCAAGCTTCAGTCGACATATGAAAATAAAGGAAAAAGAAAACAGAATTCAACATTATTTTTTCTTAACTGAAGGCAATGAAAGTGATTGTGTCACTTACTATAATAACAACTTCCATTTGATAACTTGCAGTCCAGTGAGGGAAGGCAAGTTGAGGCCAGTGCTGAAAAGAACATGCACCAATCTACTTAGCAAAGAACCTCGGTGAAACACAGCAGGTTATCACGATGATCGAGACCACTTGCTGTAAACAAGATCTGAAGATGACTGTAAGTTTACATTGCATTGTGTTTACTGAAACAGCTTGTTCAGTCCAGGTAGAGAATACCAGTTGGAGTAATACACCAATTTGCACACGGGGCTGGAAGTGTCTGCACCACAGCAGAATGACATGATATTTAAATCTACTTACCCTGTAGATACCTGCTGGCTTGAAGTCAAGGGACTGCTCCAGTGGAAAAAAAAAAGCCCTTAAAAGCCATTTTTCTCCTTCTAAAGATTGGTTTGTGATTCAGGTTTCTACACATTTCTTTCAGTGCAAGTTGTACCAGAAAGAGGAACTTACTGCTTGTGGTGAAGTTACCCTCTCCAACCTGAGGAAAGGAGTCTGCGTCTTGGATGACTTGTAGTACTCCCACAGTTCGGACTGGGGGATCCAGGGCTACAGAGCTCTCGTTGACTGTTATATCGCTAGCTCCCGTTATCTGGTTTGTTGGTGGTCCTCCTATGGACGCTTCCAAATCTGGAGGTATATCATCTATGCAATCTGCATTTGGCTGAAGGGAAGAAAAAGAAGAAATCTGTGCTTTCATCTGATAGACATATTTAATCTACTTGAATCCACTTTTTAAAGCTTTTTCAATTTCCCTTACACTCACTGCTGCTATTGTCATTCTGTGGATTCCCATGGGACTGCTTTTGAATAAGTACTGCAATTGGTAACACCTAATGAATTTTGGAATTTGCTTGTTTGCTTGAATTTGCTTGTTTTTATGTACTTAAGTCCTCTTAATAGAATTTGTTGTAGGAGAGACCCAAAGTATGCAGTGGAAGTGTTTAGTATGAAACACTGTAACCAAAAATATCTAACTATCTTTATTAATACTTTTTAAAGGTTTTAGGAGAGTGCGAAGTGAAGAAGTTGATTTACTGATGTGATCTGCTCAACACAGGCAGATCGCCGACTCAGATCAGGAATGTAAACACAGACAGTAGCTGAAGGGGAATGATTATCACATTCATTGCTTTCCCTAAATATGTTTTTGTAGAGCTCATATCAGAGTTTTCAGGATCAGGAATTCACAGTAACTGCCTGTGGGTGCATCTGTGTGTGAGGTGCAAGAACAGAAGCTAAAGCTGTCGATAAGAGAAGACAAGTATTTAAACATCAAAGACCTATGCTTTGCTAATGCTGTATTTCCTGCAAAATAAAATGATGAGAAAAGAAATAAAGAATCTATAAAGGGAATTTGAAGAGTTTTATTCAGTCCACAGTCTTTCTTGCTTTGTGATCCAGAGAGATCAAGGATGGGCTCCAGTCCATATAATTTAGGCACTTTTCCCTCTCAATTATATGCTGAACACAGCTACCCCTACAGAATGAGCCAAGCTCTTTTAGTCAGGTGTCTGTATTTCTGTGGAGCTAATTGAGAAGTAGGGGAATGACTGTGGCGCCCACCTTCTGCACAATGTTCTTGGCACTGGGAATTCCAGTGTGCCCTGGAAGGCAGAGATTATTTGTCCAGTGAGTTACATCCAAACCAAGCATTTGAAGCAGTCAAACTAGATTCTACCTTTGATCTCTCTGGGCCTGTTCTAAGTCTGGTGCTCCCAATCATAAAGCAGTGATTTCTGTGGAACTACCCAAAATCATCAGTGGCAACCATGAGTGAAAAAGTTCTCTTCCCTCTAAGCAGCAGCAGCTTCCTGTGTCATTTACTGGTAGAACCAGGTCCAGTTCTTCCCAAGGCATGGAAAAAATTTGTTTGTATAACTATTTCAGGAACTGGGTTTTGAAGTTGTAGAATACTGTAACAAAAATAAGGCTAATTCAGAAATGAGGATGCTGTGTGCAAGGGAGCAAGGCTTCTGAAATGACAGATAGGCTTAGCAAGGTTGAACCTGATTTCAAGCTCGACAAAGTAGAGTTGGCTAAGCAGTTGTGCAGAGAGCTTGTTATGTTAGGGGCACATAAAATTAAGTTGTTCCCACTCATCTTTATTATCCAAAGGTTAGACAGCTCATTTCGATCAGTCACTTAGGCTTCCTCTAACTTCAACGGACTAAGGCAATTCTGCCACGTGACTTATCCCACCCTAAGGTAAGTGGTATGAATCACCCCTTCTCCATTCCTGCCACCCACCATTCAATGGACAGAAGGCTTAAGCTGCTGGACTGGAAATCCAGTGTCTGGAGGTTAGAGAGGTACCCTCCTGTGCTTAGGTGTCTCACTGGCTATGGCATTTCTGAAAATCTCACTAGCTGCCTATCTCCAACGGCAGGCACCTAGAAACTAAGCAAAACATGTCCTTATACTTTGATAGAGCAAAGGACTTAAACACAAGCTGAGCTTTAAGCACTTGAGTAATCCTTTTGAACTCAGGCATAGAAAGCTAGCATATGCTGAAGTGTTTTACAGAACCAGCAATGTAGTATATTTTATTTTTTCCCATAAATTCTCCATCTGACTGTTTCCACCTCATAAATATTTTTTCACAATTATTTCTAATGAAAAAGACCAGCATTTTAAACAATGCTCAGGGGACTTGTATCTGCAAACCAAGGTTTGGCATAAAAATCAGAATTCTCATTGTCTTGCTACAATCTAATCCACAAGCCTTCCTCAGGGTTGGGATAAAGGTACATTGAACTATACCAGGATATAATGAAATCTGATGAACTGGTAATTTTCTAAGCTAATTATTCATTAAACCTATCACTTTTCCTCTCACCTTTAGCTCTTATGACAGATGCCTTCAGAATTTTATTTTAAGTTAAATTTGTCTTTGAGAGCAGTATATCTTAAAGAAGAAAGCTCTCCTTTCTCTTTTCTACTCTTTTATATATATATACATATATATATATATATATATATGTATTTTTTTTTCCAAGGGATCAGAGGTCTGTCCAGTCAGGACAGACAACTCTGGAAACTCTGTTTCCAGTCATTCCTAGAATGGAGTTTTATCACTAACTTTTAAACCTTTAGAAATAGGATTATAATTGAAAATCAAACTAAACAAACATTAAAGATGTAAAAATTGCATCATTTAGTATAATTAATCTCTTCATTCTCAAATTATTTTAGTTGGAAAAAAAACCCCAAAGCTGCATACTATATAACTAATGATATGAAATATTGATTGAAAAAGTATATATTATGGTTTTCACTCTCAGAGTGACCCAGATACATTTGGGAAGTTTAATTATATTGGTTTCACTGATTCCCTGCATGCAAGTGCTTTGAGGGCACAATTCCACTAAAGTCAAGGGAAGTCTTTGTATTGACTTCTGAGGGCTTGGCTAAAGCTCTTAGTGAATAGCTCCAAGTCATCCAATCTGCTGCCAAAAATGCAGCTGTCTGCGTATCCAGCAGATATTTGCAGAGAAGAGGGAGAAGCAGGGGAAAATTATTTAATTTGATACGATCATGCCAATAGCAAAGTAGCTCTTCGACACTGAAAGACACTTTCACAGATAATTCACTTCAAATATTATGGCCGAAAGAAATAAACTCTGTGAGCTGGATTCACCCGCAAAGAAACAATGGAAAAGGTTATGCCAAATGTTTGCTGATAGATGTTTGGTTAATAATCATCTGGAGCTGCAGGGTACCACAGTGAATAGCTGGATCGTTAGGGTGCTCAGCTACTGTGAAAATCCATGCAGTCATTTTGGCTGCACTGCAGCCTCAGGAATCTTGTTTTATGGCAGATAATATTTAAAGTCTTTGTTACAAAGTGAATGGAGAGTCTACATATGAACTGAATTGAACATTTAAATTTCGGGGGTTTTAACCAATCATTTCTTGGAAAATCTTGAGCCTTGCTGCTAAATGAAGCACAATATATCCACAGTCACACAAGCCAGCTCTTCAGTATCAACCATAAGACAAACATGCTGCTGGGAGAAACAAACTACACTAGCCCTGCCTATGCTAAGATTTCCTTGCTCTTCCCACTATAAAAAACAGAGAGGATTTTGGCAAATTTGCATTCAAGTTTCTCATCAGAGAAGCCTACCTGCCTGAGGCTTCTTTTCTGTGTGTGGAAATTTCAGTTAAGATGGTTCAACATGACTTAAGAATGCGGTTAGGGAATGGCATTTTGCTTTATCCACTCTGCAGAAACATTTGCCACTATTCACTGAGAAGCCCTAGAGCTCTGCAGCTTCTTCTAGGGAAATGTCTTTTCCCACAACAGTCTGCTGACATCAGGCTAGAGCCTCTGAAAACATCAGTTCACATGAGCTGATAGAGATTGATGCCGTATCAGAGACTGATGGCTACACTCTCTGAAGAGAACAGGACTTTCTGTGCTATTGGAAAGCTTGCTGTGACACCGGAAACCACAACACAGGACAGATGGCCACTTCTCTGCTTCCCACAGCCAGCACCCAAACACAGCAAGGAGAAGAATGAGGACTTGTATTTTCTGCAACTGCGGAGAACAAAGTCCATAAGCTGAGCAGGGAATGGGCACATGGGCAGGGACAGAGGACAGCAGCTCAAAAGGATAGAGGTTAGGTGTGTGGCGGGGTTACACTGCAGAGAAGCAGGCATAGGGGACGAGGTAGGAGAGAGAAGCAGGAGTTAAGGAGGACTTTAGAAACAGAAAGCAAAGAAAACGGAAGAGGAGTAGAAACTCACAGCAATATAAGAATTTTTAACCCGTAAGCTCCCAGACACTCTCAGACTTTAGTTTCCTTTGCTGTCAGCCAGGGGGACCTTCACAAGAGGAATATCATCTGCTCACAGCTTCCCAAGACAACGGCTCCTATTGCAACCATTGACCTCAAGGGGTAAAGCTCTGACACGCAGCTCTGCCTCTGTGAACCTAATCAGTGTCCCATGCGAGTGGGAGCCAGTATGCTCTCTCCAAATGATGGAGCAGACTGTTTTCAGTTTGCTGTCTTAGAAACCTAGGGAATTTTCACAGAAATTAATAAAATAAATCCTTTGCTGGCAGAACATTAACACTAAAAGTCATGTGCTTGGATGTTCAGAAGACCAATACTAAGGCTGACTTTGAAATCTTAACTTGACCCAGTTGTCTGTATCAGTTATGACAGTACTTTTAATTACATGATCACATACAATTATTTCCTAGAAACTCCAAGTGGAAAACTCTCAGTGAGGGAAGCAGAGGGATACCCTTTCTAGGCAAAAGCTACACGGTATAGAGGGAACAAGCCAGGGAACTGTAAGAAGGGAAAGGATGGCTGAGGTAATTGAAAGTGATGCCTTTCACTGTTCCTGGCAATTAGGTTCTACACTTGCCACCACAGAGGTGTTCGTATTTAATAAAGCCAGTCATGTAAGCCAAAGCCTTCACACATGGCCTCTGAGCATGTTGTTTTTCCTTTCCTCAATGTACCAATCTCAGACAACTTGAGGCAGATTTGCCAACATGCTCAGCCTTCAGCAGCCGTCAGAGAGGTCAGTGAGCACCACGTTCTGTGGCTGATAGCACTAACCATTCTGGAAAGACCTTAACAGCTCACTGCAGGCTCCAAACAGTGAAGGTCAGTTTTGTCTATCTCTTAGTTATGTAGCTGGATGAGCAGCATGTTAATGAGCTGCTTGACTCCTCCACTGGTGCAAAAAGCCCAAGAGGAAACGGACTGGACTGAGTGCAGGAACCACATGGTATTGCACAGCGCAGAAGAAAGTCATGAAACCATATACTAGATAAGGACAGCAGGTGTCAAAATACTGAGACAATGGAACCTGTGGAAAAACGTGTGTTTTTAAGGCTGGGTGCAGTAACATAGAATAGCAGAGATAGCCTTAATTTTGGCCTTTCCTAACAGCTGAAATACTGACTTAACAACTGTATCTTTTAATATTTCAAAGACAATATACATATACAGCAGGAAGAAGTGATCCAACCATAATGGTGTATTACCTTAGAGTAACCACAATATTCATTTTTCACAGTGTATATTTTTAGCTGGACTATGCTGTTGATTACCATACCTGCCTACTTCCATAAAAACAAACTTAATCACTTGCTATGAAACCTCATCTGCAGCAAGGCTGTTTGGCTTCCACGTCTCCATGACAATGAACTGCTGCATCTGGGGAATGGACACAACATCTGCCCTAAGATGTTCAATGATCTATTTTACTATACATAACTCTTTCATATGTAAGCAGGTGTAACATCAACTGTAATTGGGGAGGGTATTTACAGCACCCGTTAACACACCAACCATCAATGTTTCAGTACTGAACTTTTCTATCACATGGTAAGCTTTATAGATTGTGAGAAAGTGACTCACTTCTTCCTGGAGAAGACCCTGATCTTTGTGATAACTGTCTTTAGAAACTGTACGGTAGACAGGACATGTGCTATCTGAATGTAAACATACAACCTAGAAAGATGAATTGTTTTGGCAGATTCTAACCACATCTGAATGTACCAAGTAACAAACAGCCTAGCAATTTCTATATATCATGTGGTCCACCACATGTTTAGGTATTGGAAAAATGACTCCTAATTGAAATTGGGAGTACAGAGCTTGCTATACATAAACGTTGAGATTAATCTGACAGGAAAGAGATATGACTCACTAAAATGAGCAATTAACTGTCCCAGACTAGTATATATCAAAATATTTTATTTGTAGACCTTCTCCGTTGAGAAGTTAATAGAGACCATAATTAAAAAATAAATCTAGTCCTGATTTAAAACACAAATAAAAGCCATTTGAAAAAAATACGTAAATCCACCAAAACACTATTAAAGAATACCCACCTCTACAAATCAGGCAGCGACAGACACGTAAATCCTAACACCCAGCCCCACTCCATACACACTTCCTTGCTAACTGAAGTGGGGTGCAGAGAGACAGTTAGAGTCAGATATTTCAGCTTGTCTTCCCCTATATAAAGCAATATAACATGGCAAGAAGCGTAGGACAGAAACAGACAGAGAACCGGAGGAAGAATTGGGGATAAACCCATGAGGCCGGTGTTTTCTCTCTGCCCCTTACTGGGCTGCTCTGCAAGGTGCTTACCGGAATCCCTAGAGCTTTTAGAATATTCATTTTACACATAGGGCAGGTACGATGGTCTAGAAGCCAGGGGTCTACACAGGACTTGTGAAAAAGATGCCTGCAATGAGAAACAGGATATTTTAATTCAAATCTACCACAGCACAATTTACCTCTTCTTAGCCAGTACCAGAAGCTTCTTCTGAATTCTGTAAAGTGCAAGCATTTCAAACAGTGCAGTCTGTGACCTCTGCAAGGATGACAAGACCATATGCAGACAAGACTTTATAATGACTTCTGTAGCAACTCAAACACACGTGCACACCACACCATTCCTCAGCTGAGTTTGGGAAAGAAGACATGTACACAATTAGAAAATCAGAAAAAAGTATGCAGTTTGCAGCCCATACTTTTTAAATGTTAAAGGTTGTCAACGAACAATATCTTCTTGCTGGAAAAGGTCAAATCACAGTAGTATTTCTTGACAGTCCTACAGACAAACCTGATTACAGATAATTTAAACGTGAAACCATTGGGGGTCTCCTATTATTTCTAAGGATGCAGAAAAGCAAGTTAAATACAAATAAGCACTACTTTTCATTTATTCAGTTAAAAAATATGAGGATGATGGTTCTTAAAGCATTCTCTCTTACCCTCTTGCTCCTCAGAAGATGCTCATCAGAGTGAGCTTCCAAATATTTTTAGCCCTGAAGGGCTTAAAATTGCTATTCCTACAGTCAGTGACTATTAGACAACTACCTGAGCTCCATGGCTGCAGTCAGAGGAACTGAAAGCTTCTTGTCTAACTTTGCCTGACACAAACTGAGATTGAATATAGAGATATTTATGTGCATATTTGACTGACAGCTCTGTTTTCTCCTGTAAGCCTATTCTGTTACACTGTGATTTTAGAGGATGAGTGCTGCAGAATACAGAAATGGTCCCTGCTGCAGAGTGTGGGATTTAAGAAATGCTGTTGAGTAGAGCACCAGGGAACAGAAGGTGGTAAATTTCCCTTCTCTTCATACTTTCTTTTTTTCTTAATTTGCAAGTGACATGGATGGGCCCTGTTGATTTATCTTGCATGTAACAAGCCTGCTCTCTTCCTGAATGTGCTCTGCAACTTTGTTGCTTGTGACTCTTTGTCCTGGCCCAGCTCCGCTCCTGAAGAACAGGAGGGAAACTACCTGCCTACCTACCATACTCATAGCTTCAAACACGACATTGGTGTGTAGGTGTTTGAAAACAAATTTGCCTTCCTAAAAATCTTATTTCAACAATGAATAATTTAGGCAAAACTGAAAGAAGGTACTTTTATACTGAAATAGGAGGATCAGTATACACAATTTTGCACCAAAAAGGTACAAACAAACACTGATTTGCTTGTTTTGGCACAAGTTATAGATCAGCTTTACTTTTCTTTCTAAGGCTTGCAACAGGTGTCCCACATTCCAATAGGCAAAGCCTTAAAATCAGATTTCAATATGCTTGAACTTTGACATCTGAGCAATCTCCAGCATCTGCTTCCCTGTGCTGTCCGTGACCCATTTGTATGGCTTGTACAGCACGCCATACAAAACCAGCACGTAATGACAGGTTTGTGCTGCCAGCAACAGCCTTGAGCTCCAACTCGGGTGGGCATATAACTGATCATGTACTGGCCTCCACTAGGAAACACTGTTCTTGAGAAAGCTAGAATCACTTTCAAGGTACCAAAATAATTTTAAAAATTGAAGTGGTGGGCACGCAGCTGAATAGGTCAGTTGCTGTATCCTGTCACAGTGCTTAAAAGGCAGCCTCTCTCACATAGCAAGATACATACAACCATTCGACTTGATGGAAGACACTGAGATGCATTTTCATTATTATCGATTTGTAACCCTGGCTCTTACTCAAGTGATATCGACTCACATACTATCTGGCTTCAGTCCTAAAAAGCACTAGAAATTCAAAGCCAAAACTATGTGATATCTCAGAAACTGTTATTCTTTTCACTTCAATATTTTTCTTCCTACTTCCAGAAGAAATGGATCCTTTGTGAATCAAAGCTACAAGGTGAGTTGTAGTATTCCTGTGCTTGGGCTGACTTCACAGAACTATGGGAAAGGGCAAATGTGTTCTTGGAAGTTTGACCCAGTCTAATTATATCAGCTGGCTGTTACAGCAAACTTCGGCAGACCCCACCTGATCCTGTATGTCAACATGATGAACACAAGTGAAGTATTGTGATACTGGAAGTTTAAGCCACTACTTTACTAAGGCTACTAAAGTTCACAACTCTTCTTCAAAAACACTTGCCTTACTGAATAAAAAATGCAATGCCTCAAATCAGTCTGTGTCCTAACTCTCCCTTCGTTCTGTCTCAGCAGGGATATATTCAGCACATCATCAGACAAGCATTTTGAACATATGAAGGCACAATGAGACAGTCATCAGGCATGTGCAATTTTACATTTCAAACTCTTAGTAACAGAATTCCTTGAGTGTGTTAATTCCTGCAGAGTACTGAAAGCCAGTGTCTTGCTTTTCAGCTGTTTGAAATAACTACAAAAATCTTGATAGGGAGTTGTTTTCTTTAATTATACACCCAAATCCATACATAAATACGTTTGACTACCAACATTCGAAGCACATTTGGGCCAAAATAATCAGTACACTGAGATATTTTTTATGGCCTTGAAAAATGAACTGCCAAAATCTATTTGTGATAAAAAATATGCAACTTCTGTCAAGCCTCTTCATTGCAGACTTGAAAATCTCCCTTTGTTTTCAAATTCAAGCTTTCAAGCCTCAGTCAAGTTGTGGCTTATATTACAGCATTTCATAATGTTTGCTAACCATCAAGAACCTGCAATTTCCATGCTTTAAAGACATTTATCTAAAATATAGCTGTTTCTAAAGTTGTTTTCAAAGGACAGTATTCCAAAAGAAATGCTGAGTAATTTAAACACATGATAGATCCTATCACTTTGTACTTTCTAATATGAAATTAGCATAGTGTATTATGGCTCTATTAATTTTAAATTTAACATGTGCAGTCAAAGGATCTTGATTATTAGCTAGAAATCTAGAAAAAAAGGAATGTTATTGAAAATTAGATAGACTTGTATTTTTAAATTCTTGTATCAAAGTATGTAATTAGAGGGCTCAAAATATCTATTTGTGAATACGCAAACAACTTGTGCAGGTAAGCTAGGTGCCAGGCTTTGTAGATTTGGATTCGAAGGTTTATTTTATTCTTCATTAGCCATAGCACTATATGTACACTTATGACTTTCAAAAAACTGACTATCAATGTACTACAAAGTTCACCATCTAAATCCAAACAAAGTAAGGGCCAAAAGAAGATAATATGAGAGGGCAACTACAATATTGCACAGTTACGTGTTTAGACAAAGACAAGGTCAACTGCAAAAATCCCTTTCCCTCCGCACTTCTGGTTCATGTGAGTTTTAAAGGAAGGACATGGTAAAGGAGGCATGGATGAATTCAGAAGAAGTGATCCCTACACAGAGACAGCAAGAAAGATGTTTCAAATACAGGCTTGGACTCTGACTTTGACAATAAAATTCATAGCTAGAAAAAAATGATTCTGTTGTGTGCAACTGCATGCATGCAAAACTATGTTGAAAACTATTGTTTGGATTGGCTGAAAAGTTTCTCAGAAGATCTATAATTTATCATTTTGGAGAGAGGAAGGAGAGAGGAGAGAGGATGAGATGCGTCATAATGAGATGTCAGATGAGATGTCTTCATAAAAGACAAAGGCTTCCAAAAAGAAAATGGAAATAAACTGCTCTTAACACCTCCTAGGCAGAGGAGACACAATGACGTGTTTAAACTGCAGCAAGTGAGAATCAAATTAGGCAACAGGAGAAACTTCATCACAATCAGGATAGCTAAGCACTGCAAGAAATTGGGGAGGAATCTGCACAATCTTCACTCTTGGAGGCTGCTGAGCATGTTTGACAAATAACTCCCAAGAATGACATATGCATAGCATGCCCCCTTGCATTTCCAGATGTAGTGGCCTCCTGGAACCTTTCTCAGCATTATTCTGTGATCCTGGGATCTCACAAGTTTGTGTAAAGCTCACAGAGTCCAAAGAAAGAAGAAGAATCTCAAAATCCTAGAAAATTTCATTTACTGTTACCCAAGAGAATCCGCTTCATACATATATATATATATTTTAAATTCAACTTTTTATTTAAAGCTGCATTGCTAAACATACAACAAAAAAATTCATTTCAGACTCAGCTCAATTCTATAACAAAAAATTGATTATTATAAAGCTATGTTAAAGCTTTCAGTTTGCCAACAGTTTTGAAAGACTTTTCTCTGCATTGAGAGAAACTATTCTCCTCCTATCAGAATCCCCTCCTACTACAAACTATTCTATTCCTAGTCCCAACTTTCAGGACTGCAGGCAAACAAACCTAGCTTTCACGTATTTTTTTCTCACAAAAAAGCATGAGTGAAGAAAAAAAAAGAGACAAAAGCTGAAAGAAAGCTACATTTCTAGGGATCCTGAGTAAAAGATTCAGTTGCCTGAACTGGACATCGGGCTGCAGCAGAGGATTGAGAAGGGGGCTGGTAAGAGACTGGTTGGCACTTTAGTATCCAACAAGCAGGTTGGGCATTTGAGGTATTATTATTTATTTTTGAGGAAGAAGAAGGAAGGACAAAGGAAGACAAAGATGAGGGTAAGTGGGAAGGAAGGAACCAAAGGGAAGAAGTACGGTGATGAAATGATTTTCATGGGAGACTAACAAAAAAAGAAGGAAGAAGTGGAGCACTCTACAAAATCACAATTGCTGATGGATTGAAGGTTCGAGGAGGGATGCGAGTTGGAATGAAGTCAGAAAGAGCATTTACTGTTGATAGAAATAGAACAACCAGAAAAGGAGGTAATGAAGAAATATAAAAGTTCTCAGCTGAGATGAGGCTGAAAGAACCATCTTGCCACTCTGTGTGGAAGGTGATTCTGGACAGCAGGACAAATAAAAGGGTTAATAAAAGGCAGATAAAGGGTGCAGCAGTACCAGTAACTTTTTCAAAGATGAGTCAGAAAATATAAAGCTAGAAATGGAAGACAAGGAATTAGGTCTGTAACAAGAGATGCCGTTCTGGGAACAATGAACTTGGTTACATTTGATGCCGTGTCAGTGTCCTCAAAGATAACTTCAGTGATGCTTGCCACCATTACATATAAAACGAGCTGCAAGACAGCACTTAGTTTACCATCAAATGCAATGTCAGTGTCAGTATGCATTTATTTAATTCATGAACTTTGTAGAGTGAAACTTGTTAATAAACTCAGCTGTGGAAGTTGGCTTGTTAAGAGGAAGGGGAGGAAGAAAGTTAAGTTAAGTGGAATTCTCCTGAAAGTCTCCAGTGTGGCATACACAATAAGCCATCCCAGAGCTTGTTCTCTACCAACAGTAAAAGAGAACATCTGGGGAAATGCTCTAAGTACTACCAAACATCTAACTGTATGACTTCAGACTTCATCCACTAAAATATTGGCCAGTGGATTTTTGGTACCAGTTTCTGAGTAGTAGCTCCAGCAGTCCTAAAGAGAAATCTCACAATATATGAGGACTTTCTATGGAGTTTATCTGCTAGCCATGGTTTTCCCAGTCCTGCCTGCAATATAAAGCAGTCTCATGTGCAGTTCTTGGGGAATATTTGGCTTTTCAGGTAAGAAGTCCTACATCTTGAGCACTTCCTAGATAAAAAAAGTAAGGACAGCTAGTTCTGGTGTCATGGAGTGGGCTTTGTAAGAACTGACGAAATACTACCGCACTAATTAATCCCTTTCCCCCCCCCTTTTTTTTGGAAGGACAAGAGCCTGACAACAGTAGAAACAGTAGAAAGACTCATAACTACTATTTCCTGTTTTGAAACTCCAAACTCATACAAATGTGTAAGCTACTACCCTCACAATTTGCATAGCAGGAAAGCCAGGGGTTGTGAAGTAGCTGCTTAGGAAAGTTATTTTAGTTTTTATAATTCAAAACCTCTTAGGCTCAAACAGTGGGTATTTTACAAGACAGATCTGCTGCTGGTAACCTTTCAGTATGAGTCATTTTCTAGATGACCTTTTAAGCCAGCCAAAAACTGAACATTACCTGTTAACTATGTGTTTCCTATTTACCGAGCTTTACTCCAGACTGTGCATGACAAAGTCTGACTGCAGACTCATTAATTTATGAAATAAAACACAAGTGAAAGCAGTAGCTTAGATGTACTATTTTTGTTTTTGTACAGCTACCTTCAAAAACCTTCTGTCAGTTTAGTCAGTCTGCCAGTCTAGTGCAAAATTTCTAGATTTTATCATGCTTCTATGAAAACAGGCTTGATGTCAAACCAAACTCTGTATTTTCTTGTAATTTCTAATTTTTCTGTGTTTCTGCCTCATGAAGAAACGCATTTGTGTCTGTTTGTAGAAAACAATTCATATGCAATTTGTCATTGTGGGGTATATAATAGGTCAAATTTCTGATTTATCTTTTGCTTTTCTGTTTGCTGTTTAGTGACAGCAGTAAACAGATTTAATGAGTCACAAGAATGAACAGAAGTGGACAGCTTACAGCATTCAAATATCTTCTAGGGAACAAGATAGAAAAGAAACAAATATTTCAGTTTCTCAAGCCAGTGAACATGTCTGCAGCAGAAAAAAAAAGTCTCTAAATAATCTATGCTCTGTACATACAGCACTTGAGATTCATGTTTCTAACGAAGTCAAACACTTGTGTTTGCTCTTTCAAGAGAATTAGCATTCCTACAAAATTTCTGAAGAAACTGATCTCCCTAGAGAAATCACACACTAGCTAACATTCCACATGTGGCAATACAGTGGCACAGAGAGAAGAATATAGCTGTTATGGATGGCAAGAAGCTGTGCTCCTGTGTCATGTCACTGTGAGCACATGTGCTGCACAGCACACGTTCATATGAAGGGGAAAAAAAGAGAAAGAACAACCCTCAAAGGTCTTCTTGTCAGCTCCATGTCTCACCTGCCTGGCAATATTTTCACTGAAGCAACAAAAAACATGGTCTTTGTCACATTCCCTTTTTGCTTTCCTGTTTCTACTCATCATATCTCCGGTTTTGGTTGTTTTTCTGATAGAAGTCATGCCTTTCCCAGCATCTGGTCATAGCACAGGATAACAGAAGTGGTTCCATGCAGAGCAGATAGACTGCCCTGGCCCTATGACTGTTGTGCCCAGTGCTCGCCTTGAATTCAGGAGTAAAGTCTTCTAAGTCAGTTATACTAAACTGGTAAACAAAAACAAAAACAAACAACAACAACAACAAAAAAACAGTGGGAGGAATAGAGGAATCAAGCCCTTTAGTTTAAAAATCCTATTGAAGACTTTGTTATATATCCAGACATGGCAGCTTGCAGTCTTGAACTACAAAGTCTTACGTACAGACATATAACTCTCTCCACACTAAAAAGTTTCTGGCACTACTATCCTAAGAAAACAGAGAACTGTTCTTGTTGCCAGAGAACTCAGCACAGCTAGCATCCTCTGATTTAGCCAAAAATTCAGATCAAACAAGATTTCTGACTATCATGCTAAACTCAGGTTCTCAGGCTAAATGGCTCTCACCCCCACTAATATCACTCTCACTTCAAAAAGAAAAAAAAAGACATTTCAGGTATCTCTACAGAATGGACTTGGAGTACATCAAAACAATCACCTCTCCCAACTCCCCTCACTCCTATTAAACTCTCAAGTCATCTCATCAGAGTGCTATTTAGAGAAGAGAATCTATCAAGATAGGCAGAGATCTTGATAGATCAGAGCTAACTTACCTGCAAGGTAAGATTCTGACAACATCATTGGGCTTGTAGCCTTCAATACAAACAGCACAGTTATCAAAGTCTGGCTCAGTTTCCTACAGGAAAGAGAACATTCATCATTTTCATTCTTTGATTTTGTCAGCTAATCTCTTCATAAAAGAGCTTATGTGACAAAGTGAAAGGGTCACTGATGTATGTTGTAAATATAATAATACACCTG
Source organism: Rhea pennata (assembly GCF_028389875.1). NCBI lineage: Eukaryota > Metazoa > Chordata > Aves > Rheiformes > Rheidae > Rhea > Rhea pennata. Next base: position 51,474,533 of record NC_084666.1, on the reverse strand, counting down.
AAGACAAGCAAGTCAGACTTTCCACATGCATCCAACTGGATGCTTGCCCAGCGAGGCATGCAGGTATGCAGATTTAGTCAGCATATTTGTACTTTCAGGACTTGTTACATTCTTATGTAATTTTACCTCTTTCTGCCATTGCTCCATTCTATCTATAAATTGCTTAGCAGTATTTGTGTCCTCCCCTGCCTGGAGGACACAAACTAGCTTATAAAGCAGTCATCATTTCTTTTCTGCCTCATTATTCTGATGGTCTGATGGAATCCTCAGTGCACAGATCCATTTTGTAATGAGCAATCTGAAAAATTACCTTATCACCTTTCCTGATTGTTCTGACTTGCAGCTTGCTGATTGCTTTCTTTGCAGCATCTCCAAGCCGGCGCTGTAATACAAAATTTGCTCTTAAGCAACAAGTATCTCTTCATGCAGAAATCATCACTTTTTTTTTTTTTAGACTTTTTAATAATCTGAAGCAACTGCACATGAAACAGGGAAAGGTTGCATAAATATAAACAGATGAGGTCAGTCAGATCAGTGTGGGAAGCAGCAGGCTTTTATTAAGAAAAAGCACACAGTATTCTAGGTTCATTGGTTACCCATGGCTGATGAAGCAAAGCTACTGTTATGCAGTTCAAATGGAGACTACACGCTACACTACAGCATTTTTACTATTCTATTGAGTAGCAATATATATGTTAACTATTTGAATGCCTCTCTCTTTTTTAATTACACTTGTAAAAAAAACATTACTAAGTGAACCCTGGGCTGGTAAGAGGAGTGAACACTTGACTCAGGACTTCTGGTTTCTATTCTTATATTGTTCCAGGAACAGTTCATGATCCCCAGCATTTTAGTACTGAAATTGAGGTGTTTGACAACTCAAACGAAAAATATGAATCTTCTTCTCTGTTTTCCTGCAATACAGAATTTGCCTACTTTACATGAGTAACACACGGTATAAAAACGAGACTAAAGAATCTGCTGTTTCGTACAGGGAAATCACTATATAGTCCTGCTGTCATATCCTATCCACACATAATCATTTACATTTTCTTTTCCTTTCCATCTTTCTCTCCAGTGGACCGTGAATTGCTTACCATGTGACATTTCTGAGAGTTCTCCCATATTCCCAGGACACTGTTACTGTGTTGGCAGCATCACAGTCAGTTAGGATTACAGAATGCAATAACAGCTTGATGCAAAACACTCTGTTCTCAACAGCTAATCACGGAGACACCTGCTTCTTGCAAGAGGTTGGGACCAGTTTGCGTTAGTCCCCAGAATCACAGCTCAGCAACCTCTGCACCCCATGCTACTGTGCTTGTGCCTGTACCATCACTCCATGGACTTGCTGTTCACCTGTGCTAACCCAACAGTGACGCTATCTGGAGATAGAAGCACAGTCTGGAAAGGACTTTGAATGGTCTGGTACTCCCATCTGCTACTCAAGGCCAGGTCAGCTTTAGTCAGAGCTCATGGCTGTGCCCAGTCAAGTTCTGCATATCTCCAAGAATGGAGATTTCATAGTCTCTCTGAATAACCTGTTCTAGTGCTTCACTACTCCTACAGTGATTTTTTTTTTTTTAATATCCAAACAGATATAAATTTCCCTTGTTGCAACTGTGGTCATTACCTTGTCCCTTCTCTGTGCACTTCTGAGAATTTGAGTCCACCTCTGAAACAGCTGAAGACTGCAGTCAGATCCCTCGTAGCTTTCTTTTTTCCTGGCTTAACAATCCAAGCTCCATCCACAAGTCCTCCTACATCATGTGCTCCTGTCCCCAGACCATGTTGATGGCCCTCCTCTGGGCTCTCTCCAATTTGTTGATGTCGTACAAGATCATGCAATAACACCTACTCTAAGGTATTCTTACAATTTTTACAGTAGCTTATGGATCTCTTAGAGAATCCCAATTTTCCATCAGTAAATGACTTAATCTCTTCTCTTCAACCCTCCCCCCCCCTTCCTTCCCCATCCACCACAGCTGTTATAGCCATGTGCTGTTAGGAGGGAGACTCAGGAGCACCAGTGACTCAGAAGACATTCAACTTTTCAGCCCAGAATATCGAATGTGCTGGAGTTCAAAGGGCCCCGTCAGCAGGAAGGGATTCCAGCTGGAGAGGCAAGAGCTTGAAGTCAAAAATGGAAAGAAGCTGGATGTAGCCTGTAAATTGGGACCGAATCATCATACAGGTATGATTAATAAATTACCACTTTGTTCTTCTGATTCAATTAAAATAACCAAATTTAATTTAGAAAGTAAACTTACTGGATTGGAAAGACATAGAAGAGTGACAAAATCCACGCAATACTAAAAGCAGGGTGCAAATTCAGATCTAGCTTAAGAGGTGAAAATTATCTTGGCTATCATATAAAGTTTACATACAAGCTTTCAACTATAATTATTACATGTATATTACACAACATCCTATCTGTGGTACATTTTTCTCACAATCTGCCTTGAATAAAAGGATCAGGCAAGAGCTGGAAACATTTCTTGCCAGCTATTTGTTTCTTTAATGTAAATCAAAGACAGGCTGATAATATACAGCAAGACAAGAGACATTATGTCCTGTTTCAGGAATTCCTTTTTATCGTTATTATTACTTAAACTAATGAAATGTTTCAGCTATTTTTTGCACAATCTTCAAGGGGAAAGGACAAGATTAAAGGCTCATGTATAACTTTGATCTGCTTGTTTTCATGTTTGCTTTCTCTTATCTATCTTAAATAGACAAGTTCATGATTTAAATGGAAATGAGCAATATTTAGTTTTTGAAAAAATGGGAATATTCTAGAGTGAAGTAGTACATTCAAAGGATTCTACTATTTGAATGAAATTCATGCCATAACTAATCAATCAATGCCCCTAAAAGAGAAGAGGAATTACAATAGCTCAAGGGTTTAAAGCGAGGCTTAGAGATTGGTAATCATAAATCCTATAATCTCATTAGCATGTGACATTCGGTACTGGACTGGAAAGAGTTAAGGGTATCAGATGCAATAGTCTTGTGGAGACAGTGATACTAGTTAAAACCAAAAGACAGTAGTATGGAAAGCATCATTTGTCAGTTCCTGAAGAAGTAAATGACAGTAGACATTGTGGAAGAGAAATAATTGTAAATGCTTCTGTCTTAATGATCTTACTAAACTATCACCTCTACAGGGAAGAGGTTGCCTTGTACCTCATGCAGAACGAAGTACACCATCAGTTCAGGTATCAGATGCATCGCCTGTCCCACAGATCACATTTGCAGACTCTTTCATTAAGGAACCCTTCCTAAGACAGCTTTGAAGACAGTGCCTCTCTTCAATAGCCCAAACTCTCATTCAAGCCCACCAGAGCATTGGCGGGCCCATACACACTGCCAGTCATGCATTAAACTAGATCCTTCCCTAGAGATTGACACAGGACACACAAGACCTTTCTCAGCCCCAGTGAGATGACTGCCTTTGGCCTCAACTATTCTGCAAAACTCATGGAGCCTACTTGGTTTCAAAATGATTTTATAGTAACTTCTTCCTACTAAGAAATCAATGGGAAGAAACGACACTCAAGAAATCTTGTCAATTGATCTGTAACTTAAATATCTTTTCCTCTCCATCTTCCTATCTCACAGCTGACAGAAAGAATTCTAGTATTACTGGTGAAATACTAAATCTGACATACTGACAGGATTTTTAAAAAAACAAAACCCCCAAAACCCTATGTCCTGGCTCTTACAGGGCTCAGACAGCAATCACATTTTGCTGAATTATTTCCAGGACTTAGTTTGTTTTATAATTGCAGACAGCTTTTAATTAGTCTTAGAATCCAATGTCTCTTGATGCAAACAATTTTCAGAGTATTTGACAGAGAAACTCTCTCATCTTCAGGAAGGCTACTCAGGGCACCAGGAACAAGCTGCTGATGAAGCAGATTGCCTGTGCTTTCCTTATACGTATTAAACTTCTTCATTTAAAAAGGGCACATTATCAAGGCAACCACCCACCTCCCGGCTATCTTATTTGGTGAGAAAAGTAGAGAACAACTTATATTTTCAACCAAAGAGAATATTACTACTTATCATCTACCTTCAAATGCACCACAGAGTAATTTGTGTTAGAGATACTCTTAAAAATGAAATGTAGTAAAATCAAAATTGAATTCTAATCATAGCTTCCTTGACCATAGGAAACTCTAACTAATGGGCCACAAGCCCATACTCGAAAACAGTTTTGGGCTCCGAAAGTTCATGCCTAGACAAACAGGTAAAGACATTCAGTGGGAAGTCTTGCAATCCTGGCTCATCACTCATCTCAACCAGGCACTTAGCTGGGGTGGCTGTGTCTCCTTTCTGGGCCGTGCACCTGGATTTTGCACACGAGGAGAGTGGTGGTGGCATAAGATGTGTAAGGTGTATGTCCAGATTTTATCTTACTGGGGCGTCATGGGAAATGATCCCAGTATCAGGGCATAACAAGGGCTGGCTGCTCCCTAAGGGATGGGGAGCCCAGAGCCGAGTGGGATAACATAGCCAGCAGGGCATGGCCTCACAGCCAGGGCCCACCCCACAGCACTCAAGCAAAGCAAGCAGGACAGACCTGGAGATAGTGGCCAGGTCCAACTAAGAGTCCAGATCATAAGACAATAGCATGATGATGGGGCAGGTTCAAGATCAAGCTCAAAGGAAGTCAATCTGCAGGTCCAGCAACTGCCAAGTACATCCATAGTGACTGGGCCAGGCTGAGTAGTTAGCCTGCAGGTTGGGATCAGGCCTGCTGAGGGTAACTGGGGTCAGATCCAGTTGCGTGATGGCTGGGCAAAGCCATGGGAATGGGGTCAAGCTAAGGCTGGGTGGTTAGCCCACAGGCTGGGGGCAGTGGGGCCCATGGCTACGCAGGACTGTGGTGGGGCTGGAGCCCGGCACTGCTACAGTATCACAGGGCAGGCACTGACAGCGCTGGGCTGGACTGAAATGGGGGCCTGGGGCTGGGCAGAGAGGGAGACCCTGGGAGGTAGGTAGAGACAGTAAGGCATGGTAGTGCCTGCAGGGACCAGGCATCCAGACTAACTGCCTCTCTATTTCTCTTTTTATTTGGTAATAAGCATGCAAAATTTGAGTGGATGTATAGAAAAGCCTCTAGAAAAAGCCAACTGGCTAGCTGATATGTATTCACATCAGCAGGGTCCTGATAATAGGAGATTCTCCAGTCTTGCTAGCTGTCTGTCTTACTAACTGAACTCCTTGTTTCTGGATAGATAATTAAATTTGTTCTTTTTGGGATTACAGACTGATTTGCAACCTACCCTGTGTGTAAGAAGAGAAATGGACCTGAAAAGGAGGATCACCATATACAAAAGGACAAGTGGACAGAGGTGGTTAGGAGGGTTGGCAAAAGGACGCAACCTTGGTCAGGAAAGGAAGACTTATTTTGCAGTGAGTCAGCTTGGAAGAAGACCTGTTACAGTGACCAAGGAAAGATGTTCAGAAATCTTGCTTTCCTATAATACTGCAACATCACCCCTGCTTAGAGATAACTTTTTTCCAGTCTTATTTTGCAGTCAGCCTCTTCATGCTCTTCTCTCAGCATGATGCCCAGAAGCTAAGGCTTCTTCTGCAGAGAGCCAGGCTGAATCGCTCCTAGCAGTGACCAGTTTATCAGCTAGCTAGAAAGGATATGCATGACAGAGGTTAACAGAAGTAAGTGTAGGTTAAGCCCTTGTTTTAAAAGTGTGGGATTTTAAACCATTTAGATGTCAAAATGAGTTTAACTGAATTCTCTTTTTAACTGGACTCTAATAAATAAGTCATAGTTTTTAACACTTACAGAGCAAAGCAGCCAGTTCACAAAGTTAGATTTTATTGTACTCTAAGGCAGGAACTGATAGCACTTTCTCTAAATTGGCCAGCTGGCTCCCTCTTCATCTGAAGCTCTGTTTATCCAAACATTTCAACTTTACCCCTCAGATAGAGTTTATCTGGAGTACATCAAACACAAATGAAAGGAAACATCTCTCCTGACGTCTGCCAGCAATGAAGGTGCTTACAACACAGCTTTCCAACAAGGAAGCACACTACCTTCATGCAGACAGACTCGCATGCAGGTTATAATTGCCAAAGCTTCTGAGCACAATGACAAAAGAACAGCTTTCTAAACTATATGCCAGCAAAGTAACACAAACTATTTCTCTTTTACATATCAGAATATCTAGGATAGCAACAGAACTTTGTGATTCCATCCTTGCACTACATGCAAATTTGTCAAAGAAAAAGCAAGCAGAACTTTAGGGGAAACAGAGATAACCTTTATAGTAATGACAAGAGCAAGATGAGCTCTTCTGACAGCTACCTACATACCTACATTAGTATATTGCATAGCCAGGACTAAAAAATCGTAAAGCTCATTAACACAGCTAGTCAAGCTTTGTTCATATATTTATCACTAACACTTTTCATCAGAAAAATTAGAACTAATAAATTAGAGGAGAGGTCAGGCAGACCAGGTTGAAGAAAGTACATAAAGAAATTATAGTTAGCTCCATAACTTTATTAAGAGTTTGGCAAAAAAATAGTGATAATTTCTTATGAAGTGTTTTCCTATACTTCTCAAGAAGAGAACTACTATTAAGAACAGGGTTATTAAAACCTCTGTACAGGACAATTGTTTGTACACACATTAGTCTCATTCAAAAGCTGGGAAGAAAATACTGAAAAGGAAATCTGCTTGACTACATAAACCTATCAGTTAAAAACTACAGCATATTACCTGAAGTGAGCTTCTTATTTTGCTAGGTTTCATGTTTATGTATGTAAATTTACACTACTTATTTGCCTGTATAATTACTTGATTGAAAGCACGCTTACGGTACTCACATACGTCAGTTAGGCACACATGTGCTTTTGCAGCCAAGGCATCTAAAAATTATCACTGCCACTACAGTCACAGCAAATGTGCTGCCAGTGATGTGCAAATTCCAGCTGAGATAGTTACATTCTTACTATCTAAAATCTCATGCTGTATATTTAAAAGGAAAATATATTATTTCTGTCTGTAAATATACAGCAGCTGCTCTCTAACACAGAGGATGTCTGAATTTTAATGGTGGATGAGGGATCCCTATAAACCAAGTATGCATTATAGTGTGACAATATTTTTCTCTACAATCAAATGATTATTAAGGTTCAGTTTTAACTTTCCAGGCAAGGCAACCCCTTCTCAGACAATTTATTAATGATGGAGAATCATCTCTGTGACTTCTAGTGTCTTTTTTTCCTGCAGTAAAATGGTTATGTATTTCCTCATATTTCATACACCGATAACGCTCTCCACTGTACCATTAGAATGAAATGTAGAATCATGATTATTATTAATCACTGCTGAACTACCATAAAGATGCATGATGCTTTATAAATCCAGAGGATGTCAGATCTTATAACCCACTGCAAAACTTCCCACTCCACATGATGCCGTTGGTTGCTGTCCTGTGCTGTACCCCTCTTTCAGGGGTTTTGCACAAGATGTTGAAAAGAAAAGCAATGGTTCAATAATACTGGCTATCATTACAGTGCTTACATGTTCTGTGATCACTGTCAAATGTATAGGGGCATCTATTTCACTTTCAAGCCCAAGACCATTCAGGAGAAGCTTTAAAATGAAAACACTTCCTATTCTTTTTTCTCTCTTTGCTTTACATCACATACCTTGCTTCACATACATATGTTCACTTACCTCACTGTTTTTTATTTATCATTTAGCTCTCAAGGTCATTAATTAATTTAAACACATTTCTATATCACTCAGCTCTGTGTACCATGGGAATCTTTTTGCTAAGAAACATTATCATCTTTCTGGTTATTTCTTGTGTATTTTGAATGGGGAAATAAAGCCATAAGATATACACTACATACTTATTCTTTTCTTTTTTTTTCTGAATATCATCTACCTTGCCACAAGCCTTGGCTTTTCTCAGATACTGGCACTTCTAGATCTCCATTCTTTTTACTCTTCGTTGTTTTTTCTTGTCACACATTCATATTTTCCACAAACTACTTTAAAACTTATTTCAGTCTGAATCCCAAGGAAATTCTTTCAGAAACATAAACACCCATTGAAGCACTGCTCACCTGATTTCTGTCTCTGGCATTTGCATAGCGGAATCGCTGAATATAATAGAAAACCAGCCACGCCAGTGAGATGATCATCAACACAATGAAGGAGATAGAGACGAACACCACGGAGGTACGGCTGACGTACTTCTGCAAGTTGCGCGTTCCAATTGTTATGTACATCATCACAGTAATATTCCTCTCCAGGAGGCTCACTATCTCTTTTCCTTTGGGTTCAGGAATCATTATTGCTACAACATCTTCCAGACCTGTCATACAGGAGGGAGAAAAGGCAACTTAAGTAAAAAAGGGTGACTGCCACGCAAGAAATGACAAGAGGACACGGCATGGCAAAAAATGCAAAACAGTGATCAGAAACACTCCTTTTTCTGTTGATTTTCATCAAGAGGTAAGTCTGACAAATTTGTTGATGGTTTCAACTAGAACTAGTTACACAGTGTGTTTCTGTACACTAATCTTGGTGAGATAAGTAAAATGCGTTTCCTGTGTTGACACAAACACAGTTTTCCAGTACTGTTGAGGTGTATCTAGAGGATATTGATGTAACCCCTGCAGAAATGCAGAGGTGCCGTAGTCAGCATCTTTCCCTCCAACATCCCATATATACACTTCTAATAGTCCATTTTGCAGGGTCCTGAGTTGGCCAGAGAAGCCCCTCCAAATTCACTCATTTCAACCAGAGATTCTTTCAATGTCAGAGCCTCACCTGGTTTCAGGCAGAACATGTTAAAATGTCCCTTCCCTCCTGTCAGCTCGCTGATGGGACAAGGCTCCAGGGACAACAGCCACTCAAGAGGTTCCCAGCTCACACCATGCCTGGCTGTTTGCACTGGCCTGAGTGTCACAGCAGGCCTCCCTCTCCCTGGAGCCCAGGCGAATGCCTGGGAAGCTGTGCTGGCACAGCTGGACTCACAAATGGATGCAAGTCTAAAACCAACAGCACCTTTTTAATCTGCAAAAAAGTTACTACAGCCAGATCAGCTAATGGACACAGTTTACAGCATGGTCCCACAAAGATACACATCAAAACAACTCTGGTGGGAAAAAAAGATGTGTCCACAAAGGGGATGGGAACTTCCTAAAGTTCAGTCAATCTTTCTGAAGCCACTATCCTGTGAAAGCAGGCCCTCCACCAATCTATCATTCCTTGAGTCTATTAGTTCTCCTTTCTGAACATACTTTTTTATTTTACTTTAATTACAAACTTCTGATACCATTTTCATTTCTTGTAAGTGCCCTATGCACATGACAAATATAGTCTGAAATTATCTGGGATTGGGCAGTTTGTTAGATGTCCTTCCTAATACATCTGGCTTTATAAATTAACTATCATTCCTTTATAGTTTAATATTAGGGATATTCTGTCCTTCCATCTCATTAAATGGGCGTTTGGACAATTTTCAAGCCTAAGCTATGGTTTGCAATGGTCAGACCCAGAACACTACTAAGCTGCTAAAGACAAACAAAGTATATTTTAATTTAGAAACTTGCTTATCACAAACCGGAATTTAGAAAGAATGGTAAGAACTCCGGGTGTGTGAAGTCAGAGAGGCTGAAGTGTTCCAGAATTTCAGCTGAAATCATAGATGTTTCTGGAAATAGACCAGTGAGTACTCAAATCCATGGCTGCCTGGAAGCAGGGGTATTTTGACTGTGGTAGGAGGACAGAACTCCACCTATTTTGGGACATTAGCTAAGGCGGGGATGGGATCACCTTGCAGCTGCCTAGTGGGACTTCAAATATACTAAAGCAGACACATTCAATGGAAAATCCTACTCGTGGCGGAGAGACTTCTTCAAATTCTGCTGGGTGCTTGGATCAATCAGAAGTACTGAAATAGCCGTGATAGACTGTTTCTGCTCATACAAGAAATCTGCTGCAAAGCTGGGATCTGAACTCTTCCCTCTCAAGTCTTGCAGTAGAACTGGGAATTGCGCCATTCTTCCTCTCATGAGACTTTGCATCATAGTGTTTCCCTGATTTTGAATAAGCCAGTCAATGAACTGCTGAAATCACTGCTTTGATTACATCAAAAGAATTTTAGGTATCTGTAATGTTAACCTTTCCATTAAAGCTTTTCCATAAAGTATTAATGAACTTCATCTATTTCTCTTTTGGTTTTATCTAATAAGAGTCCACTCTGAGTAGCCAAAATAGACCTACCTTTGCAACACTTCTGATACCAGCTCATTACCAAAGGCGAATTCAAACATTACCCTAACAGCCCAGGGAGGGTTTGCCAAGTCTCAAAGTGGCTGAGGAGGCCACTGATCATGTGTCATACCAGTAATTTTCCTGTCAATAAGACAAATGGTCTGGAGCAGTGCTCCATGTGCCTAACCGTCCATGTGTCTTTCTTTAATCTTTTCCTTTTTTTCTCTTAAGAAAAATGAAAAACCTAAAATTCTCCCTAAGCAATACAATTAAATAAACTACTTCACATACAGTGCCAAAAAGAATCAAAGGGAAAAATACCACAGCTCAAAAACACTAAGATGAATTTCATCAGCTCTTCTCAAAAGCCATTATTCTGACCCACTCACTTGTCAGTATGGACATTTAACATTATCTTTAATATGATCTGGAACATTACACGAATGACATAGCCTGAAAACCTATAAAAATGGGAGAGAGAAAAAAAATTCAGTGGACAAACATATATTAATTGTTTAATTATGCTACTATTCAACTAAATATAGCTTAGTATATATCTTGAACAACTGTATATAATGGACAGAGGCCAATTATAACATGTTGCAAACTGTGAATCATATTTAACTATTTAATTATGTAATTAATATTTATGTAATAATAAAGTAAGGATTCTTAACACTCCTTTGCTCCTCACAAAAATGCCCAATCTTCTTTGTATTTCTGTATTAAAGGAAAGAGAAAGAGAGAGAAAAGAACTTGTGATATCCTGCTTAAGTCCAACCTCATCCCTGTCTTTCATCGCCTGCATTTTCTGATCAAGCCACAGTGCAACTGTCTTCAGCTCTTGGTGGACGCATAAGCAGTTTGAAGAGGACCGCTGCCAAACACGCGTCTCTTCTCTGTTCTTGCCTCTTTACATCTCACTGACAGCGTGTTCTGCCGCAACCTTTGGCCTAGAGCCTTTTAAAATACTTTGTAAAATACAAGATACTAAATACATTGCCATGTACATATGCTAAATACAATTCTGTTTAGAAAGGCAAGTCAGAAGACAGAGCTATTGCAAGAGGAAAACAGAGGCTTTTATTTACTCAAATACTTAATATATTCAAACTGCAACCTAATTACCATTTTTAATGAAGCATTCTTGGAGAAAATAACAAAATTGACAACAAATATTAATCAGTTTTTTTTTAAAGTTTCATTCAGTTTACTATCATTTTTCTGACATGCTATAGCAAATGTTATTTAATCTAACAAGTCACCAAGCTAAGTTTTTAATCTCAGATGTGCCCAATATTGGAAAGAAAAGAGAAAAAAAGGGAAACTAATTTACTCCCTTTTCCTCTCTTATATAACAAAATGCCTATTTTTTCTCAGTTGCATTATCTAATGATACATGGGGAATACCAAAATATAAGAAAACTATACAAATAAAAGAACAGAGAGAAATAATGAGACATCAAAGTTAAGAGTTCTATGTGCAAGTATATATTTGTTTCAACAGGCCAAAAAAGTAAGTGTTACTATGTACAGATGCCTCCCTTGTGAGTTAAGTGCATATGATGCCTTTCAGTACACACATCCACAACGGTGACTACACTTTGTGGCACTCTACTAACTAACACATTTCTTTTCTTTTTCAGGCCAAGATTAATGCAGAGTTTGACATGAATTTTTAAGCAGTTGTCAGGATGAATCAGAGTTTCATAAATCAAAGGTGTTCAGGCTGCAGTGAATGTATTTTCTTCTTCTTTGGCTCAGGAAACACTTAACATATCAATGCTGTCTCTTTATGTGTCAATAATAAAACAAGTAAGGCAGAATTTGCAGGCATTTGGGATGATTTAAGTAAATTCCAATTTGCTGAAGCATATTCATCTAATAAAATATTTTGGGGTGAAGCAAACTACATGATGTGCTGCCAATCTTCAGGCAGTTATTTTGCTTTGGCAGTATGTTGTCAGTCCTTGTTTCATGCAGAAATGGCACTGGCACTGCATTGGTGGGCATGCAGGAGACCTGGGCCTTGTTGGCTTGACAGTAACAACGCTGAAAAGATGCTTATCAGCTCAGCCCATTTTCTGAGTACTGGGACAAATGGGCAACCCTGTGGCTAATCCGTTAGTATCAGAACAGCCATACCAAGCTGTGGCTGCTTTGTTCACTTCAGAAGAGTTGTTCTGGAATTAATATGCCTTAATATACCGAATCCCCTAGGTACGATACTTTCCCATGTGGATCACTCTGAGCTCTTCCTCACTGTAAACTGCAGGAGAAGGAATCTCGTCTTGCTGCTGACTAAAGACAGGAGGAATTGCAGAGTGAGGAGAAATAGTCAGCCTGCAGCACGCTCCAGCTGTCTTTTGCCTCCTGCATATATGGTCATGGAAGATAATGCTGAGGAGCAATAAAGTCAAGAGAGAGTATTTTCAATAGCAAGATGTACAGCTAAGTAAATACTTGACCTCCCCAATAATATTCTCCAAATCTTCTTCCTCCACCCAGTACTTGGCTGTGGAAATACATTTCAGCTTGGATGCTTTGTATGCCAAGCAGCAAACTTTTTCAAATTTAATGATTTATACACTTGTGATATAGGAGAAGACAGATTTTAGTTCTGTAACAGTGGCTTTTGTAACTCTTAGATCCCAAGAAAATTAACAGGTTTTCTTCTTTTAGAAAGAGAACAAGCACTGGAAAACTGCAGAAGATACATGTAAATTTTCCACCTTGGCCACAGACTGATTCTGCTCTAGGAGCTTCAGGGATGATACTGAAAATGGTCCTTTATTCTCCTAATTAGCAGTCAGGTACAGTAGCAGCAGGCTGCTTCTTTAATGCTTTGTCAATTTTTGATTGAGGCTCTAAAAAGTAATATGTTTCTAACATATTTTAGAAGAGAAGATTTAATTCTTGATGCTTGGCAACAGCCCAGATTCAGTTAAAGAAAGAATTAATTGAATTATTTAAGTAGAATTCAAATTTGGGAGTTATATAGGTCTTCTCCATGCCTTCCTATCAAGACACAAATAAGGATTTTTCTTATGTTGTATATCAAAATCAGGCACTAAAGCATTTCTTTGTCATCTTTAAGCATGGCATGTAACTAAAAACAACAGTATTTTAGAGTTCAGAAGTTGCCCTGATGAAGTCAGTGTTCAGTCCAGTTCAGTAAGTTTTATTGCTGGAAGCCAATAGAAACATCACAGAATGGGGCAAGAACCTAATCAATTCACTTTTCACCTCCTGAAGAAATAATTTAACTTTTAGAAACATTAGGAAACATCCTAACATCCACTGCATTGTTAGGAAACAATTTCAGTAACTGCAAACTATTGGAAAAAAGCAAAACAAATGCAGATCTGAACAGTTCCGCAACCCGAACGTGCCCAGTTCTGGAGCCCCCTCCTCTGGGCTCAGACCCTGTGTCTGTGGGTACTGCCGCCTGCCAACCCTGTGCTGCAGGAGCCAATTTGCCGGTTCCACTTCCCACGAGCTCAGCAGCCCTTGTTCTGTACAAGGACTTACTGTATTGCCAACCATGTGATCTCGTTCCTATCATAGCCAAAGCTGCTGCGTGTCTGTGTGAATGGATTTTTACGGTATGATCTGGATTATGTGCAGCCTTTAAAAGCAAAATTGGAGCACAGCACGGACATTATGTTTTAAAGAACTGTAACTTTTTTTTCCAGACAGTAACTCAGCAGAAAAATCAGTAGCGAAGAAAATGGAAAGGAATCTACGGTGACGGTGCTGTAGTTGTCTAAGGATATAACTAAGAACAGTTTGTTGGACTATTAAAAGATACTACCTTTTCCTCTTTCTTCTTTTTGAAAATACTACTGTTTTATAATTGTTGGCTTTCTTTAAAATTAAATTATGTGGGAAATAGTACATAGGTAAATCACATGACATTTCAATTGAATTTTAATACTATGCAAATTGTTCTGTTGTAATATTTTCACAATTGCAACTAGGGTACAAAGTCTTTAAGACCATCCAATGAGAGTTTAATCTTGGTTGTTCGGTTAAACGAAATTCTTACACTTTATGATACAATCATAATTGGCTAGAACATCAGAGGCTCCCTGTTTTTTTTTTGTTTTGTTTTTTTTGTTTTGTTTTTTTTAATTTACCCTTTGCAAATAAACACAGGCTTAAATTGCAACTTTTTGAATTCAAAAATTATTTTTGCCAACCAAAGTAATATTTTATAAGAGCTGATGTCTGAGCTTCTCCCATTTCAGAGAAGCAGCAGTGTAATATCATTCAAAGACAGTCCTGGAGTCTGTGTAGGCCAACTGTAAAGCATTATATGTAAGAAATCAAACTGGGTAAGAGGACTATTCCCTGCAGGAACCATTCTTTATGGGGCATGCACTGCACTGGTCTAAAATTGAAATACCTGCAAATGAGACTATAAAACAAACTGGCAAAGAGAACAGCAATATATAGCGAGTAGCAGTAACACTGAGTAGTCAATACATTGTATATCATAGGTGAAATGGCTACAAACTGTGATCTGTAACCTCTTGTGTAAAACTGTCTCAGTGCCAGAGGACAACAAAGAAAACCAACTTCTAATGAGATTTCACAAGAGATATGGGCAACTAAAGATCAGGTTCTTCAAAGGTGTTCACTTGGGTTCTCCACCAAAGGCTCATAAAGAAAAATTGTTGCTATAAAATACGGGAGAGAGGCCTCACATGTAAAAATAAGGGGTTAAAAGATAGGATTGTTGTGTTCTACAACATCAAAGAGCTACTAAATACAAAAGACACATGGGAACCACAAATTTCTGGAGGCTGAAAGAATCATTCTGGGGGTGTATGACTAAATACTCACCTTGTTCTTATCTTCTTGCCCAAGCAGCTACTGTTTGCCTTTATCAGAAACATGATCCCGGGCCAGACGGACCTTTGGTCTCAACCTGTAGACTTGCTTTTATATTCCTTGGGAACTGAAAGTTGGATCTCCCTCTGGACAGATGAGAGATTAAGTTAAATCATGGGCAGCAAAACTAGCAGGGTCAAGGTGAAAGGTCCAGTTAAGCCTAGAAGCCCCTCTGAGCTGGAGCGGATAAAACATATTTTTTCTGTGGCGACTGACAAACAAGAAAGGATTGGGGCAGAAACAGCCCATGTCTCTAACTTTTCGAAGCCCCAGGCAGGGCTAGATTCCAGGGCAGAAGAGCGTGCGTGTCACATACGGAGGCACGAGAGTGGGCTGGAGCCGTACACCAGGTATGTGGGCCTTCACTTTTCTGCTGCTGGCACTGGGATAGGAACACAGAAGACGGGCCCTGCCACTTCTGTTCTCAATACTGATCCCAGAAAAAGCACCAAGGTGTCACCAAGTACTGCAATACTGTTAAACCTCTAGGGCATGCAATCAGCGGAGTTTCGGGCAGGATCTCACCCTACAGTGAGAGAAGGCTGCAGAGCCAGGTGTCAAGCCCCTGCCGGATACAGAAGACTTCGCTTATTCCCTTGGGTCTGCAGACACTGCCTGCCTGCACTGTCCCCACACGTGGCAGTCCTGCTCGGCTCTGGCACCTGGCCTGGGCTGACAAGGACAGCTGCCAATGTGAAAGGGAAGTGGAGAGTGACCGTTCTCTCCCCCACTGCTAAAACTGCGAGGCCAAGAAGGCAGAACTACCCCACTGCTAGGGTGCATAACCTGAAAGGAAAAAGCAGGGGAAGGCCAGAAGCACAGACAGCATAGAGGGCAGCTTGTAATGCGATTTTTGTGCATATCAAGGTATTGAAGCTATCAGAAGATTTGTTTTTAGCATATATATTTTTTTCTTCTTGACTCTAAAGACCTTGTTTTGTAATGATGTAGCTGCTTCCATAACTTTTCTTCCCTCTCCCGCCATTTCCACTTCATTTTTCTCCTCTCTGTTCAAAAGTAGCGAGATGTTTCCTTTAACTTATCATTCTCTCTCATTTCTCATTTCTCCTTGGCACTGTTAGCACTCTCCTTGGTCCCTTGCCCATCTTCCAAAATATTTAACTGTAAATAAAGTTTCCTTATATGGCAAATGCAGCAACCACTGGAGAGATGGGCAATACCTCTTCCTTCAAACAATACCTCTTCCTCATTTTTGAAAGAAAGAAAATCTTCTATGCAAATGATTCATTTCTTTTCAGAGAATCTTACTGCCATGAATCATTTTTGGTTGCAGAAGCATGAATGTCTAACAGGATAATTAAGTGACCTGTAAAGAGCTCGACTGATGCTAATGACTAGCTGCAGTATTTCAAGTAACTGACATGAAAGTTTTCTATTTGGTCATTAAGTGCACAACAATAAGCTCCAGCAGAGCTGCAGTCACTTCATTTCTTTCAGTGCTAAAACCAGCCAGAGGCAAGATGCTTCTGGCTGTGATCTTTCCAGGGAACAGCAGTCTCAGCCACTGTTTATTACTGTTTAGGGACAAAGAAATTTCTGTTTGTGTTTTTGTAATCAAAGTTGATCTTGCCAAGGCTGTAAGAGCTCAGAATATATTGACTTCCTCTAATTGTATGCAGAAACTGCAGCAAAGGAAAAAAGGGGGAAAAAACCCAAATCTCAAATGCTACAAAACTCACAAACCCAAACTCAGTAGAACAGTTGCATTTTCCCTGGGCTTAGTTCCCATGTTGTCAGTTCATCCATCTGCTGAACTAACCAATACTAATGAACCAGTTTGCTGTTATTTATTACCACTCATCTACAGAAAACAGGCACTTCTCTGAAAAGTTTCCTCAGACCCCAACCCAGCCCAAGAATAACTTTCTAGACTTTCTTATTATAGCCAGGAAAGTACTTCATTTGAACTGCAAATTATTTGTACTGAAGGTCTCTCTAGAAATCTCCCTCATTTTCTAAACAGTATGCACCTTTAATAACATATCCCACTTGCTGTAAATTTTCTATTCTGGAATTTAAATTCTGTGACACCACAACTTAGAAGGTGGCCAGGCCTTCATGCAGGCCTTAAAGCTAGAATACGCTCCAACTTAGAGTGAAATATGCTACAGATACAATTTATTAGTACACTACAATCTTTACAAAGTTGTGGAAAAAACACATCCTATCCAAGCAAGAGCTACTTTGCTGTCTTCAGTGGAATTATGCCAAAAGAAAGCATGTCTTAAATAGCATCTTAAGTAGTCATGGTACAGCACAATGCAAATACAAGCTAGTTAGTACGCCTGGTTGTCTTAGAACAGGTATAAATACATTTCCATTTATAAATGGGAAACGTAGGGCAAATGTGTTGAATGACTTGATGAAGGCACAATGAAGATAAGGGCAGAGCATCTAATTCCTAGCCATGTCTCCAACAGCCAGCAGCACCTTTACTCCTCCAAAAAGGGAGGATGAATATGCAGAATGGCTGGAGCCTCATGCGTTTCCTTTGGACAACATGCAGTAAAAGCAGGGGCAGTGTTCAGGATAGCCCTGCCTGAGGTGTCATTTCCTCTGCTGGGTGGAGGGGAATGCAGCAAGAGCTGGGGGACGCTTCCTGGAGAGGCTGCTGTTATCCTGTCTCTGCCAGGGGACGCAACCTGCCGAGTTTGTCACCGTATCTATGCACTAAACTCTTCTCCCTTCAAATTCAAATTCTCCCTTCTCCTTCCCAGGAAATCAAGACACTTGCACGAATATAGGAGAAAAAATGTGGTCGGCAGATCACACTTGAACAACTAAGGAGGGCTGCACCCCTCGCTGTTTGTGACTGCTCCCACAACTCACTGCACGAAGTGCCAGTGGCCAGGAGGGGAGCATGGTAAGGAAACCTAGCAAGAACAACAGCCTCTCACTGCAAATACTAGGCTAGCTACCTCTAACACGGCTAACTGTCCTGTGGATCTGGAATACCTCCTTCCAAACCTCAGCCGCAAAGCCTGACAACATATGAACACATTTGTTAAAAAAGCCATCAATAGGCGTGCAAAGATCCACAGATGTAAACCAAGAACATCAAATAATTAGCACTAGAAATAACTGTAACTGCTATTTGTATCATTAGATAACTACAAGGAATTATGCCCTGTTAATAGAGTCGTACTTCTGTTCGCATTTTGCAACTTATGAAAAACTCTATGAACAAAGAATATTGAGAACACAGTCAAAATTAGAAAATAAGCATGAGATGATCCACAGAAAAACAAGTAGCCATTATTATGCAGACTAATAACAGCTCTTCATCTAGAGACAGAATCAGTGATTTCTTGATGTAGTGACAAATTATGCTCATTTACTTATAAAGTCAAATAAGATATAAAAAAATTAGTAGCATACTGAAAATAAACAATATTTGATCCTGGAGAGTAAAATGTCATTAGGAACTTTCTAAACCATTAAAAAAAAGAAAGAGACGTAGACAAAAATCTCATTTTAACTAAAATACCTGATTTTGAAAATGGTATTTCAAATGGTTTTTAAAAACAGCAGAAAATACCCCTCAAACCCAAGAGGCTTCATTTAAAAATGTTGCTGCCCTTCATTCTAGGAAATAGATGTGGACCAGATGAGTTTTTTTTCAGTCCCCTGTTCTCACTACCAGTCCCCATGACTTGGAGTAGACGAGTTCTCAGCACAAATCAGAGCAGCTTCACGGCTCTTCCAGCATTCAGGCACTGGTGGAAGCCCCCAAAGGCTGCTGTCATCACTGCCAGGAACCAACAGTGCTCTGACCCTGGTTTTCTCCTGCCCTTCTCCTGCTCCCTGCCCATCTCTCCTGGCATCTCCTTCCTTCAGCAGGTCACGCAGGCAATCAGCAGTTTCTGCCGACTTTTATGTAGCACTGACTCTAGTCTGCCTTAGCTTCCCTGTGAGCCCCTCTCTTTCCTCTTTCAAATGTTCCCTGAAAGGCTGAAATGAGGCCACAGACTGGAGGAAAGGGGACATGGCGCCACTGTCTGCTGCTGAGAGAGGCACCACTGTGCACATCCTCTGTCTGCACACTCAAATCTGCCAGCCAAAGCATCTTCACAGAGCATCCATTTCCCCCCAGAGATCTATAACAGAGAAGATGAAGCTTCACAAAAGCAGCCCTTGAACACCCTTGTCTACAAGTCCAATACAGAAAATTAAAAAACAAGAGGCTACGAAAGCTCTGATTGAAGCCACACATTACATTACTGGTAACTCCACCCTGTTTGGTACTTAGGATAGAATCGATGACTGAAAGCGTAAAGAGCTAGAAAACAACACAAGCCTTTTGGTTCAGTTTTGGGCATTGCTGCTGTATATGTTCCAGTTCAAGCGACCCCAAACAGCTGGGCAAGAAGCAGGTTCAAAGCAGCAATCCTGGAACTTTTTGTAACTGCTTCAGGGGATTTCTGCTTTTCTTACTCAGAGATAACTTCCCCAGAGGTGCAAAAACACCAACTGCCTTTGTCACTCCGTGTAGGGGGGGATTAAGAATAACTTAAAAGAACAGTGAATGAAAATAGGAGAAAAGAAAGAAAATGTGAAAATGAATGGAAATGAAACAAAAGGACAAATAAGCCAGATCTCAGGCACAGCATCACTGACATGTTGGCAAAACTTCCAGAAATTGTTGAACACCCCTCAGTGCCACTGGATTTTTATGGGAACTGAAGTTTTGTAAATCTCTACAGTATGTGCCATAAGTCATCTCTTTTCCAAGTTAACTGAGCCCTGATTTAACCAGTCGCTCCTCATATGGAAGCCATTCCATAGCTTTGAACATGCTTTTCCATATAGGGGATGGATCGCTTTGATTAATAGTGGCACATTTGCCATAACTTTAGGTATCTGCAACCATCTTAAAGACAAACTTCCTAGGGAAGAACAAGTCTTCAATCATTATCCTTAATGCAAATTCTAGGGACAAGTCTGAATTATCATCTTTGCCTCTTCATGCTAGCATAACAGGGATGACTGATGCCACAACTTTCTGTACCTTCTGCAAAGGTGGCAGTCTAGCTTTCACACAGAATTAGCCCATATTTGCTTTTAATTGATGACAACAAAATCATTCAGAAAAACGCAAAAAAAAAAGAGTTGATACATTCTTTTTTTCTCATTTGTTGCTGCAAGCATCCAGTTCAAGTAATCCCTCCCTGTATTCCTTCCCATCTCTAGGAAAAACATACACTCTTGGGTCCAGCAACAATATCACATCTGGCCTACCAAGGAACCTTACTAAGAGCAAGCCCCACGCATGTGGGAGGCATAACAGGCAAGACCCCAGCAGCCACAGGCTGTGCAGTATGCAAAGGCAGGCCTCCCCTATGCATACTGGGTTGTGCTATGTTGTGCCTCAACAGCTCACTGTGTTGCTGTGGCCTCAAACACTTTCCAACCCACCAGCCATCCTGTACAGCTTAAGTGACAGCTAGTGTATCACTGACTTTTCCTAGTAGGTCTCCTGAAGACTGGACAGAAGGTGAAAAATCTCCTCTTAGAGCAGTATGACAATACTGCCATGTAGGAAGCTTTCCACTCAGATCCTGCACTGGTGACAGACTCCTCCCCATGGCATCTCTAGAGCAGGACTGGCTAGGTAAAGGGAGGCAAAGATGAAGCTGAAACTGGGAACTCAAGGTCCTTAGTCCCCTAAAGGAGCAAAACTAAGGAAGAGCTCTGAGGAGCCAGTTAGGAGCCGCCATGCCAACACTGCAAACACACAGTGCCGAGAGTCTTCCAGGTCTGAGGGGAATAGGAAATCAGTCACCCTCTGCATGCCGAAGGAAAGAAGACAAGAGGAAGGAAAGGAGGGAGAAACATGTAAGCAATTGCTTCTCTTTGAAATTTCATCCATCTCAATTCCAGATTTCTCCATTGCCCCCAGCCCTGTCAAGGCCATAAACCAGTTACAGGGGAATATGAATAGCCTCTGTTCATGGTCTGCAAAGGATGGAAAGACCTGAATGCACATAGCTGCTTAAATTAAATAAATGGAAATCAAGCAAACACCTCAAAACAGAAAGGGATGTGGTTTACTTCATTTTACCTCAGATATAAAGAGGAATATAAAGCCTACCTTGCTTTTTCTGGATTGATCTTTGGTTCCTTGAGAGCCTTATCACAGAAACTTTCCATCCTTAGGGAAGGGTAGAATGGGTTTTTGTACCTTCATTTTTTTTAGGTGGTATTGCTAAAAGCCACTTAAAACGGGATCTGTCCCACATATTGAAATCAGAGAGGTAAAAACTAGTAAAAATAAGACAAGAATCAGGGTAAAAATATACTCTTCAGACTGAATAAAATGCACCTCCTTTCTTAAGATATCAAGCTTTGCTTCATTAGTCTCTCTAACATCACTAGTTTTCAATTCTCCAGCTGTCCATATAATCCCTCAGGGTAACAACACTTAAAATGTCTAATGTAAAAGGAAAAAAACAAGTAGAAAATAAATGTTAGGTCTTTCTAGCGTTATGAACAGGCATAAGCTTAACTAAAATCGGATTTAGAATTGATATAGCAAAATTGCCTGTATCAATGCAAACCAGGTTAATATCATTTTTAAGAACATAACTTAAGAGAATGTAAGAGCTCCTAGAGCAAAATAAAACTTCCAGGTCCTTTCCATACATCACAGAAAATGTCTGGCAAACAACAAGTTCCATTTTTAACTGTGGCACCAGGGTTTTCTAAAGGCAAAGTTCAGTAACATTTTGGTTTATCTTATAAGACAGACAGAATAATAGGAATAGAGACATACTTGAGGACAAGCCATCTAAAAATGCCTTTTTTTTTTTTTTTTTTTTTTTACTTTAAGAGTCTATTATTAAGAGTCTCTTATTATTTTTTCTTTCTTTTGGGGGGCTTTGTTCACCTTCAACCGAGCTATCTTGGTGTCACTAACATTTCTCAGACTGATTTAACTGTGAGCTCTGTAGGCTAGTGTAGGGCTGCTTTAATGCTGTCT
Organism: Rhea pennata; assembly: GCF_028389875.1. Lineage (NCBI taxonomy): Eukaryota > Metazoa > Chordata > Aves > Rheiformes > Rheidae > Rhea > Rhea pennata. The sequence continues at coordinate 51,452,370 of NC_084666.1, read as the reverse complement.
GCTTCTAGACAGTCTAGGTAATTAACCAACCTGAGCAGTGCTTGACATAGCAAAAGAAGGTATGGCAACAGCTAAAATTCTCTATTAATGCCATGCCTACAGAGCTCCCTCTATGCCTGTCTTTAGCAGTATAGAGGTGAACTACACTTATTAATTCATAGATTCCACTTTTCTGCATTTTATTCTGAAAATTCTGCATTTTATTCTAGAAAAGATCAGTTCTGACCCCATGGAATAGGTGGATGTTATTCTCCGTAACGGCAACACCACACTCTTCTACAGTGGCTGTAGCATATCAATGTAAATATCAGCTGAGAGAGGGCCAAAGTGTCCAAAGTCACAAAAACGATCGATCGCAGAGCTCGGAGCACAGCGCAGACCAATCCTATTTACTAATAACTTACAACGTGGAATAAGGAATATTTTCTGATACATTAGTTTGAACATTTATTTTGTGTAACTTCCAAGAAATACCTAATAAGGTTCCTGAGAAAAACTCAGCCCAATCATGTATCACAACAGAGCCTGTTTCTTATGCGAAGTAGAGTAACGAAGCAGACCAAGGGGCAGAGGAGAGTTGCCACAGATCACCTAACGATCACTGAGATAATACGCATCTTCTAATGTCTACATATATAGATATAAGTAAGAGATTGTTTCTAGAAGCTGATAAGTCAAACTGAGAAAGGGAGGGGAGAGAAAGAGAGGGAAGAGAAAGAAGGGGGGAGAAAGGGAGAGAGAAAGGGAGAGAGAGAAAGCCTGAAACCTGGAGAGCAGTTATTCCGGCAGGAGAGCCAAACAAAAAAGCGCCACGTCAGGATGAGGGTCAAGGGTAACCTTGTAGCAAAAGAGCTAATAGGAGCCTGGGATTTATAAACAGGAAATAGTAAGCAGAAGCAAAGAGTATCTGAGAGGAGCATAAGAATAATGCAACTGTTCACAAGCAGCAGAGAAAACATCTTCTGGAGACCTGAAGAATGCTGACAGTTGAGTTTATTGAAAACAGGACCAAAAGGTGACTTGACTATAGTGTATATATGCTCTCACTGAGAAAAAATAAAGTTTAATAAGATAGCATTTGTCTACTTGAAAAAAGACCTAACACAAATCAATAGCTGGAGTCTTAAGGTAGACTTTTCAAATTAGAAATAAAGCACAAATTTTTGAATTGTCAAGGGGATTAAATAGGGGAACAGATTACTGTGGTCAGTGACAGGTTCTCCATCCCTTAATGCCTAACTTTAAGATTGATTTTGTTGTTGTTGTTGGAACATATGCTTTGAGCTGAATAACCTATTCAAATAGCACAGGAGTGCCTCCTCAGTAAGTTTGCAGATGATACCAAGCTGGCAGGAGTGGCTGAGACACCTGAGGGCTGTGCTGCCATTCAGGGAGACCTGGACAGGCTGGAGAGCTGAGTGGACAGGAACCTCAGGAGGTTCAACAAGGGCACGTGCAGAGTCCTGCACCTAGGGAGAAATAACCCTAGGCACCCTGGGGGCTGACCTTCTGTAAGAGCAGCTCTGCAGAGAAGGACCTGGGAGTGCTGGTGGATGACAAGTTGACCATGAGCCAGCAATGTGCCCTTGTGGCCAGGAAGGCCAATGGTCTCCTGGGGTGCATTAGGAAGACCGTTGCCAGCAGGTCGAGGGAGGTGATCCTGACCCTCTACTCAGCCCTGGGGAGGCCTCATCTCGAGTGCTGCATCCAGTTCTGGGCTCCCCAGTACAGGAGAGATGTGGAGCTACTGGAGAGAGTCCAGTGGAGGGCTACAAGGATGATCAGAGGGCTGGAGCATCTGCCCTAGGAGGAACGACTGCGAGAGCTGGGTCTCTGCAGCCTGGGGAAGAGAAGACTGAGGGGGGATCTTATCAATGTGTAGAAGTACCTGAAGGGAGGGTGTCAAAGGGATGAGGCTGAACTGTTTTCAGTCGTCCCATGGGACAGGACAAGAGGCAGTGGGCAGAAACTGAAGCACAGGAAGTTCCACCTGAAGGTGAGGGGGAATTCTTCCCTGTGAGAGTGACGGAGCACTGGCACAGGTTGCCCAGAGAGGTTGTGGAGTCTCCTTCTCTGGAGATCTTCGAGGCCCTCCTGGACGCAACCCTGTCTAACATGCTGTAGGTGACCCTGCTGAGCGGGGAGGTTGGACTAGATGATCTCCGGAGGTCCCTCCCAACCTTACTGATTCTATGATTCAATGAAACTGGAAACTTGACTATCAGTGGTAAGTAAGTCAGACTAGAAAATCAAAAATCATTCTGCCATTCGTTAAACGTATACTCCAACTTTTCAAAAGCTTTGAAACTTAGAGGTGATAAACTTACCTGGTCTAACTTCAAGCACACTCACCATAATAAGAACAAAGTCTGACAAAATATGGACGTTACTGATTTTCCTTCCACATGGATGAACAGTCAGATGAGTGTTCAGAAAGGCCGTGTGTGCGCATGTGTCTGTTTGGTATGGGCACTGATATCTGCCATGGCAACTGTAATTCCCTTTTGCATTTGGATTTACTAAAATTTACTGAGTGTTGAAATGGGATTATTTGACAGGAATTAAAGCTCACCAGACATTGTTCAAACCCAACAGCCTCACTAAAGATGCCTTCGTATTTACTGTAGAGCTGCTCCTCTTTGACTTTGGGAGCAAGACAAGGGAGGCACCACTAGCTGCATGTTACAAAACACCCACGCGGCCTTTCACAAGGTGATGTTCCAATCCAAGCAGAGAGCAGAAATCCTCATTTAAAGCAAGAAACAAAACTAACAAAAACAAACCAAAAAGAGGAAAAACTCCACAAGTGAATTATAGGAAAAGTGTTTTTTCAGGCCTGAACTAGATGAATGAACTGTGTGAACCCAGAAATAGTTGGCAGCGTTAGCTAAACCTCAAGCTCTGCATGATACACCCACTCTTAGCTAAAACTACATATGAAGCCTGAAAATGTTTTGAATATGCAGGCCTTCTCACAGAAGAAAAAAGAAAAACAATCCTCACAATATGTGAAAGCCTAAATGCCTTGGAGAAAAATATTTATACTTCTATAGAGGCACAGTTTTCATCTCCTCAGATTTCACATGTAGAAAGTCTTTGGAAAGCTTTCTAATACAATATAAAGAAACAATTAAACTCTGGGAGTTTATGCTTATTATATTTAGGTGGAGCTTGGATACACAGCTTCTTTTAAAAATCTTTATACTGCATACCTTGATATGACAGAATAGTAATATATATATACCAAAAGTCCATTTGTAATATATGAAAAGCAAATGCCTTACAAACCCTCTTTTCCTACATTACAACCAGCAAGGGAAGGTATGTATTTCCATTTGGAAGTGATGTGCTTTTTCTCTATAAGGCCAGTTCTGCCCTCAATCAAATGAAAGTTAAATCTCGCATTAGCTTAAAATAATGCCAAACTGGGCATCTATTACGTAAGGCCAAACATCCAATTTATGTAGCTTAGATTTAAATCTACAAATGCTTAAGCAAAATCCAGTTTTCTACTGAGATACACAAAAGAGAAGAAAAGGCACCTACCATCACAGAAAAAAAAAGCTGGATGTTTTCATTTACATACCGCTCTTTAGACAACAGGTTTTAGAAGATTGGCTTACAGGCCTTATTTTCTCAGCACAGGATGTGAGCAAATCCCATTGATTTGTACAGAAGTTACAGACATCCTGGAGAAAGGGAATAGGGCCCCAAATGCCCTGGCAGGTGTAAAAGCAAAACATTTTCTTAAAATGCTATGTATGTCCCAGTATTTTAAGAGTTGTTTTTGTTAGCAAAGCAGAACTTCAGACTTTATGAAATGCCATATTAAATACAATGCCTGAATGAATCCCTGCTAGATACATACTCTGGCTAAAACAACTCTGCAATCTTATTTCAAAGATTTCAAAAAGTTACTTAAAAGGAGTTGTAATTAATGAAGAATGTTCCCATTCCAGATAAAGAAATCTCTCTTCATCTGCTCAGTGTATCCTTTTTTCACTGTCAAACACAGGCGGGCATGATGAAGAAAAGCATTATAGCTCCAATGTATCTTTCAGTCATAACGTCTCTGTATTTCTATAAAGATATCATTATTTTTATATCACCATTATCAAATCCTATAAAGATCTATGCTTCATGATTGAACAAGACAAAGGAATTAATCCTCTTCATGCTTATATGCAATCCTTCTTAACCTTTCAAGCATTCTCACTGGAAATACAAACTTAAGAAAACAAACAATTCATTTTGAGAAATACATCTGACTGTTCAAGGATACATACACAACTGAACTTTTCTGTTGGTATATACTACATTAAGAGGAAGAAAATCTTGTGTTTCTTAAAAATGCTATTTATAACATCAGGGCAGTTAGAGAACTCCTTCAGTGAAAATATCAGCAAACTATTTTATTTCAGACATTTCTCTTTGCAAACAGTTTTACTATATTTCTTGTGAAATTATCTTTACACAGAGGCTCTCCAGACTATTACTAAGCAAAGGCTAGAAACAAAATAAATAAAACTTTATTTCTTCCCTGACAAGGAGGTAGTCTGGACAAGAAAGTAATGATGTAAAGAAAAGGTAGCAGAAAACAAGGAGTGTGCAATGTTTTTCTCACTGAAGCTGTGCCTATATCAGGTGCCAAAGGTCACAGAAAAGAAAACTGAATTCCTGAGAACCCAGATTTCTGAAGGATGGTAATTCTGACAATGCAAGTATATGCATTTATTTTTGTTATGTAAAGTTATTGTACTACATACATATTTAACAATATTGCTACCTTTGTTCCTTAGTGTTTAAATCTCTGTGCCATGGGACAGCTGCACTGTTATCCTACTATTTGTCCTGCTAATAGTTCTGATTTTGCTTAGGTTCAGAACATTTTCATGTAGCACAGCAGTCTGATAATTTTTGTAACTTCTTGGAGGTTTGTGGTATTTAAGGCAGTCCCTGAAAACGCCACTTGCTTACATTAAAGTTGAATCTGAATAAATTCCCTCTCACTTCTCTTTTTGTTTCTGTTCATCAAGTCTTGAAGCAATTCAAGGGCAGTAATTCAGCAACTTCAGCACTATTTAAGACAAGAAATGAAGGAACTTCAGAAATAAGAGAGAGAAATACCAGAGGTTTTGAAAGAATTTAGGCAAGAAGCAATATACTTTATGTGAAGCTACAATTTAAATAAAGTTTCCCCGAGAAGGTGACTCTGGCAATCTCAGAGGTTGGTACATTAAAAGTCAACAAACACAGACCTTCTATTCCAAAAATACCTTCAAACATTTAGACCTGGACAGCCACTTCCAGAAACCAGAAGTACAAAAAAAGACTGGAAATAGAATGAAATAATCTCTCATCCAGACTTGTTGCTTTCAATGTTCTTCCAAAACAGAGTCAAGATAACAACAAAATCTATTGACCAAGACTTCAGATTTGTTAGCGAATCCTTTTAGATATTTGTTTCTCCCTACTGATGAACTACTGTTTTGCTATATGAAGCACTGCCAGGTTACTGACAACACATAAGATGGAGTCCCATGTGTAGGATGCAGCAGCTTCTCAAAGAATTTGTTCTATCTGCAAACAAAACAAAGCAAAATGCACCTAATTTACTAAAGACAGGCCTTTTAAAATCTTGCTCTGCTGCAGAAGATGTTTATGCCTGTACAGAACGAGTACCAGTAAGTAAGAACACTCATTTTAATAAAGATACGGATCAAACTTTTGTGCCCTATAAGAACAAAGGAGTTAGTTTCTCCTGCCTTGAAGTAAAGAGATGTCCCAGGTGACTTTTTGAGGTCCCTTCTAATGCTATTTTTATATCATTCTCTCAGTTACTAGTTTGCAGCACTTACAGGCATCATGGTAGCTCCTAAAAATATTTAGTGGATATGCACTTGCCAAAAAAAGGATGGGAAAAACAATCTAAATAATGTATTTTTCCTTAGACATTTCTGTAGATCAGAATTTTTTGTGAGTTTCATCTCACAATCTGAGTATGGTGATTTAACCCTTAGAGGAAAAACAAAAAACACAAATCCGTCAAACTTCATACTCTAAATACAGGATGCCTCAATTTGGCTGAGTCAGGGCCCAGGGACTGAAATAAAAGGGTGCTTAGGTGTGCTCCCATTAAAATCAACGAGTGGTCTGATGTAAAATCATGAGATTGAATTAATGTCACCTCAGTTTGGTTGAATAAGATCTGTGGGACATCGAGGAACTCATTTCCCTGCATACCAAAGGCTGACCATAACTACCAGGCTGTTCATCTAAGTATAAACTTATTTGAAAAGTAGTTAGAGAAAGCTCTTTGGGAAGAATGACCACATTAGACAACAACCTATTTGTTTTCAAGGAGTGAGAAAAAGACTGAGAGTGGAATTTTTTTTATTATCCTTAATCAAAGGTCAGAGCAGAAGTGTGCGTTGTTAAAAAGACACACGTTGTCAAGGATCCAAAGGGAGGTCACTCGGCAATTATCTCAGTCAGCCACACTGACCTAGAGGTTTGAAATCTATGTCAGTCCCTTATTTTTTCATTCCTAGCATGTGTGAAGGTTCACAGCTGTCCAGAAACAGAGACAAAACTGCATGCAAAATTTTAAGGTACCCTTTAGTTCACTTTAACAGGAATTTCTTCAGACATTCTTCTAATAGAGAAAACTGTGGGCCGCTTCTAAATCCATTCTTCTGTATCTGTCAGACTTCACAGTAGTTCTCTCAAACAGACAAATGAAAGCTGACTTTCACCTACCCCAAGAAACTGGACAGAGCAGTGAACCTGGGGCCAACCAAGTCATGCTTCTGACTGGAAGTTGTGCAAGTGTGCAGGAGCCGCCATCTAATGCTTGACTGACTGGTACCAAAATACTAAAGTACATTAGGGCCATCTAAGAAAGAAAGCAGTTCAGCTACCACATTAAAGCTCTGCCTCTAGTAGGTTTTGCTGGGATTATTTCCATCTCAGATTTGGTTGTGGAGAAAAAAACATCTGGGCCAAATGATGCAAAGTAATTTCCATGGATCACTTTAGATTAGTATCTCTTTAACTTGGAACAAAGTTTGGTTCACTGGAGCTTTGATTACAGCAAAGTAAACTTTTTTGAGTTCTCCATTTCGTCAAGATTTTGGGAAGAAACTACCGCAAATGGAATTGGACTTCTCATACTGCTATTAAGTGGGAGTCTGCAATGGTGGCTGAAACTAAGCCGTATGTTACCAGGCAGTAGGTAATGGTTTCTGCAATTACTAATACATAATACTCAGCTGGAATGAAATAAGTTAAGACATTCAGTTTTGAAATTTTTATACCACTACTAATGATGAGGAAAGCAGTCTTCCCAGGAGGTTCAAAGGTTTGATAAAGTTCTCTTGTGTTTTAGGAATAGAAGACTGTTGCATTATGCTAACATGGATGGCCACTGACGCATTACCAATTCCCTACATTGTTTCTCACTCAAATACACTTCAGCGTTAAATACAGATAGTGTTCTTTACTCGCCTGGAAATATCTGTACATATTAACAAGACGTCTAGATCACAGTGAGTGCTGCCCTTTCAAATCTCCTTGTTTATTAAACTGCTCAGTAGTTCATGTATGTTATATGTTACACAAACTCTTTCTGGAGAATTTTGTCTTGAATTATACATGCCTTGCAGCATTTCTGTCACTAACAGAATGCTTTCTACATCTTTCAGTAGTACTTTAATTCAGTAACTCCCTAAATTCAACTTGCTTACATTAAAAAGTATAATTTCTACTCTTGCTCCCCTAAATTTTCCTTATTTTTAGAAAGAAACAGTTGGAAATCAAATTGTAGCTGTAAAAAGTCACCACTTAAAAAAATTATTTAAGTAAACAATAAGTATTTACACACTATATAATATGCAGATAGTTCATCTTCAAAATGTTTTTGCATGACATATAGTATTCGCCAAATCTCTGATGGCAGAATCTCAGGGGCTTTACTGGAGTTACACAAGTCCTATCTGAAGGGGTTAGACAAATTGACCCATGAAAGGCACAAACCTGGAAATGCAAAGCAAGAGGACATTTATAGCCTGATGTCCTCACCCGTCTTGATCTGGATATATATATATATATATATTTTTTTGTGAGACTGGGCCAAGGTAGGCTGGGCTTCAAAGTGAAACAAAGTTGCTGCCTGAAACCCATGGGCCCAAGGGGGTGCTTTCACTCGGGTGAGATTGCAGAACAGTCTGTTGCAGGGGCAAGGGCCAGGGCCAGGGCCAAGGCCAGGGCTGTGGCTAAGCTGGCGCTGCACAAGGTTTCCCTCCAACGCTGCACCCTTCAGCATGACAGATGTCGACTTGGAAAGAGACTGAATGAATACGACAGTCAAAGAAGTCAGTGTCTCAAAGAGACTCTTGCCTGATTACAGCAGCCCCCAGATTATTCACAGCCCTGGAAAATCCCTGTAGTCATCACACTCATATGTGAACAATACGCCCTCTCTTTCCCCACCAGAATCATGGCCTCTCACAGCGTTTTGTACCACTCAGCTGGTTTAAAAGGCCATGTGGCATCTGCCAATCTCTTGCCTTCAGCATCTTTTAAATAACACGGTAAGATGTATGCAACTTGCATACTCAGTCTGGGCAGAAAAATCCAGATACCAGTAACATAGCCATATAATAAGACAGTCCACTTCTGTATAGCAGTTAGGACAAGTTTAGCAGGCCCAGCTAAGCAAACACAACGTACCTGAATAAGATACACATACTATGATCCTGTGACTCCACACTGGGGTTTCCTGTTATCCTCGCAAGACTGGCTGGTCCCTGACTTGTCCCCTCTGTTATTAGTTTAATACTGTTTGTATCAGCTGAAACCTTGTCTTTGTGATGTCAAAAGATGTAATTACACTCTAACACACAAATTAATGTGCAATATAATTCTGGAAAATGTAAGGTATATGCGGTTTTAACGCTTACTGCCAAGCTCTGATTATCACTCAGCTTCCTCATAACACTTAATGCAACCTGTGAGAACTACACATTTTCTTAATTTTGTTAGACTTTTATCTCCTGAATAATGTTGCTAAATGTGAACTAACACAATTTCTTTCACCCTAGTGAAGAGGCTTTGTGAAAACCAGAGCTGCATGCAGTCTGTATTCACCCTGTACTAACACACTGCAGTAATCTATATAGATAAAGCACTCTGGTCCACATCAGGGTGCCCTTGTGAAGCGCTCTTCAGCTGCGACAGTAATATGGATAAGAAACAGCAAAGCCTCTGAGCAGCACGCACAAGACAGATTGATTCACTCTAATTAGACTTAGGTCTTCCCTGCTTCCCTTTATGCCATGAAAAGAACGACGACTACAAGATACTTCACTATACAAACATTATGCAAAGTATTAAGCACTACGTAAACTGTTATTCAAGAGTCATATAAAGATCTAGAGACTAGTGGATTTAACCAGAGTAAGAGAACACTACTATAAACACTGACAAAACAAAACATGCCCTTCCATCTCCCTTCTACTTTAAGGGGAAGTAAGATGTAACGGGCTTGCTACATTGTTTGACTATGCATGGTTACATACACTGAGAAATAATATTTATCTAAAAGGGAACAAGGTTAAGAGTAACTTAGATCAGTTCCAGCTTACTTCAGAACTATTCTGCATATGCTGAATAGGAAATAAAAAAGAGGGAGGATGATGAAAAAATGGAATTGTGAATTAAATCACAAAGGTTTTGGTTAGTATTGAAAAAATGATGCAAAAGGGTGATGATGTATATAAGCTCGTCTAGGTAGGCTGATGGTGATAAACTATGGCTCTATTTTTTTCCAAGAGGGAAACTGAGGACAAAGGCTAATGTGATGAATGTGTTGGCTGTTAATGTCACGTTCCATAGGCAACAGCCTGAAATTTAATCCTACAAATCACTAAAAGGAAAATGTTTGGTTGAAACAGCTTGCTTTCAAACATGCTTCCCCCCTCCCAGAATCTGTTCCTGAATGAGCTGCTGTCGCTCAGTCCCCTCCCTGAGCACATCAACAAAACAGATTAACTGTTAGGTAATCTGATTTAGAAGGGGAGTGGGGGGAGGGGGGGGGGAGAAGGCTACCACCAGCCACGCCACGCACTGCTAAAAGCACTTGGCATGAAGAGTCACGAATATAAGGCTGTACAGTCTGGTCCTTATTGTCTGTACCAAGTTTGGAAGCATTGCTCTTCCAGCCAAAAAAGGCAAAAGGATTTCATATGGTAACAGTCAGCTCTTTGCCTGAAATGCTCACATAGTACATGAATGCTGCTGTCTGATTTGAGAGACTATTCCAGATCTGTAAGCATCACATGTTAAAAAAACCAGCCCTATATTTTTTTAATTTGTCTTTACTTTTAAATGTACAAAATAACTGTTCGCATGCTTTTTAAATTCTGAAGAAGTGATTCACACCTCAGTATGTCTTCTTTCTTATTTTACTATTGGTAGCTCTACATTAGTTAGGCTTATTCTCTATGCTCATAGTGATCCTTTTCAATTGCTTTCATTTCTTGGTGTCAAGTCAATGTAAACAGCTGTTGCTGAATTACAGATCTGCCTTTCTCTACCCAAAGAAGTGATTTAAATCATAAAGCACCTTCCAGGAAAGAATCAAGCAATGGAACACAGCAGCTGCTGCTTTTCCAGAATAGCTGGACAGCAGCAACCTGAAAACATCACAGCATTACATCAGCTTTGCAAAATTAGGACCCTGAGTTTCCCTTTTTTCCTCCTTAATTTATCCCTTCACAAATCTGTACAGGTACTAAGAATCTTAATTTGTTTTGTCCAGGATTCAGAAACAAATCATAATTTTATGTGACTGTAAGTATTTCATAAGTATCATAGAGTAAGGTAATGCTGGCTAATCAACTATGTTCCTAAGCACACAAGGGGAAGGGGAGGTACACTAAGGTACTTTGGAGTACCTGATTACAAAAATCACACCCTAGACTAATTCATACCACATTTTAGGCTAGAGAAAGATGTATAAAGAGATTTATAAAGCCATCACAGAAATATTTAAGTGAAATTTTCACCCTGTTAATTTTTATTTTAATCACTTGTTTATCATTATCTTACACTGATTACAAGGTCAACTACTTTTAGCACACCAAATGCTCAGGAGCTGAAAGTCTCTTTAGGTGCAAGCAATTCGCTTCTTGGCTTTCTTTTCTACATTGTTTTGTTTCACTTTTAACTGTCTGGCATATCTGTATAATAATATTAAGCCCAAACATTTTCACAAGACTGCCTTCTTTCTACTTTGCACTTGAGGAAAGCTGTTAGTAAGAGCTTCTGTCCTACTTCAGCTCTGTCCTCGGGGCTCAAGCAGGGATGTTTTCACAACTCTCTATTCTGGGGCTCCAGCTTTAAAAGGCCCCTATGGCGAGCTGCTAATGCCACCAGAAGACCCACTGCCATCCAGCTGACCAGAGCAGGTGCATAGGAGTCTACACTGCAAGCGCAGGAGACACTCAACTCCACCTATACAGCGACACTCCAAAACAAATCTGCGTGCTTGCTACATCCAAAGTCTGCTAAAAACCTAGGATGACTGAGGTCTAAACAGCTCCAGCAGGACTGTGCAGGTGAGGGAATTTCACTCTGTAAGCCCAGTCCATCACCTTTAGGATAAAAACAAAGCTTAGCACAGATAACTCAGCAATCAGCACAGAATATAGGTGTAAGAGCTGTACTGTGTGGGCTTGAAAGGGGTATTTGAGCCCACTCCCTGCAAAAGTCATTGCCAGGCAGGGACTGTGATTTGCAGAGCACCTCCTCCCCATGCTCACTTTCCTGCAGTGGCATTAAATCCATCTAAAACTAGTGAAGCAGCAGACCTTAAATCCTCAGTGCAAACTCTTTTTCTTTTGCCTAGGCTGCAGTGTCGTGTGCTGGAGGGGCTGGAAGGCATCTCAGAAAAGAATCACAGAAATTTGGAAAAACACTTGACTAAGTTGTCTAGTATGGAACAATAAATACAAGAGGAATTTTTAAGAGCAGCCTAAGAAATTGATTTACTGCATATTTAGGGGCACTAGGTTATGGCTGAGTAACAGCATTGACACTCTGTGGTGTACCCAGATGTGTGAAACAACATAAAATGGAACTGCAGAAAAAAATGACTGACAGGCTACAGTACAAAACAACAAAACAACATTGGAAAAAACATCATCTCTGTAATGTAGGTAGGGAGGGGGTAGGGATAGACTGATAGATGTGCATGTGGCATTCATGCAAGAGTTAGTGCTTGCAATTAGTCAGAGTCTATGACGATTAATCCCAGAAATTCCCTGTTACAAATGGTGTTCAGTCATTTGGCCAGATGTTTCTTACACAGCCTTTAAGAGGAACTGCTGTATGTCTGCATCAAAATATTTGACCGGCTTAGTTGTTCAACAATGGAACTTGATTTAGCCAACAGCTTGTTAATAAAAAGACAAACAAACATACAGCTTCCTAGGGATATTTTGGTTTTTTTGCCACACAAAAATTACAGGCAACATTCAATGAAATCACACTGTTTCAGAGAGGGTGTTTTTGTATAAAAGCCATGAATTTATGCTGCCATAAAAAGTCTTGAAATCACAGTAACATTCTCTTCAGCTCTAGCTGAAGTTACAGAAATGGTTTTCTGTCTGATGCTTTAGTGATTTAGAATGGTATTCTTGTGATTATGTCAGCCAACTAAATTATATCAGGTTCTTCCAAAATTACCCCCTCCCCCCTGCACCGTCTGCATTTTTTCTAGCACTGCCAATAATCATTTCAAACAAACAAACAAAAGCCTCAGAAAGTGTAAGCAGAAGTTGTACTAAATGGAAAAATTTCTAACAATGCTTCACAGAGTTCCAAGTCTGAGACAGTCGTTTCCAATGTTGAAAGGAAAAACAAAACAGATTCCATTCTTCTTGGAACGAAAGTGCATTGACTTCAATGGAAACAGAGTCAAGTTCCACGTGTGCAACTTTTCTTCCATTGCAGTTTAACTAGCAGGAGCCTGGCTGATTTGTACATAAATATGTAATTCGGAGCTTTCAGAAGTTCATAGACTTCTGTATCATTAACATATAGAACTGATCCTGAACCAAATCCTTGGATCCGAACACAATTCATCTCCAAGGATCAAGTCCGCATCTAAGCAGGAAAGAAAGATAATATCTCAAAGGGCCAAAATTACAAAAAAAATAAAAATAAAAATAAAAAAAAATAAAATAAAATAAAAAAAAAGAAGCCCAATCAGTTTTTAAAAGCAAAATAGTTTTTCTTACGGGCAAATATCTTACATTATCCAGATTTTCTTATGTCATTTTAAGTGATGTCTGCAGACCACCAAGATTTTAGCACTGGCATTCTGGTCCAATCTCTTCTTGCTCATGCGAGATTTTTAAGCTAAGTCTAAGATGAGAAATCCCAGATGCACACCTACCATGTCACATACCATGTCTAACCTGGTACTTAAGCATTTTGCAATTTAGGATACATGTGCAAATTGCCGCTGCCAAAATCACAGGTTGCTATTTGACTCCCATGTGGCCTTCAAGGTTTCCTATTGTTGTTGTTCTTCAAAATGTTCACATGCAAACTCTAATACCTCAAATCTGGCTAAGGCACTGCACTTTTTTTTTTTGCTTTGTATGAAGTGATTAAATCAGCCAAAACACCCACAACATAAAATCAGGAATACCACAGGTGGAGAAACTGCCAAACTCCTTTCTTCTAAGCTAAAGAGATTTATTGCATATGATTCTACATTCCTCATATAAAGTCGCCCTTCCTTTTAAACACACTGTAAAAATCATTTCACTGCTGAGGCTCCCTCTATGTGGTCAAAGCCAAGGGGAGATGCAAAACCAAATAACAAAGGAGCAAGTCCCTTTAATGAGGTCTCAGGGAAAAGGTTTACGCATGCCCTCTCAGGTACTGGTTCAACAGAAAGAATTTGGAAGCAGCCTGCTCAGCTTCTGAACTTAATTTTTTATTTCCTCCTCCTGTCTAAACAGCCTAGCAGGACAAAAAAGGTAATTGGACTGGAGGCAGCTGGAGTGTGGAACGATTTGGACCATACTGTCTTGCATTTTTATCTTCTGCAGGTCCTTTACATAATGTGCTTCAAACAAATAAATGCATGAAGCAGGGGGGAAAAAAAGGAACGGTTTTGCTTGTACACACGCCATATCCACACAGAGCTTGGTGTTACTAAATAAAGTTTTGTTAAAGTCAGAAAATGTTTGAGCAATAGAAAATCTAAGATAGGAAGGGTAGATTTCATGAAAGACTTAGGAGAGATATTCAATGACATTTTTCATGACATCCACGGAAAATATGAAAGGGTCTTCTGTGTTTTACTTTTTGAGGTTTCCTGCAGTGCTGTTCAGGAATCTGGTAATCAGCAGGTACAAAATCCCTTAGAATACTAGAAGCCAAAGTGTATATACTGCAGAGGCATTCCTCCAACTTCTGCTAAGTTGCATTTGATAGATGACCTTGATGTCATGTCAATTTGGCCACTGTCAATAGACCTCTTCTCCTCCAAAACTATGCATGTATTTGGTGCACTTTTCAATTACCACCTTATATTAAAGTAGACAGTTTAATTATCCTGTCTCATAATAAACAGTTTTTATGCAAAAGCTTTTGATGTGGGATGAAAGAATACCAAATGAACCAGCTTCCATTTAAACCATAACACTGAAGCCAAACAGCATAAGGTTGTCATTCAAATTTTGGGTCTAATCCTATCACCTCTGCTGTGCTCTGTGAAGAAATCTGACAGAATGAATAACCATTGAGTGTGAAGCGGGTGGTAAAATATGACACTTTATGACTAATGAGTAAAGAAGTTATTTTAACCTGTGCTTTCAGTCTGCCACGCTATTGTTAACTGAATAGAAGATAGTTTTGTACACACTTATTTTCTTAGCGTTACTACACAAATAGTAGAAATAAGCCTTCCAAAATCCAATAAAACAATGAACGAAGAAAATCTGCACACTTTCCATTTGTCTACCCACTCTCACCTCACCATCCCTTCCTAGCAATAGGTCAATTTTCTCTGTTGGGATAAAGCACAAATCAAACATTTCTGCACCAGCCAAGCCTCTTTGCCATAGTCCATTTGTAAATCAAGGTTCCTTTGCAGGATTACAGCCTACTACATTCATCGAAGACTATGGAAGAAAAAAGAATCAAACATTTTTGGGGTGTTACTGTACTAACAAATTGACAAGTGATCCCTAAGTTAGCTACGGGTACACATGTAGCTAATTACATTAGCATTACATGCCATATTAATTAAAAATATAGGTCTATTCAACTAAAGAGCATTTCTCTTGGATGCTTATGCTCATGCTATATTTAGATACGAGTACCTTTGTTACATCTCATGTCAGAAATTTGATTAGAACTTTTATCACACCATAGTTTTTTGCCCAGAACAATACTTTTCACTCTTACTTAGAAAGTGTCTAGAATCAGAAGTGCGAGCAACTGGTATCAGGTTTGTTTAATCTGAAGAAAAAAACTACACAGACATCGATGAAAAAATTGCCTCCTGTAGAATGAAACATTGATGCTGTTATAGAATTTTTTAAAAAAGTAGAATGTTATTTCTCTTCAAAAACTTTTTAACAAAACAGTGTTGGAAATTGAAAAAATGAAACTTGCTATGAAATGTTTCGCTACTTCCATCTATTTCTCTATCCAAAGCAAACCACACTTGACAGATACCATTGTCTATTAAAAAAAAGTTCCGAACGAAAAATTTTGCCACATTCTAGATTAACAGAACTTTCGTCCATCTTTTCTAAATCATAAGCCTTCAATTTAAAATATAACAGAACTTGAGCTTTTAATACAAGTTTAAATTATGTTTTTTAGAGGGGAGAGTGGGAAGAAACGGGCCTTGATCCAGACAAACATAGAAAACAATTGTGGGAACTGTACTACATTCTAATTATAATGACAACCAACACATTATGAACCACATTAAATACACAAATTAATATTAGTGTTTCATTGTATCAGGCTCCAATGGCAGGAGATAAATCTCCTGAATCTTGAATTTGATATCTAAAGGACTCTGAAAATACTCAACAAACAAAATTCATGAGGTCACTGAAGAGAGGTCAGTAATAGTAAGAAGAGAAATAACTTTCTGTATTATCTACAAACAACTCCTCTACCAATATTTTCACATCTACTATAGCGTGGTTTTTCAGCAGAGAGAAAAACAAACAAGGCAGTGTAACTTGCAAAAGGATTCAACAGTAACAAGACTCCCACTCACACGCTAGAAACTTTCTTCACTATTACCTTGAATAATAGTTAATGGCCACTCAATTGAAAAGGCCAAATGTATAATTTGTGAGCGGAGAGGATCTCCTTTTTTTATGTTAGGATAAATAAAATTCTCCATGCCTTAATTTCAATTTCGGAGGCACACTGAAAAAGAAGGGTGGTACAAAGGCTAACAACTTCCGAGAGTGTAATATTTGAACCTTGAGACTAGCTCATTTGCAAATATAAAAAATCTTTCATATCATCATTTATTTTATTTGTAGCTATGACCTTCCTTCCACAACAGCTCTTTAGACTATCAGAAGTCAGGCTGCCATCAGAAATGGTGTTTTAAATCGGAAAAGAAAAACATTAAAAAATTTTTTTTAGTTTTCCTAATTTTTCCCATTTTAACAAAGTATTAAAAACATGAGGCTTCATATGTGATATAGTCATGCACAAAGTCACCAAACCAACAGACTAACAGACTTCTCCAAATCAAGAAATTCAATTTTTAGAAATCAATGCTGTATTGGAAAGGTTGGTCACAGCAGCACAAAGGAGATTTCAAGTATGCATAGTCACTGGCATTCTCTCTATTACCAACTATCATAGGTCTCACTGTGCACGCACCACAAAGCCAAGGAATAAGGAAAAAAATGATGACAAATACAAAAATAAATCAGGACAAGAAACAACTATTGGTTGGCAAAATAAAGAAAATAAACAACTTCTTCCCATGGAGCATTGGTCTTTGATACTCAGCACATATTAATATTATATATTATACATTATGCAAAACACTGAAGAGAGAATGCTTATTACCAGTAGCTATGCTTTTGAACTCAATGGCTTATGCATCTAAAATACACCTACAAATCATTCCAGAATCATATATTCTCTATTCAGTAGTGCTTGCTCATAGGATTGGATACATATATCATTTTTAGATATTTCTTAGTGAAAAGCAGTGCAAAATGAAAGTCTTGAGGCATTACAGCTACTCTTCCTGTTCATGCCTTGTCTTCTGAGGGTTTTGAATTAATTTTACGTCATTAATACTCCACTGCCGGAGAAAAAGAAGAAAGGGAAAAGGTACAAGACTTTTTTCCCCGATAAACGGAGTGAGTGAGTTTTCAGAGCAAAAACAACAGCTCTTCTTTCAAAGAACCCACTTCTGCCCCATAATGCAGCAGAACTGTAATAAGATTTTGTGGACAAAATGACTATTTCACACTTAATTTGGCACTTTCATTTCCTCAATATAAGAAAAAGTATAAAAAAGAAAAACTTCAAAGAAACATATGAAATAGAGGGAAAATGCAAGGGTGACAATACAGTACAGTTACAGCCTTTATTTGTCAGGACTCTGTAGAAGTATAGTTAAACTTTTGACCTGGAATTTTATTGTAGAAAAATAATGAAAAACCTGCATGTATCCAAAAGTTCCATGGATTGGGCTTGATTACCTTCTTACAAGTGTAACTGGAAAACCTGACTCTGATAGGAGGCCTGACTAAGGCTGCAAAAATCAATGAAAATATCTGGCAACTTGGTAGCTTTGTTTTCTCCCTCCTTACTTTTGCATGCTGCCATCTCTCTCGCATGCAAACGTCACCACAAAGTAGGCTGCAAGATAATTCAGGGAAGACTTGCAGACCTCATCTGTTTAGTAGCCTTTCTCAGAAGTGTTGCTTCCTAACCCCTTGTTCCGCATGGCTCTACTCTCACTTGGGCTTGCCTAAAAACAGTGATGGGACTGAGGGGAAGCCATCCATCTTTCCCCCCTAAACCATCCTCAGATGAAAGATGACCTGAAGGCCAGGCAGCTAGCTGGAAGTACTGAGGGGGTTAGAGGGCACTGCAGGGAGGAGGGAAAAAATTAAGTGATTATGTATGAATTTCAGCTTTCCTTAGAAGATGTTTCTGGAGCTCAGAGCTTTTAATGGCTTTTAAAATGACTACACTTTTAATTCTCACTCTAGGAAGCAACAGAGAAACCCTAAAAGCACTTTTTTCTCTCAGCTTGAGGGTGGTAATGGGGAACTTCACTGATGGAAATTTGAATGCTGAGGGTTGAAAACACTACATTTTCAAAGAGTTGGAGATCTGAAATGAAGTATTTGAGGATGGAGTATGCGAATGTAGGTAAAGGAATATTCTGAAAGGGATACTCAAAATTCATAGCTGAGGAACTGAAATACTCACAGTGGTTAGGTAAAGGAGAAGAACATTAAAAAAGTAGTTCCTGATTTTTCTCTTTACTTTCTGACATTTCTACAGTCATTCTCAAAGTCTAAGCCATACTACATAATCACATACAGACAAATAAGAATTTTACTCAAACACATAAAATTGCATCTCTTAGCTTTTTTTTTTTTCTTTGTTTAAAGAAGCCTAACTCTTAACCATATGAGAATCAGAGATCTTAATGTATTTTAAGGAGGATTAATTAGTATCACTACTACTTCTTCTATTTTGGGAGATTTTTCAACATTCAAAATTCAAAAGATCTGCAAGAGTTTGATCCTATGCAACATTGATCCTAGTTTCTAAAAAGGTCAAATTTAAGCAGCCTCCCTTAGCAGACTAGAAAAAAAGCTTCCGTAAAGCACAGAAGTGGAAAGATCAGAACTAGTTTGAACAGAATAGTAAAACGGCTTATTAAAAAAAAAAAAAGGCAAAACATCCTCTGTGCAATACTTATGTTTCTTCTGAAAGAAACTGGACAACTGAATGCTTAGCTTCATACTTTCTTCATACTTTCCTACCATTTGTGGTAAGTGTTTTTCTTTTGTATGTCTAATTGCGACATGAACTTCTCAGCCATGTCTTTGTTCTGTTCCTCTTACAGCTCAGATTAATGCTGGTAAGACTCATGTGAATAAATTCTTAGATGATGAGACAGGAATATACATTACAGGTCTTCTCACCTGACAGCAATAATCATTAGCAAGCAGACAGATGTACTGAAGTTTTCCTAGTCCTAACTTCATTTCCAAACATCCCTTCTTCTGGGCTGTAAATGAGTCTTAATAACTTCACCCTGTCAAAGACAGGTGCAGAATTTGTATTTGATAGTTATCTAAACTGTAATATTAGCCAAGAAAAAGAACCAGAACTTTGCACACGGAATGGCCGAGAAGCAGTGGCTCCAGCACAGAGCTCTTCTGCAAGAATTTCTCAAAATGGGGAAGTAAGAATAACCACTAAAAAGGATGTGCATGAATTTAATGTTCACATTTCAAAAAAAAAAAAAAAAAAGAAAAGAAAAAGAAAAAAGAAAAAAAAACACTACACAAGAGAAGCTAATCAGATCAGTGAAATAACCACAACCATCTAAAGATATTAAAGATTTCCCTCAATATACACCTGAAGCTAACAAAAACTAACAAGATTAGAGGCTCAAACACCAGGCAAAGAGGGTAAGAAATGATGCAGAAAAAGCATGAACATTAAAAATTAACTCAAAAAGTTAACTCAATTTAAACCATTATTTAAAAAGGATAGATTACTGTATGGTCAACTTCATACTGCTCATTTGCAATTCTATGAAAAAGGATATGGAAAGTACTTAAAAATGAAAGGAAAATAGCATAATGAACGTCAGCGAACACAGGTTTATTTTTCAAAAGTAGTTTTGTTAAGCAAATCTGATATAATTTTTATGATATACAAGGTGAATAACACAATTGATATACAAATATTAGACATCATTTAATAGGGCTCTTCATTAAGAAACAATGGTACTCAACAAAATCAAAGCAAAGCGGATTTAAAACTAAATCACAGCGCCCTTATATTCCTCAGTAGGCTTGATCTCATTACTTTTATGTTCATTCCTCCTGTCCAGTAAGATGAACCAATCTGACATTGATTTGTGACAAGGAGACTCAGTGCATCTTTTTTTTCCTGCTTAGAGTACTGAATAGGAAAAAGGGTCCAGAGGGGTAGGAAAAAAGGAAAAATACTTTTTGATTTTTTATTTTACATGATCTTCTATTTATAACAACACAAGGAAGAGAGAATCTTTTGTCTTGTGCTGGAGAAACAGCAAAAAAACCTGGTCAGATCATATATCCAGATGTTTAAAACTAGTAAAATGAGTTCTAAAACTGTGATCTAGATGGAGTAGCAAGATACTCAGATATTCTTTCTCCAGATTAAAAAAAAAAAAAAAAAAAAAAAAAAACTACATTTTTTCCTGTGATCTGTTTACTTTTCTACCATAATCAAAAAATGTACTGACATACTTCTTTATGTATCTTGACTGGGCAAATGATTTGATGTGCTAATTAGCTAATTTTCTTAACTGTAAGAGTTTTAATACAGCACTCTTCTTTATGGTGAAGTTTTTACAATTCCTGTTCAGCGATACCTTTTTAGTACTAGCTTTTGTAATACCGTAGTTTTCAAGTATATGAGCGTATTTGCCATAGAGAACTAGGAAAAAAGAAAAAGGAAGCCTCTAAGGCCTTACACAAACATATGCTGCACTGGCACCAGCCAAACTGATTGATAAGTTTGACAAGAGCTGCTTATTTGACAAAGAGGCCGATTGCAAGGGGTTGCACCCCACTGGAGACACAGTCAGTCTCTCTTTGAGCGCTCATATTGCCGTTCCTAAGTAAACTCCTCTGCAGCCTATGTTGCACCTGCTTACCTTGCAGACACACCAACTTGTTACACATACCTGTACTAGATTCGACACTATTCTAAGCATGTACCCTTGGGTTTCAGAGCATGTCCTGCATCATCTGAATGCAAACAGCCAGGCACCAGGGGGCTGCTCACAAAACGGAATGGTGACCACTTCCCTCTTTACGTCCAGATGCTGGAGCAGGAGGAGACACTTCCTAATGCAACAGCCTCATTTGATTAAAGAAAGCATCCTCTTATATTTGTGCAAAAAGCTGTAAAACTTCTAAATGTTATTTTATAATCAGTGCGATAGCTAAAAATACCAAAGAGGTAAATGAGAACGTCACTTAAAAAAAATACCGCTTAAATGATACAGATTTTCATCAGTCTTCTTTCTTTACAAAGATAAAAATAATAATTCAAATGTATTGACCACGTGTTGTTGGCTAAAATCTGAGCTAATTTTGCTCTTGCCAACTCATTCATTAGGAGTAACACTGAGCAATTCACTTGGTAACTTGGAGCCAGCTCTAGGCATAAGCAAAACGGACAGGTGCTTAGGACAGCACTGGGTCAGGGAATTGTGCAGCCAGGTGGGCTACTACCACTGCTGAGGCAGAGCTCAGAGCACATGGCCTGGCAGCTACCACTGAGGTACAGCAGAGCACCGCACAAGCACCGTCCCCATCCTTGCAGCCCTCCCACAGCTACACACCCGCAAAACTCTCTGGAGTTCTCCTCTCTTAGTTTTCACCCACCTTCTCTTTGCTTTGTCTTTTGCCAGCTTGTGGCGCAACAAGACGCCCCTTGCTTGCTCTGCTGCCCAGCACTGCCCTGGCTCAGCGCTGCGCTTGCACCTTGGACTCCCCTTGGGCCATCGCTCACCATTCAGTTTCCGGCCCTCGAGCTGACTGGTTCCCAAGTCATTTCATCTACAGACAATTTTTTAAATGCATGAACTTCTTATTTAAATCCATAAACCTATCACTCACTTCTCACAGTAGCTGTTGCAGATACTGCCTCCCCCTACAGCATACATATGTCAGATTTCTTTCCACTTGATTTTTTCTGTGTGTGTGTGGCCTAGTTAGTGACATTATTGTTAATGACTCTCCAGTCATGACTCTGCCACATGTATTTTCTTTACCTCTATTTTTGGATTCATACTTTCTTGAAAATACCTCTTTATGCCAAAATCCATCTACTTCAAAACATTTTTGAACCATCAATTTCATTCATTTTAGTCTTGCACAGTAATGACAAATTTGTGAGTTTGCACATTGCAAACCCTCTGGAGATTAATTTTGTCAACAAACCTTACCCATGGAACAACAACATTATACACAGAAGATCTTACTGAAAGACAAATCCAGCCTGAACTATTTTTCTGTAGCTGCAGAAGGAAAACAGTTAATGTGATTTCCATTCTCCCTGTCATGAAACACATGCCAATTTCTAAAAATCAGGCTACTAGATTTCTAAGTTTCTTTAATTATCTGCCTTTTCCTCAGCACCTACATTCTTGATTTGCTTCACTCATACACCATCCCTTATCACATGCTGTTGCTGTGCTATCACCACTGCCCAATGCTCCTGTGATTTCTTCCAATAGCCCTGCCACGACTTTCGTCACCAAACTCAACTGCCTAAAGACAGGTGCTGGTGCCATTTTAGACTACCTAGCATATCTGAGAAGTCTGCATAGGCCCAGCACGTATGATGCAGGATCTAAGAGAGACCAGAGCAGCAGTGGGCAGCAAGACACATAACAATGCAAAAAATGGCACTTGAAATTTTGTTTAAAGTGACTGAATCCCACTCTAAAAATCGGATTTTTTGCCCTGGAAAGGAAACACTTAGTCTCCTTAGAAACATGCTTCACATCTGAGGCTGCACATAACCCATGTCTTATGGGTTATATGCCTTTGTAAAGGCTTGTCACCTGATTTTTATAAGAAGATCAGTGCCTTTTCAAAACTAATGAATCACATCTTAAATAAAAGTTCAAATACCAGCTTTGATACATAGGTGGCAAAGCAAAATCTAGCAGAGCAGAAAAGCAAGTCCTTTTGGTTCAGTGACCAGATGCTTCCCTGGGATCTGTCACTGGGATCTCAGTTTTAGTTATGTACTGTACACATGCATAAGTCAGGGATATACAACCTGGATCTTGGGAAACTTTTGGTCTATATCCTTAAGCTAGTTTCCTTCTTGTTTTTTCTAAAGCATGTCAACTGTACGACACTTTTGACTATTTTAAGCTTACCTAATAAAAAGTGACATTTCTAGATGTGAAGTTTCCTAATTATCACTCAATAACATAACAAGTTGGCCAACAAATATACAGGGATCCATGGGACAGAATGCTAGGAAACAGGAGTATACTGGTGTTGCTGCTAGTTAATAATTATTGTTCTCTTACAAACTACAGAAAAAAATGCCATCAAAATGTGTATGTTTGTGTTAGAGCCTGGGATTGCAGTGAGGACACACTGCTCAGTTAATAGGGGTCTAAGACAGTTCCCCTCAGCAGCAGGTTGCTGCAGTGCTAACATCTGCTGAGACAGCCGCAACCATGAGCACAGAAATACTGCTTTGTGCGAATCTTGTATAAAAAATGTAAAGATGGAAATAGAGGCAGAGGAGGAAGCAGAAATCCTAAAGATCCTCCCATCTCCCTTCCCCTCTAAAAAGGATCGAGTCCCAGAACTTGCAAATTTTCCAACATTCTTATACGAAGAGTGTGTGGGCATGTGTGTGGAAGTGTGTGTGTGTGCCTGCCTGGGGGTGTCTGTGAGTGTGGCTGGGTGAGTGGAGGTGGGGGGAACAAAGTCACAAGCAAATCACAAAGACACAATGGGAATCCAGATAGCAGAAATCTAAAAGAGAGACCAAGGACAAAGATATCCAATTATCTTCAAATTAAATAGAAT
Organism: Rhea pennata; assembly: GCF_028389875.1. Classification (NCBI taxonomy): domain Eukaryota; kingdom Metazoa; phylum Chordata; class Aves; order Rheiformes; family Rheidae; genus Rhea; species Rhea pennata. The sequence goes on along the minus strand of NC_084666.1, from coordinate 51,428,488 downwards.
AGTAAAATCAGTTTTCAGCCAGATTCATTTTACTGGTCACAGGTAATGTATTATTCAGGCTAGGGCCCTTTTTAATTGTATTTGAAAGCACCAGTACTTTGGCTTGGCACAGCAGCAAAAAGGCCTGATTTTTGCAGTCACACACAGCTACAAACCTCTTTTTTCTGACTTGCATGGACTTCATCAGCACATTAATTTGCCTACGAGATTAGGGCCCAAGTTTATACTTTAGCATGAGATGGTGAGTACAATTACTTTATGAAGTAGGCACAATGAAATACCAGTTATAAAAATAACCAGGAAAATATATGTAAATAAACATAATGACTTCTGCTTGGAATTGAGTGGAGAATCACTGTGTTCACAACATGATTTCAATTTTCTGTTTGTTGATGCTATCACTGCCCTCTTTCCCTGAATGGGAAGTGGCAAATACAGTGGCCCAGAAATCAGTAAGACACAGAGGAAGCTGCGTTTCATTTCGAAAAGACTGCTGACATATTTCTCATAGTGCTGTCTAAGCATATCTAAAGCTTACATATTGAACAGGAGACCAAACTTGGGAACTGAGACCTACCTCATTAGTGGATCTATCCATTAAACAACAGAAAAAGCAGCCGCATAGACAGACAAGTACATCAATTATATAAGTACCCTCCTGGTAGCAGCTCAGCCTCTTCTGCTTCCACTGTATTTATCTTCAGTTCCTTTAAAAACTTCCTGTATACCTATTTCTTCATGCATTCCTTATGCATAATTCTTCTTTGCCTCACATCTGTTAACTTTCACACACTCTTGCACATGACCTGTTTGTTACTAGGAAAAAAAAAAAAAAACTTACGAAGTGTTTGAAGGAAAAACATCTATTCATGAAAACAGGGAAACTGATGTATGCAAAACAGTATATTGACAGATACATAAAATTACAGGTATTCATTCTCTCCCTTGTAACTATCTTTGTGTCTAACTTCTAAAGAAGAGAAAGAAAATAGATAATCATTCTGAAGATCATTCCTAACCAGAATAAAAAGGAAATTTGCTCTGTAGTACTTTATAATTTTTAAAAATACAGTTACTAAGCAGCCAGATTTTTCTCATCAAATCCCTTCTTCTGCTAGCTTCACCATGTCAACCAAGAACACAGATATCTAAGACTCCAGGCAGAGGGCATGAGTCCTCACTTCTTGTAAGAGTCTTTACTTCTCATAAATCTTTTGCTTTTTTGCTTCCTTCTTTTCCAGGCTGGGAAGTGTGAGCCAAAGTTTAATGAAGGTCAGATTCTCTAACTGATCTGGCCCAGCTGTACTAGCAAAACTGGCCTAAGACTCACACTGGGTAGAAATACCATTGGCTCCCATGTCAGATCATTCCTGCACTCCTACGTGGCATTCAGGAGCAAGGAGGAACATTTTGTGTGTGCTTCCTGTTGGATACAACAACCTCCACGTGTTCAGATTCAGCTGGTAACTCTCTGCCCCTTCGTTCACCTTATGCTGCATCTGAGGAGATAACTCTTTCAGTGGATGTTTTTTTTTAGGTAGTCTTTCCCTGCAACACTTGTTCTGGCACAGGCAGCAGTTGGTCCATTCCAGCTCCAGGAAACGAACCAGTAGTTAGGCAAAAATGTGACTGCAGCTGGTAAAGAGTAGCAAACAAAGCAGGCTCATGGCATGCTGTTTGGAAGATAGTTCTCACAGCTTATGCTACTGTCATATTTAGATTAATGATGCATTTTATTTTCTAAAGCAGCTAAAATCCCTCCCTCCTTCCATCACACAACTCCCTGTCTCCTTCAGGACAATTAAGCTATGGCTCTTCTACAAGCCGATCTAGTCATCTTTTACATTGAATTGGAAGAATTTGATCTGAATATGAATGATACTCTGCCTTTATACCTGACTCATCAATCTTTGCTCATTTAGCAGTATTAAATAATCACTGCTTAGTTTCATCAATTCAGAGTCAACATTCAAACAAAAAGAATGGTTTTATTAGGGAGATGCAACAACATCTTTTCCTGAATACATCTTCAAAGAATTAAAAAGCTAGACACAGTTAAAATATTTTATCTGTTTTTCAGAAAAAGGGAGTCTGAAAAAGATTGTTTTTAAAAGGTCATTAAAGAAACATTCCAGTAAGCACACTATCTAACCGCTGAGAAGATAGTGACATTCAAATGTTTCCCAACTGCACTGAAGCTATGGTACAGACAGATATAGAGACAAACCACAGCCAGTATTTGAGTGTATTATCCCAGTTCCATGTTATGATATGTTAGGAAATACTCCTGTTAGGAAATATCAAGAACTCTACAGAGGTCTGCAAGCTATCACATGATAGCAGAAGATCAGTATGGGAAATCCTACTTTGCAAGCATTATCCAAATCAGATTTTTGGACTGCAGATCTGCGCAGCTCTTAAAACTACAGCCTAAAATCTCTTTTTTCCTGTGTGTCTTCCTGAATTACTCTTGTCATGAGCTAAGCAGCACTTAGCCCCTGTCACTGACCTGTATACAGCATATTTCCCAACAATACAAACAATAGAGCAACTTCTTTTTACCTTAAATGTTAAAAAAAAAAAAAAAAAAGAGAGAGAGAGAGAGAGAGAGAGAGAGAGAGAGAGAGACCCTGTGTTTTTCCTCCTGATGGTCAGTGCTGGCAACTGTACTGGGGAGTGGGTAGACTTCCATCACGTGCACGTGGAGTTGATCATCTTGTCACTGTACATAAGCTTGATGCAAAAGACACAGAAACCCCCCCCCAAACCATAAGACCTACAGTTTTAAATCTGTATCAGTACATCTCAAAATGGACAACATGAGCTACTCTGAATGCAAAGGGTAGTCCTCATTTTCCTGATCGTTGGAGCTCTGTGAGCTATTGATTACAGGCCACTGCCATACTGCTCAAGCTTTACAGCCAAATTACAAGTGCATAATGAACGGGTATCAAGGAGCCATCATTTGATAGGACCACAAATTACCCACCAGTAGCATGCCTTTTGAGATTTTCAGAGAAGAAGTCAAACACCTAGATCCTTTACCTCTATCCTCTGCCTATTTTTCCATCTTAATCCTGTTTGAAAAGATGTTATCAAACCAAATTCCTTATGAATCCAAGACAACTATTGCTGAATAGTAGTAGATTCTGATACATCTTTTGGACAAGTTCTGGTCTCATCTGTGTCCTGTCACTTTAATCATCTTTTCCAGACTCTTCTTTATCATTCTAAAGTATAACACTCTAGGGATCTCAGACTTTGGAGGTTTAAATTTTATCCCACTGAGGCTTGCAATCACTTAGGCACATGTTACTCACATCCTTAGTATGCAACAGAAAGTACTCTGAAAATGGGACAAAGCTATCACATTGGAAACCCTCCAAAACCAGATCAATAAGTATTGGGAAGCTCTTGGTGATCGCTCCACTCTGAAGGGAATGCAGGTCAATTCATTATGATTGTTATGATGTTGCAAGTGTTCCTGGTACCATTCCATGCTAATGAGCCTTGTTACATCTAAAAAAACAACTCTCATAGAAAGGATAGGGTCTGCACATTCCTTGCAACTGCTAATAGCAACTTTGTCAATGTTAATGGTAAAGAAAAGGGACAATCCAAAGACACAGAGTCAGTAACACAGTTATTACAGAAAATTTTCCAATAACAAGAACATGTACCTAATCATGTTCATTTTCCAACTTTGCATCCTCATTCTCATCATTTAACTGCACCCCTTGGTTGTTTTCAATGTTCTGTGGAGCAGAATCTCATGATTCTGAGTAAACAAAAACAGCTTTTGTCTGTATATCCACACTCTCATTTGTGTCCCCCCCCCCCTTTTTTTTTTTTATCATCTCTGCAATGATAAATGAAGAAAGTGAATTTTCCGTATTTATAGGTATTGGTGTTCACCTCTGAGTAAGCTCAAATGAAAATTACTCCATCATTGTAATAACCTCCTTAAATAGGCCCACTATTACTGAGCTCATTATTATAAATAAGTAGTGCAGAGGAAAATATGCTCAGGGATGGGAAAAAAGGAGCCATTGAATCCTAACAGTGCTAAGGACCAGCTAGAAAAGCTTTACGTTTTAAAAACTTCTGTTGCTCAAGGTTTGGTATTATTAAGCTTGAAGTGATGTTTTCAAGGAGAAGGCAGCTTAGGGGTGTGTTGTAGCTTATTTCAGGATCAAAATCATTCTGATTCTCTAAATAGTCAAAACTCCATGTCCCTAATTGTTCACTGGAGCATTCAGGGAGATAATCACCTTTTGTTTGTTAAAAGTTCTGATTTATGCCAAGAAATGGGCTTCTCAGGATCATGGCTATTTTGGAGTAGATTTATGACTCGCTTTTCAAAGGTCCTGAGCAGTCAATGTTTCCACTAAAGGAGGAAAAAAAAAAAAAAAAAAAAAAAAAAAAAAGAGTTGCAAAATCACTCTTAAAAAAGACCATGCATACAGCCAAGTTAAACCACTGAAGGACATAGCTGTTAACTATTTGAAACTTCTTACATCAAATTAGAGAGAACATAATGACGTAAATCTTCTTACTAGACTAAAACATAATCTGGAGCAGCTATATGCAACAGAAAAAACTTAGAATGGCTCGATGTAGTTGATGTAAGCAAATGAAGACTTACACCTGTGCCAAAGAACATGCACTTAAAAAGTAAAGGCTTAACAGAGATGCAAATGCCACTACTAATATATTACAGTTTGTCTCGGGCAGCCTACATTAAAGAGAGACCCTGGAGTTTGCGTGTGGGACATCACATAGACTTCTAAAGTCTGTATGAATGATGTAGTAATTCTGTAACACTAATACGATAATCTAGATCTTTAATCTACAGTTTACCACATTTATCTTTTTTTTTAGCCAGTGCTGAAAAACACACAAAGAACACTGCCAAACTCTTCAACCTGAGCTTGGCCACAGCAAAAACACACTAACCAGAACGTCCCATAACTAGATTTCTGTTGAATAGGACAGAGCAATTCAACAAATGGGAGTATTTCTCATGATTCAGTTCAGCACTGAAACAAATAGTATCTATTATTAGCATAAGTAGGTTCAGCCCCAGAAATGTGCCATTCTGACACCTATGGTGCTGCATGCATCTTACAGTGATTCTCCACATCCCCTTTCTAAGCGATCCCTGAAATGCACTGCGCACTGAAAAGCAAAAGAACAGTTTGTCCACTCTGACTCTCCCATTCTCTGCAAGAAATTCAGGAGTGGGTTCCTGCTTGAAAGGGAATTGATGAGAAATGGCACATACAAAACTCTATCAAATAACAAGAAGAAATATTAACATTTATATCATAAAGCAAAGTATATGATGCAGGGTGGGTTACTTTATTTCTTCTGTAAGACTTCCGAAGCTATCTGCGCTGAGATAACTCACTGTGTTTTAGTTGTTCATAGTATAGTTATTCCTAGTAGGTACATCAGCTTTCTCAACTTGCTGTCTTTGATACATTCTGCATTTAGTCAGCTCTCAATTTAATATTAATTTCTTCTTCAAATAAACCAAGTGTGTTCATTTCTCAACTTGAAAGCCCCAGATGGGGAGTGGAAGGAGGAGGGTGAATCAACAAAAGCTTCTGCCCTCAGCTCCGCCTGCATTTTTCATGATAATTTTAGACTAGATGTGAGTTTAGACTAGATGTGAGCACAACATAGCCAAGTCGGGCATTCAGTTACTATGGGACAAGTTAAACACTCATTTTATGTAAAATGCACCCTGCTTTCAAACATATTTCTCTATCAATATGAAGAATGATGTCATTACCTATTAAAAAAGATCTCTATGCCTCAAACCCCACTTTAAGGCATAAGGGGATAATTTTGCAGAATCAGAGAACGGCTGAAGTTGGAAGGGACCTCTGGAGATCATTTAGTCCAAACCCCTGCTCAGGCAGGGTCACCTAGACCACGCTGCCCAGGATTTTGTCTAGATGGCTTTTGAACATCTCAGAGAAGATGAGAACCTCTCTGAGCAACCTGCTCCAGTGCTCTGTCACCCTCACAGGAAAGAAGTCTTTCCTCCTATTTAAGTGAAACTTCCTGTGTTTCAGTTTGTGCCCATAGCTTCTCATCCTATCTCTGGGACCACTGAGAAGAGTCTGACCTCATCCTCTTTACACCCTCCCTTTAGATACCTGTACATATTGATAAGATTCCCCCCTAAGTCTTTTCTTCTCCAGGCTGAAAAGTCCCAGCTCTGGCAGTCTTTCCTTATAGGAAAGATGCTCCAGTCCCTTAATCATCTTAGTAGCCCTTTGCTCATTTTGCAATTTCTCAGAAACACAAGTCGTCATATATTCCAAATTCTGACTGCACTAATCTGCAGCACTTTATTTTCTATTTCACTCTATCAGTGAGCATTTTCACTAAGTTCCAGCAATCAACTAAAGTAAAGCAATAGGATCTTTTTACATTAAGAAAGTGAGTGCACTGGCATTCAGACAGCAAAGCTTAATCTGGAATTAAAGTCTGTGACTGTGCTTTAAATGCCACTTCTGCTGTTCATTCACATTATTTTCTCTAAAGTTTTTTTTTTCCTCTGAAGCAAATGTAATGTGATTTTGAATAATCTACCACCATGTCAGTGCTACAGTTAAGTACTCATGCTTTAGGTCAGTTTTTTTGGTGCTGTTGTGTTCCGATCATTCCAAAGCTAACTAGTTAAACTATCCTAAAATAGCACCATCAGAGCTTACAAGGGCAGACGGTCATCCCTGCAATAAAAGGGACTTGTTGAAGAGCATTTTTGATTGCTGCAGAATTCTCAATTTATATTAGACATGGCACTTATAGTTTGATTTGGAGTCACAGGTGCTCAGCACCTGAAAAAATTTGTTCCAGTTAAGCAAGGGACAAAAAAGAAGATACTGTGTCTTTCATTACCAGATTAAATGGCATTCAGAAATAGATCAACAGTGTTGACAGATTGCTGAATTTCATTTTAGTTCCTGACCAAAATATATCCTGCTGTTATTTTTATCACAGAGCACAGATACAGATTATTTTTAAGGTCTGAATTTGATGAAATATCTGATAGATTAAAGTATATAAGAGATTATTTAAGATAATTGTGTGGTATATTATTTTATAGGTACTATATTTCACATACTTTAAAATGTTAGTGGACCATGAAATAGACATTTATGCAATAAACAATATTGACAATTTTTTTAAACTCTGCAAACCATAGGCCTTCACAAACCTATGAACAAATTTATAAAAGGCAAGTCCTTAGTAGGTATACCAAGATATGAGATGCACCCACGGGTACTGAGGGAGCTGGCGGATGTTGTTGCCAGGCCGCTCTCCATCATCTTTGAAAAGTCCTGGAGAACTGGAGAGGTGCCTGAGGACTGGAAGAAAGCCAGTGTCACTCCAGTCTTCAAAAAGGGCAAGAAGGAGGAACCAGGCAGCTATAGGCCAGTCAGCCTCACCTCCATCCCTGGAAAGGTGATGGAACAGCTCATCCTGGATGTCATCTCCAGACATATGGAGGAAAAGAAGGTGATTAGGAGCAGCCAGCATGGATTCAACAAGGGGAAATCCTGCTTAACCAATCTGAGAGCCTTCTGTGATGGACTGACTGGCTGGGTGGATGAGGGGAGAGCCGTGGACGTTGTGTACATTGACTTCAGCAAGGCTTTCGACAGCCTTTCGAAGTCTCCCAAAACATCTTCCTAGAGAAGCTCAGGAAGTGTGGGTTAAACGAATGGACAGTGAGGTGGACTGAGAACTGGCTAAAAGGCAGAGCTCAGAGGGTCGTCATCAGTGGCGTGGAGTCCAGTTGGAGGCCTGTGGCTAGTGGCATCCCCCAGGGCTCAGGACTGGGTCCCATCCTGTTCAACTTCTTCTTCAATGACCTAGATGAGGGGACAGAGTGCCTCCTCAGCAAGTTTACGGATGATACCAAGCTGGCAGGAGTGGCTGAGACACCTGAGGGCTGTGCTGCCATTCAGGGAGACCTGGACAGGGTGGAGAGCTGGGCGGAGAGGAACCTCCTGAGGTTCAACAAGGGCAAGTGCAAGTCCTGCTAGTCCATGCACCAGTACAAACTGGGGGCTGACCTGCTGGAGAGCAGCTCTGCAGAGAAGGACCTGGGAGTGCTGGTGGATGACAGGTTGACCATGAGCCAGCAATGTGCCCTTGTGGCCAGGAAGGCCAATGGTCTCCTGGGGTGCATTAGGAAGACCTTTGCCAGCAGGTCGAGGGAGGTGATCCTGACCCTCTACTCAGCCCAGGTGAGGCCTCATCTCAAGTACTGCATCCAGTTCTGGGCTCCCCAGTACAAGAGAGACATGGAGCTACTGGAGAGAGTCCAGCGTAGGGCTACAAGGATGATCAGAGGGCTGGAGCACCTGCCCTAGGAGGAACAGCTGCGAGAGCTGGGCCCCTTCAGCCTGGGGAAGAGAAGACTGAGGGGGGATCTTGTCAATGTGTAGAAGTACCTGAAGGGAGGGTGTCAAGGGGATGTCCCATGGGACAGGACAAGAGGCAATGGGCAGAAATTGAAGCACGGAAAGTTCCGCCTGAACGTGAGGGGAATTTCTCCCCTGTGAGAGTGACGGAGCACTGGCACAGGTTGCCCAGAGAGGTTGTGGAGTCTCCTTCTCTGGAGATCTTCAAGGCCCTCCTGGATGCAACCCTGTCTAACATGCTCTAGGTGACCCTGCTGAGCAGGGAGGTTGGACTAGATGATCTCCAGAGGTCCCTTCCAACCTTACCCATTCTGTGATTCTATGTTTCTATACAGACCCTTCTTAAACAGATTGCTTTCTGTTGCTGTTCAGATAGAAATATATAATAATTCTAACGCTAATAATTCAAACTGCAGTAAGAGACCTCTTAATTCTGGAAGGAATTTTAGAGAAATGCGACACATGAAATTTTGACTAGTGCTTTTCAATAACTCATACATTAAATGTTCTTAATTTACAAGTAAAATTACATTTATTTTACTAAATGTGAAATATATGAGTCCAGCTTTGTTCTAACGATGAAGCACTCTGTTATACCTTCAGTACTCTCTCGTCGCCATATGGGGCCCTAAAGGACAACTGTTTGCCACCACAACGATAGAGACGAGCTGAAGCACAGAGGCAGTAGCAATCAAACGTGTTACTGACAGCCAATTACTAACAGCTAAGCTGACTCTTCAAAGTCTTACTGAAAACTACCATAAGCATGAATTAATTTGACTGTATACATGGAATATGTCTTTGGTACAAAAGGTATCACACCAAAGTTACTTTTCAGGATAGAGGCTTCATTTGAAAATAAAAAGGAGTAATTTTTCTTCCTGTCTTAACTATTTCAGACAACAGTCTTTTCACTTAAGGCATTTGTGTGTTTCCAGGACCGATCTGTAGTTTGTAAAATTTATGACTATGAATAAACTACAATACATACTTAGATTTTAAATTTGCACAAATTTGAATAGAAAAATTAGTCCATCTTGCTAAAAAGCAATGCAATTTTTAACAGTGTAGGAAATAAAATCAGGTTGCAAATAGAAATTTAGAATCAACTTTAATGGCAATCCCAAATTATCACAAAAGGGAATTAAAATCTAAATGTTTTATTTCTAATTGAAAATTAAAATTCAAAATTGAATTTTTGAAAATACTTAAATGGTGATTTTAACCTCAATATGCAAAAAAATCCATAATGTCAGGGCAGAGTTTTATTAATTTCAATGTACGAACATTCTCCTGCAAAACAGGTTTGTCAGGATCCATACACAACTTAGGAAAGTTTCCTAACTCTGCTACCAACTATGTCATTTTTTTCAATAAAACTATTGCCTTCAGAAATATAATAAAGTGTCAGATTTTATGCTTACGGTTACCTATTTCAAAATTCATTCATGCTCGTAAGTATTTTATTTTCTCATATATCAGGAAAGTTAAAATAGAGAACATTGCTATTTTTGGTTAGGTAATGAAAACCTCTATTTTTAAAAGCCAAGAGAGCTCTAAATTGGTCAGGTAGGACTTCCACTGATTATCCGTGACAAATCAACTTCTGGACTAAGAATAAGAGTGATAAATGGAAGCTTAAAAGAGGCATTAAAAAAGTTACAAAAAAACAATACAGGGGCATTAATGGAAGTGCCTTGTCTACCCTATTGTACTGATAGTATGATGTTGTAATTAGTACTGCAGTTCAAAGTAACACACAAAGGACTTTCTTACGCCACACGCTGAATTGTCGTTAAAACACACTCACCCAAAGTACAGTAACTGGAACTGAAAGAAATTATAATTGGAATTCTTGTTCATCTAAAATGAAAACCTATTTCACCATATTAAAATTCTGACAGTATGATATTTGCATGTACAGAGAGACTGACAGCTGTAGCATTAGAACATATCTCATAGCCCTCCCTTACTGAAGCATTGTGTAATTATCATCTTTTCATATTTCACAGAGAATTGCAAACTCATTTTCTTCTTATTAACAAATGTACAATGTTATATTTACAAGAACTACAAAAAAATGAGGAGTCTGTGATTGGCCTACACTGATATTTTGAGTTGGAAAGACAGGAAATACTCTGAATAGGCTGCTGTTTAAGATTCTGCACTGGTGTTACAGAAATGCAGCTTGCAGCATCTTACCCACTGAGGACAATACATGTCTTCTTGAAGTTTCTGGATATGGGGATCTATCAGCACTATGAACCTAAATAAAGGCTTTGGCAGACACTAGATAGGTCCCTGCAATCAGCAGACAAGGCAGAAGAAAAAATACTAAAGACAAGACTCACAATGAAGACAGATGCATTACTTGTGCTGTGCCTTGCTCAGGTTTACGTGACTACCTGAGGAACCTGGTCACAGTGTGAAGCAACAGCACAAAGATGAGGGGAAAGCAGGCTGGCTACGCAGTACTTGTGCTCTCTGGCACTGCTTGGCTGCTGGAATGGCCCTCTTTGCCTCTCCCCAGCTGGGCTCTCCCCAGCTGGACAAGCCACAAAGTTTGCCTGAAACTACATCAGTATAGCAAAATGAAACTGCTTACTTGTCACGCTTTAGCTAGCACAAATAACAGTAACGCTGAAGATACATGGAATGGGTGCTGGTGTGTGTTACTAAACAGAGCAGCGGAGGCCTGGGGTATGCACTCTAGCTGCTGCTGTAGATTGCTATCATCTACTGTGTACAATAAACCTGCTGGGCCTCAGTGGCTATAAGCACAACTTTATTTTCTAGATGAGCATACCTAAAGTTGGTTTGTAGGATGAAGCTGGGCTGCAGTACATCTTTATGTATTCGTTATATTACTGTTACATCAGCATGTGCTGAACACCTTAATTCTGTATATCTAGAGAAGAGCAGATTTGTTTTTCAGCATATTGATAAAAACAGACATTTAAAATTTCTTGTAGAAAATTACATTTCAAATATTCTATCAGCTGTTTTTTTTTTCTATTGAGTGCTATCAAATCAAAATAAGATAATCCTATGTAAGACTGTAAACATGTTTTTTACTAGCTCACAAGCATTCAATGGGGAAAAGGAATATACAGAGGAAATGACATCAACTTACATAGTTTCATGTCTGATCAAATCAAATCACCATATTATGGTGGCACAGAAGAGATGTTAGGATGTGCCATACTGCACTATGGTTCAATCATAATTCCTATTGTGAAATATATTTCAGACCTTTATTTCCCTTTATAAGGATTTCTGCTGCATCACATTCTTACGTATTTCTTTTTGACTTATTTTTGCTGTTTTCTATTCTTTGGCAGCTCCTGCATTAGTCTTCTGGCTCTCCAAACATCTGTAGCTTTTTGTCATTTCTATTTCTATTTCCTTCTTCTCAGCACTTGTCCTATTTGGAATTCTGAATAGCTCTGTAACACGCACGCCTGCCTTTTTACAAGATCGTTCTCCTGGCAGTAACAGATGAAGCACAATGTTGGCACCAAGCCTCTGATGAGTCAATGAAAATGTGTGAAATGATGGCATAGTACATGTAATTTTGAGACAATGTGCTACACAATAAGGAAAGCTGGAAACTTGTTATTAGCTTCTTTCAAAAAGCTCCTTGTCATAGATCTTTATACATCAGGGCATTTAACCATATGCCCAGCCTCAGAAACAAGTTGTCTCTCTGACTTCAGATGGGACCATTTCAACACTCAAATCTCACCGTGCTGTAGGTAACCTTGCTGAGGTGAGGTATGTATTGGAATCTATATGAATTGGTGTCTACCTGTATTACTGATTACTTTGAGTTTAAACAAACGAAATAAATAACTGTGCTAAGTGAGAAACTGCTCTCCTGCAAACAGCTATCAGCACTGCTAGCACTGTACATAATGTCTTTGGTACACATGGCATTTAGAAAACTAATATTGGAAGCAGAAGAGGAATAAGATCAAACAATACTATTTAATAATACTCGCCTCTTGGCTTTTAATGTGGTAACAAATTCTTTTTCTTCTAGATCCAAAAAACAAAAAATGCATTCTTCTTGCATTAGGATATAATTATAGCAGCTGGAGTATGTGCTTGATAATAAGATTTTACAACAATAGATATTTTTACTATAACTGCTTTCCAGCTGGTGATGAAAAGCCTATATTGATCTTAGAGCCTAGTGCCAGCTTTTTAACCCTTTACCCATCCTCACTGACCTAAGAGGCAAGATGCTTTTCTCCTAATCTGTATCTATTCTGTAACATTTTATGTATTAAAAGCAATATTCAATGAAGGCAGCTGTTATTCTCTGTTGTCTACCAGAGACCTTTTAGCAAAGGAAAAAATACCCCTAACACACAAGGATTCCACGTAAAATGCAGTATAAGCACATATATTAAATATAAAATGTATCCTGGACTCTATGAGAGATCAAAAGCCAAAAAATAATAACCCATGTTTACGTAGTTCCAAAGCCAAGTTCACTGATGCTGTACAGATCTTCTGATCTGCGTGTTACCAATTCAAGTGAGACATGGAAGAATATTAAGCAGCATTTTTAGTTTAAATACCTCCTTTCTAAAATAAAAGAAAACTTTAATTTGCTGGCAAAGCAGTCAATAGCCTCACTATTTAGCTGCTGTTTTCAATCACTGCGATTTCACCTCTCCCAGGCTTGCTAACAAAATTACAGAGAAAATCATAATAATGAATTCATAGTACATATGTAATAAGGAGTGAGCATAGGACTAAAGATACAGTCTATACAAGGATTTTAGTCATTTAACATACATTAAAAAAATGCTCAGAATCTTAAGTGAAGATTCTCTTATTCACCAAATCTTATTCAAGTTTTTTTTTTTTTTTTTTTTTTTGCAAGCATTTAACATCAGTTCTGTCAGATTATAAGACAACTCACAAATAGAGATGTTAAGAAAGATAGAGAGAAGTTGTCAACTGCCAAGACAGGGTAGTATAGAGAGAAATTTAATCAGATAACTCATTGCCATTAGCAGGAGATGTGCAGTTGGGTATGCATCTATCAGACTGACTAGCTATATTTCCATAAAACAAGGTCTACCAAGATTTTAATGTTAGACTAAACTATAGCCTCAACTATTCAGGCACATGCAAAACAGAGATCCATCAACTCCAAATTAGGGCTGACCTGCCCAAGTTGCAGGCAGCATTTCAGGGTCCTGATGTGATTTAGAACGTTCAGTCTCAAATACCTAAGTGAACTTCTGGCAGGTCTGAAGAGCAACTGGTGATCTATAGGGTCTGATGAATACAGGATGTTGGAGTGGAAAAACATAATGGTTCCCTGAACTAAAATGAAGACATTTATGTGTATTTGAAAGAAATGCTGGAGAAAACCATATTTCTGATTTTTCACTGAAGCCATACAAGACAGAAGGAAGATGCACACAGAAGGAGTTGCAACACTTGATTTGCGTTGATCAGGAAAAGTTTACCTCAGAAGAACTGCACTTACTGCACAGCTCACTTGTAGCTCCCCTACGTCTGACTGGAAACATGTAGGACATGACCAGCCACATAGCCAGGTCATATGGTGCATGAGCATGACTGCTGCATTTGTACACGCTATGAGGAATTACTACAACCCTCCTAAGAAGCCACAGTCAGATTTATCTGGGATGCATACACAAAATTTTCAGCATAAATAACTGCTCTTCCCTGACTTAAGCTACCCAAGTACGTGTGTTTCTCTCTCCTTTTCTCTGTCCTTCTCCTTTTTAAATGCTTTGGATAGAAAGGAAGATGCTATACATTTATTTCCACTATATGCCAAAATATTATAGCTGTTTCAACAAGCTATTGAATTTGTATAAAATTAGAGACCACCCTTAAGAAAATCACTGATTAAACGTGATTAGGCATGCACACAGCTAAGAAAAGGCATATAAATGCCCAGTAACAGTGCGGTATGTGATGTGACTTGAAACCAGAGTCAGAACAGAGAGGAAAGAGACTGAAAGTAAGGATAAATTGCTGAAGCAATATGAAGTCATCAAAGATATGATAGATGTTCTAGAGGAAGAGACGTCTCTTCTGGAAACAGTGAGTATCACCCAGCCAGCTAAACTGCAGGGCATGCCAAGATCCGGGGAGAGGGAAGCTGCAGCTGGTGTGATAGAAGCACTGACAGAGAAAACAACATGCACAGCCTGAGGATGTATGGCAGGAAAGGACTATGTCAGCAGTCAGAGGCTGGGAAGCCAGGGCACATGCATTAAACTGTCCCACACCCACATATGACGTGTAGTTATTTACCCGAACTCCAGCACCTTTTTCCTCTGTCTAGCAGGGTGATCAGCTGTTTTTCTGTAGCCTAAACCACTTTAAATGACATTTGAACATACAGCAGATTTATCTACAGGGCCTTCCTCTAAGCTGGAAGTTGAATCCAGAAACAGGGGAATCCTTTTACGACTGACCTCAGCTTAGGAAACTGCTAAGGGGCTTTTGAGCTTTGCCTGCACAGTACTGTTTTGTTTTATAGACAGTGTAATAATCACAGCTGCACTTGATGCTCAGCTCAAGGTTAATCCATATGCAGTTCACCATGCATCTTCTCTGGGAACAAAGCCATTTTACAAAGTTCCTGTCCCTCCTCACTACTGGCTGCTTGCTCCTGCCCCAGTATCACTGCTTACCAACTGTTCAGTTGGGCCAGTACAGCACTGACAGACTGCAGGGAAAATCAGCTCCAATACAAACAACAAGGCTTTATTTTTCGAAGCCCAGCTCATTTTGGAACAGTTAAAAGGACTGAGGACTGCAATATAGAGGTGGGAAACAAGAAACCTGGAGAAAGACAAGGAAGGAAGTGAGCAAGGAAAGAAAGGGAAAGACTGCTTAGACATCTATACTTCTGAAGAAATTATATTGGGTAATTAACTCACATTGTTTCAGGCTGCCCACAGACAATCTGCAAAACACTAGCTACCTAGGATGGTTGCAAACATAGGAAAGCAGACACAGTGCCATGGACAAAAGAGCGAGAAAGGCTTAAGCAGACTTTTGTAAAACCTCTAACAGTCTTAAAAAGAAGTCTGGAAAAAATTAAAAGGACCATTAAATTGATCTTGCAACAGTTTTTCAAAAGACATTTTCCATTTGAACTTTGTCCTCTCAGAACGGTCATAAAAATGTGTTTTCTAAAAATAAAGTTTTAATGCCAAATGTACGGACATTACAGTAAAGACAGAGCCACGACTGTGATTGCTGTGACTAAAGAGACAAGATTCTCTTCTCCATTACTTCCCTGGAACTGTTCATGTCTCTTAAATTAGAACTAGTAGTTTCCATTAGCTTAAAACTGACAGGCAACACCTCAAAGCATCTGGCTGCTAACAGAGACAAGTTATACATGGTGCACAAGGGGTGGCAATAAAACCCGAGATAGGTTTCACTCATGCTACAGAAACATTCATCTTAACAACTTAAAATTCATGTGCAAAACCCTTTTTCTGATCAAGAAGCAGACGTGGAATGTTACCACCCCTACAGTTCCTTCATTTTAATTCTAACTTAGTAACTTACTCTGCAAAAATCATAGAAAATACTGTGTAGTCACTATGCTCAAATAAATCATCACATTTGTATTTCTGAATGTTTCCAAAACTAACGAACTGCACATGGGAAGCATCCTGACATTTAATGCACAGGAAAAACAAAAAAGACTTTTAGCTTGGACTCAAAGTGGGCTTCCACCTGTAAACCTTTCAGCACAGCTGCATATATCCTTATATGCATGCAGTCATAGTATCTACTCATGTGATCTTAAAAATAGCCATCTTAGGTGTATTCTTGTGCTCCAGAGAGCCTAGGCAAATATCCTGAGGATATCGGAGATAATAGCATTCAGTAGTTGGAGGCATTTGAAAAAAGGTGCATTATTCAAATTTGATATTTAACAAGAAATCTATTATTTCAGCAGAAGGGGAGAGGCATAGGGATATGCATTTGCTCCAACAGTAGTTTGATGTAAGCACTCCTTACTGGATTATGTTCCCCCTTTGCAGCTACTGCTTTTTGAGATGTAATAAACTATGAGTTGGTACACTGAACATAGTCCTTAGCAGAATTAAAGAACGTACATTAAAAACAATAAACTTTTAAAAACAAAACTAAAAGAATAGCTTATGGAATAAATTGTACTTACACGAATACAATCTGTAACATGAATACAAATGGACTTCAGCTAATTACCAAGGAAAATTTCAGAGAATTGTGTCTACAAGAATAAATACACACCTGTCTTGGTGAGAGTTTAGGCATACACAAGAAGCAAGGAGCTATGGAGAAGAGAATGATCTACTACTATTGAAAGGACGGGAGTCTGGAAAGTTGGATTCTGCTGCTGATGCCCTGCAAGATTTGGCTACTCCATGCTTTATGCCAGTTTCTCCATTATTAAAACTTGACATTATTTATCTTTGTAAAGAAAACTACTCCAAAATTTTTAAATGTAATTTTCTGTTTCAAGTTCCATCAATTACAGATCCTTTTTGCAGAGACACCAGTGAAAGGGTTTTAAGTATTGTATTAACTAATTATGAACATTATTTTAATTAAGTATTTGTTTTCTGTCTGGATACTTTTCCTACTCTGTGATCTGCAGTGTGAACTGCTGCTCATATGCACAGCCCAGTGAAATTTAAGGAGCACCATCTGGGTAAAAACATACATTTGATAACTAAAGTTATAAATAGATTCAGCAAGTTCGTTATATGCATGAAGTACTTGCCTGCATGAGTATTGTTAGCATGAGGACCTAAGATTATAAAACTAATCTCTACAGTTTTTCTACAATCAAGCCTGCTTTTTATCTGAAAAGCTGAACACTTTAACAGAATTTTTAATTTCCTATCTGAGTGTTATTGCAGACTACACATATCCAGATGGAGAACAACAGAGACTACTTTGACTCATTTATAATCAAGCAGTTGGAACAATATAGGAACAACATTTATTTCATTTATTTAATTTTTGTATCTGAAGACTATGAGGAACTCATCTCCACATGGAATTAAGTGCTTCTAGCATTCTAAAATGCTAATAAATAAAAGGCAAATTCTTATCTCTGCTCTGTTTCATCTACATACATGCAAGCTGCAGGTCCAAACAGCATCCTGAGTTGACTGTATAACACATTTTATTTAAATTTGAAGACCTGAAAGGTTAAGAACTACAGCACTCTGAGACATGACTTTTCTTTCTCCCTCTCCCTTCACTCACTTAAAAAAAAAAAAAAATCAGAAAAGGTTAAAGGAAGAGGGATGCCTGAAAAGCGTCATAAATTCAGAGAGCTCTATTACTTTATTTGTATTCATGTTCTGCACAATAGCAGTTACAATGAACCACAAAGCAACTAGAAAGAATACTATCACCATCTCACATGGACATGGAATAGGGCTGTTTATGTCTACATAGATAGGTACTCAATAAGTTAATGCTGGCAAAACATCTGTTTCGGGTATCTACGTACGTGTGTGCGTGAGTACGTAAGAACTGTTTCAGATATCTATGTACGTGTGTGTATGTGTGTGTGTGTGTAAGAACACACAGAGAAACACACCTATATGTAGAGGCAAAGGATATTTACTCCTAGAAATAATCTAAAGAAAGAAAGAAAGAAAAAGATATTGAGATATCTAAGTACAAGTCACGTGCCTAAGTGGACCCAAAACTGTCTTAAGCAGGCAGAGTCTGTCTTCTGTCCTGTTCTCTTTATAGGAACATGAATACAGACTTTGCTCCTGACTACTCAGTCAGAAATAAATTCCTCTTAGCACCTGCTTCTCAAGTAAATTCATTATACATCTCTTATGAAATGATCTTTTCAGAGTATGTTGCAAGCACCTCTCTTTCTAAAACAAAGTATTTGTCAGAATTACCTCTCAATATGTGTCCAATTCTGGGCTCCCCAGTACAAGAGAGACCCGGAGCTACTGGAGAGAGTCCAGTGTAGGGCTACAAAGATGATTAGGGGACTGAAGCATCTCCCATATGAGGAACGGCTGCGAGAGCCGGGCCTGTTTAGCCTGGAGAAGACTGAGACATTGATCTTATCAATGTCTACAAATACCTTAAGGGAGGGTGCAAAATGGATGGAGCTGGACTCTTTTCAGTTATGCCAAGTGATAGGACAAGAGGCAGCAGGCACAAACTGAAACACAGAAAGCTCCACATGAATATGAGAAAAAATTTCCTTCCTGTGAGAGTGACAGAGCACTGGAACAGGTTGCCCAGAGAACTTGTAAAATCTCCATCTCTGGAGGTATTCAAAACTTGCCTGGACACAATCCTATGTAACTGGTGACCCTGCTTGGCAGGGGGATTGGACTAGATTGGTCCCTACCAATCTCAACCATTCTGTGTGATTCTGTGAAATATTTGCAGGCTGTAATAAAATGTACATTTTTTCCCACATTACATTTTGTGCAACTCAGACTGATGTTGTTACACGGTTCATTATATTGTTTCCAAGATTTCTGTGAGATTTAGGTGAACTTTGAGGATGATGAAAACAACTGCACTTAACGTAATGCTGATATCACAGTACATTGCTAATTAGATCCCTTATTTTTAATACTCAAATATCAGCACTGATAAATTACCTGCTGATTATAAGGGGTTTTTTTAATGCTGGATACATCTGCAACAGATAAGGTAAGTGCTATATTTCCTATTCAAATCTGATTCTCTGAAAATGTACCAGAGCCAGAAAACTCACATTAGAATGCTAGATTGACTATGAATTTTGTAACTTTTAAAATGACTTAAAACAAGAACTTGATATAAAATACTTCAGATCTGAGATGTTCAGAAACCCAGCATTGCATCAAACTTGCCAGATACAGCTGAAGATGTGAAAGGGGTGTGCTTAAGTTATACAGTCAACTCAAAAGCAGGATTTGTTTTAAGTCCATCTCCAATTTAATGGTAATTTCTAGTTATTCTCTGAATATGTAACACAAATGATGTAGCATACTGTTTTGGATGTTTCCATAATACTTTTATTTAAGTTAAATTTATTTGTATTTTTTACATATAGCCTCCCAAAGAGGAATATTAATGGTAAATATTGGAAATTTCACTCGATTGGTAATATTCCTACTGCTCATACATTTCTATGTTCAGATTTCAGCAGAGATGAATTCTTCTTGTACGTGAGACAACATTAAAGGAGAGTAATTCTATTTACCTTGGTTCTTATATGATGGCTTATGCTCTCTCTTCATTAGCTTTTATTCCTTGGATGACTCAGTATATGAGTGTCAGAAGATCAGAACTACCAGCTTAGATGGTAAACTTCAGCTACTTTGTTATTTCTACATTAAATCACCTATCAGGATCTCTCCTTTGATTTTTGATACTTCTACGTAATTGTAACATTTCTGTTAAGCATAGCTGAACATTTGATATTTCTGTCTGCATTTAGCCTCTTATGCTTAATTTGGATCAAAGAGATGAAAAGGCAGTGTGTCTTTAGGATACAGCGAAGCCTGTGTTAGCTGAGAGGCAGATTCTCTCATTAGCACGCATCTCTATTAGCAAAGAGCTACACCGTTACAAGGCATGCTGAAGACTTACAAAGGGGTTAAACAATTACAGATTTCAGAAATGAAAGTGTAGTTAAAAGTAAAAATAAATCATTTGCATTACAAATCACATTTTTCATTACTTTGTCATCAGATCCCCAAAAGAGAGCGATCAGAAATATGGTATAGAGGCCAAATGAGATTAACACAGCAGTTTTGAAGATCCCACAAGCTCTAAAAACTGATCAGCATCACTCAAAACACAATACGCACGCTGGAACAAAAGCACTGAAATTGCCATGCAATATTTCCTGCATTGTGTTCTTTTCACCTGAAAAGTATTTCCACAAAAATTAAGGAAAAAAAACAAAACAAAACAAAACAAAAAACCCATGCATGAAAAAGTCACTAACCAATCACATATTCCAAGATCTTATAACTACCATTACCCTCTTTTTTGGAACAAATTTATCCTATATTAAATGCCATCTTAATTTGGTCAGATTGGAAACCTCTGCTAGGCTTGAGGTGGATAGACTTTGTAACTATTTCTGTTACAACTGTTCACATTTATTTGGCATATAGACAGATGATATAGAATGTGGATTCCGCTCCTTCACTGGACATTGCAAATACTAATTCTGAGCATTCTCCTAACAGCTATCATTGAAACATTCTTCCTGTGATAAGGCTGTCATCATTGCCATTCCTTCTTAGCATACCAGTTAGTGAAGAAAGGTATGAAAACTATTCCGCTCTTACTCTCCAAATTTAGCTCACGTTATTTTGCAGCGCATTCAACCAGGGCCTGTTTGAGATTTAGAAGCTCTTATCTGAACTGTGACTTCTGGCAGGCAGCAACATCTCTTGCAGCTGTTATGAGGCTGGCTGCTGCCTGCTCTTGGAGATCAGCTAGCATCTTGCAAACCAAGCTTTGCAGCCTCTTCCTGCAACACAGCCCTGACACACAAGCACAGCTTGATTCCTTTCATTTCATGCAAAAGCCATACGCCTTGGGAGAATTGCACGCTAACTATATAGCAGATTTCAGAAGATTTTGTTTTGAAGCCCACTGGCAGAAATATACCTAAGATATGACCTACAACCTTAAGCTCTTCAAAAGGTAAGAAAACTAACTTATATCACAGATATAACAATGGCTACATAATTTATATAATCATTTGGGGCCAAGTGAACCTTCTATTAAATGAGCTGGAGAGGTCATGTAAGTTAACACCTACACTTTTACGGGACTTGCAGGCTGGCAGATAATTCTACTCAATTACAAAATGAGCTAAATGAAGCCCCTGGTATTGCCTGTTATGCTACTTTAGTTGTATTACTTGAATCTGATGCATGTGTGCAGCTCATACGAAATGCAAAACGTTTACACCCCACTGAGATTACTCGTGAAGTATAGTGTTATTTCAGTTGGGTCATGATGAACGTGCGCTTTTCTGTACTTGACAAGAATGTATTAAATACTATGGGGGCAGCACAAGATGTATCATAACTTCAGATATTTATTTTCTTGGTTTAACACTCGGCAGAGAAATCCTTAGGAAGTTTTGGCATTGACTTCAGCAGGGTTAGCATTTCAGAATTAGATGTTACAAATTAACGGCACCTGTCTAGCAATGAGCAAACATGGTTTGCTTTTTCTAAAGGAAAGATTTGGGTGTTGGAGTTTTCCTGGATTGTTGCTCGTTTTCTTTTCTTAACATTTAAAGACATTAATAAATGGAATGGAGACTTGGGAGACTCTTAACATGACGGTGGCTAACCTAGTAGTTCAGAAATCATCATGTGAACTGTCCTAAAAGCAATCTGCATAAAGAAAATACGGCATGTGAAAATTCAGTTTAAAGCCCAGGGTAATCCCAATACCCTAAATAAGAGCTGTGGAGATCATCACACCAATATAGGAGAACTTTTTTCATATGATTTTTTTTTTAACTCTTCCAGCCAACTTGTCTGTATCCTTCTTCAAAGTAGCTAGAGAAGTGGATATAAAATTCATCCACTGGTTTAAAATTTAGTACGTTCTTGAAGTTCCCATGATACCAAGTCTGTACAGTTTAAGAACATCCACAAGAGAAAGGTACAATCTCTTCATTGCTATAGCCTTAAATGCTGTGCCTTTTACTGACGAGGACATTACCATTATTAAAGACTGAAAAAAATAAAGAAAAGAAATTTCAATTCTTTTCTGCAGCTGACTATTGAGTATTTTAGTAAAGACCTAGCATACATTCAGATACTGAAACTCCACCTGCGACGTTAAGTGGAGACCACTGTTGGACAACAGCATGAGCATCAGTTTTATTTTCAAACTCACCAAACCCAAAATAATTCTCTGATGTATGGGTTCAAGTTCTATTTTATTAAACAAGGAGGCATAAGAGACAGCAAACTAAGGCCCAGACTTGTGAAAAGCAGAGCAGCCACAGACAGATGCAAGTCACCTCCACTCCCACTGATGTCCATTCTCACTGAGATTATGGAGGATCTCTCAGGCTTGTGCTTATGAATACAGATCTGCAGAGCGTTGAAGATACACAACTGAGCAACCCAATGTAGTCATTAATACTTTCCAACTATACATTAGTACTTGCTTGGTCTGCCAAGTCTTCCTGTGATTTAAACATGGTTGTCTTGGGCATGCTTGTTTGCTTACTTACTTAAAGGTTATTAAAAAGCAGGTATTGTACTATTTCCAGACAGGCATCTGTAACCAAATACTGCAGTTAATTTACAGAAATATTTAATGGAGGAACAATTGTTAATGTACGCTTTCCTCCTCCTTGGTTACTGTTTCCCATCCTCTTAACTTACACCAAATACTGCTCAAGTGGCTGTGAGTTCCTCAACACCTCCATCAGTGCCTTAATCAGAGAGCACATTCTGCTCAGAATTGACACATACCATTAAACAAGCCTCTCCTGAATTTCTCAAAGCAAAATGAAGCTTGCAGACTAATAAGGCTACAAAGAAGGATGAAAAACTGCAACTACTTTAAGCAAATCTGCAAAACATTACAGTAATTACTCCCAAACTGGAATGGACTTAAGGTGTGGAGCTCCTGTATATCTGATGGTCCTTACATACGTATGTACTTCCCATTCAGGCAACTCCCTGTTTAGCAAGGAATACTGTATGGCTATCTAAATTACAGGGACTTCTCTAGTTCAACTAGGCAGTATGATCTGTATGCTCTATGAGCCATCTGCAAAAAACTAACAACTTGTACACTCCAATCACACCTATGATTGTTCCTCTACATACTCTAGTAGTAGACATGAAATAAAATATCATTAAGATGAGACAGCATCTAGGTTTTAAAGGGTTTGGGTGGCCAACTCTTCCTCAAATGGAAAGGGAACAGTGTTCACTGAAAGTTGAAAGAGGCACCCTTCTTTCTCACTGTCATTCACACAGGTCTGATAACCCAGAAAGTAGAAGCCAGTCAAGGTGGAGAAATGTAAAACAATTAAAGCGCCTATTTTATCAGGTCTTTATAAAGCACCTGCTAAATAAACACCTGATTGTAAGGATGCTGACTCTTCACAGTATTAGAGGAGGGCATAAGATCCCTCAAGATTACTACATAATAAACCTCTGGGCTACACTGGACACTTCTGCCTCTACCTACAGACACTATTTTCCCATAAATCCACTTTCAACATTTAGGCCAACTGCTCAACTTCTGACCTATTCTTACTGAGAACTAAACATGAGCTTAAAGATAAGCATTTGTGTGAACATTTACAAGCATTTGTGTGAACATTTTCCTGAACCAGGATGTGAAACACTCCCCAAATTACCTTTACGTAATGCAGACATTAAAAATAATTTCTACAGTACATTTAAAACACCTGCTAGCGAGTTTCATGGCAGCAAAACCACTTAGTGAAGTGAGATGTGTTTTTTAAGTACTAGTCTCATATGCAAATAAAAGATTTTAGAAGTTGTCATATTGATATATACAGAGGGTGAGACATGGTTTTACTTCCCTCCCCGGTATCATTAGTGGCAAACACTCAATTGTTTTATATATGCACAGTAGTTCCTGCTTTGCAAGCTAATCCAAACATAGATCCGACTAGTCGCAGAGCCAAAGATAACAGCCTTGCAATAAAACCAGCAGTGTTATCTTTGAATTGGGGAAAAATATTTCTAGACTATGGACAAAATAAATTGCCCAGAAAAGACTAACAGCACAATCATTGGGCTGATTAAACATTGTATTGGTTGAGAACTAAAGAAGAGATTCTACATGTCAGATGTAGAAGATAATCAATAAAACATATTCCATACAAAAAAATAAGGTGCTTGCTTCCTTCTGGCTTAAATATCCAGAAAGATGGCTATTTAAGCCAGGTAACAGGAATGAAAACCCTTGATTACTAGAGAGAAAGGTCATGCATATTTAGAAAACAGACAGTAACAATTCTTTTATTCCTTGGACTTTGATTCCTTGAACTACAAACCACTGAAATTTATAAATTTAGAAAAATAATTATATAGTCATATTTTCCCTGAAAAATAGGCTATGGATTCTGTTGTAATTTGTATCTAATGACATCTGAATAGTAGACTAAGATAGCAAAAAAAAAGAAAAAAAAAGAAAGCTTGGGACTTAGACGGATAAAGAAAAGAGAGTGTTTGTAGAGAAAAAGCAAAAAATCCCATTTTTTTCTTATGTGATTTCTTAAACAGGGGTTAGCAGGCCAGAGAAGTGAAAAAGACAGATGAGTTCCCAGGAGAGTTAACATGCACCAGAGGATCCTGACTGCCTCAAGAGTAGCTCATTACTTTCACAGACAGTTATGCTTTTTGGTAGCTTTCTAGCAATGCAATTCCCCATCCTCAAACGCCAAGAAATATGAGGAAACTGCTAAAGGCTGCTAGAAAACTTACAAGCTCAGCTCTGAGCACAAGTGAATTGAGATCCTCATCAACCCAGGGAATGTTCCAACCATCTGTAAAGGAAGCAAGAAAGGACGGGGATCAACAGGAAAGAGATAACAAACAAGAAAAATTCAGAGATCACAACAGTGAGTATTAGTGAGCAACGGGAGTCAGTATAGAACTGAAATGGGGATGAAAATATATGGATTAGTCAAATAGTTTCATATGCTCTGAGATAAAGGATAACTGTAAGTCTCCCATCTGATGACACCGCTGAAGGAACATCCTACTTTAATGTTTTTTTTTCCCCATCAATATGACTTCAGCTTTGCAGGATTCAGGTCCATCCACACACCTTTCATCTACTGGCAGGCCTCTGGCAGGGAAAGACAGTACTATAGGCTTTTGACACAGAGTTAATTCATCCCCATGTGAGGTATCTTAGCCATTCTTGGTGGCACTGTATCATGATATCTCCTTGTGTTGGCATTTGACTATTTAAACACAAGTGCTGTAAGATAAAGGCTTTGGACCTCTTTTATAAGGTCAGACAGCATCCTCAACAGCTAGTCCACCAAATACTTGTTTTGTGGAGGCTTAGAGGTAGCTGTTTGCACTTGTGGCATATCTTTAGACACAAAAAACAGAAGTGGTTCAGAGGATATTATAAATATTCTTCTATCTGGGCAACTATTTCACTGTATAGGAAATTGTACCTTACTACAAGCTTGAATTTGTCTAACTTCCACTGACAGCTACTGATTCTTGTTGTGTCTTTGTCTGCAAGGGCAATTTTCATCTATCAAGTATAATTCCCATGTATATCTAGATACAGTGCTGAAGTCATGTCTCAAGGCTGCTGGTAAGGCTATATATACACATAGTAAGGGCCAAAGATACTATACTTTACAGACCAAAGAAAGAAAATTGTTGTAACTCTATCACAGGGAAGAGAAATTCAGCATTGCAAAGGGGAGCTCAATTTCTTTAAACAGGATTTGTAATGAAATGTGTGTACAGATTCTTGCAGAAGCATAATATTTGAGTCAGAAAGAAGTGGGGCCTGTGTTTTGGGGTGGAACCAATACCTAAAGCTGCTAGAAGCTGATGAAAAAGTAATATATCATCAAAAAAAGGAAGGGGAAACGGAACTAATTCTGACCCTGAAAGTCTGAGACATGAAATATTTCTTAAATTTTTTTTTCAAACTCAGAATTGTAAGATCTTTTCCGGACAGCAAAAAGTTCCTAAAACAGAGTTTTTTGTGGAAAACTCATTTCTCTACTAAAGAAAAGCAGTTTCGATGGAAAAAATCCTGGTCAGTTTTTCTAACGCGCAGCAGGGGAAACTTAATCTTCTTCTGCACAAGCATGAACGAGCAGGATCTGCCTCTTACATAGCAGGGATGAAAATTTAGTCTTTTAAGAATTCATGAAAAAGACTTGTAAGTGTTGAGCACAAAGCCATTCTACGCATAGCAAATGTGCTACGTCTTACTGGCAGTCTTCCATTCATACACAGCATTGCCACACTTCCTGATTGCTGGTTTCCCGCTCCTCTGAGCCTACCCTGAGTAGCAGACAACAGTCCGCAGATGCTCTTTAAACCTGGAGTCAGCTGCAAAAGGAAAGCAACTAAAAGCGCATAATCCTGTTCTGCTTCTCTTTACAGTCAACAATATGCACAGAGCAATAACCTTTGGCTATTGTTGCCAACTTGATAAGGGGGGAAGGAAAGGACAAAAAAAGCCCTAGAAAAGATGCAAAATAAGTGCAGAACACACAAAACAGAGAAATGAAGACGACAAAAGAACAAGTGAGAAGATCAAGGGAAAGATACATATGAACTTCAGAAAGTAAAGAAAACATATATAAACACTTGGGGAAAAAACTAAGCAGAAAACAAGCAAGATAGAAGGGAAAACAAGGCAATTGAGAAGGACGAAGACAAAATTATAACAAGATACAATATTTTTTAATCCAACAGCTCCTAGATTTCCAGTGTGAAAATTTTTGATATAGTATTTAGTAACGGATAAGCATGGATTTCAGGGACAACTAGATGGTATTTCAAACACATGCACACACAAAGAGCAATAAGAGATCACACAAAGAGATTACACAATCTTGCAAAAGCTGCCTCACTCAAGAAACACAAGACTGGCAGGTAAAACTATGAGACAGTGAGAGCATAATAAAATCTTTAAAAGGCATGAAAGGGGAAAGCACATTCTGTACAATTATAAGAAGCAATCATGAAGGGGACTACAGCATCAGCCTGTCCTATTATAAAGAGTTTTCAGAGTAAAAACACAGACATGCCCTAGAAATATAGGTAAAAATTTAAGATACTCTAATACAGAGTTTTCTGAAAAGGTAAGGTAAAATACAAATGTATTTATGTCTTCTAGCAGAAAATAGTGTAATGGAAAAAGGAATATTTACATTTTAGCTTGCATTCTAGAGCATAAAACCAGCGATAACAGTCTCAGATACCAATACAGAGCTTTCGTATCATTGAAGAACCCAAGAAATCTCTTACAGTGCAGTTTGTTGGACACCTAGAGCCATCTAGGATCATGAGGAACCGGAATTACTGTTAGTACGTGAGTAAAACTTAGGTGCACAAGGTTCTCAAGTGTTCCATAAATCAATTTAGACAAAGCAATAAAATCATACAGCTTATTAAACTGATGCCTTCATTTCACTTTCATTCAGATATGGAACACGTATGTTAACTAAAGATGGATGTATAGGAATTATCTACTAGGCTCTCATACCAGTGCCAGAGCTGCAGTGTAATGTCAGATACATTTAACACAATATAATGGTGACTGTGCAATATTTTGTGAATATTTTGTCTGGGACTGCAAGACCAAGCAATAAACAAAGCAGCATAGTATAATGATGTGCGATTTATAAAGCTGGAAGTACAAGATTAATGCGATGCATACTTCTCTTTAAAATACATACAATATCTGGTGAGATATCCCCACAATGACTTGCAAAAGAGATTCCTTGTAATGAAATATGTGAACAGTAAGAGGGAATACAAAGAGCATATAAAAAATGGAAGAAGCCCAAGGTATGAAACATTATGAGGAAAAATAATATCTGACATAAAGAAGCCAATGTTCAGGGGAAAGAGATGGTGTATATAGATGGATATGTCAGTAATTGACTTGGTAGAAAAGGATCCAGAGAGCTGCTTTGTTACAGAACTGGGGTACCACTGCCCAGCATATCGAGCAGTGACGTCTCTTTGCTTGTCTGTTGCTCTGAAGGGCAAGGGACACCTACTACACTGCCTCAGACTGCAAACCCTGCACATTACCTAGTGCCATGCAGTCTTCTCCCATGTCAAAAGCTTCAAAACGTTGTCAAATATAAATTTATTAAAAAAAGAAATGAGTTATTTTTCTGATTTTCAGCATGGAGTATTACATACCTAAACACAGATAACCATGTCAAATTTAAGACTGAAATTCTGACAAATCCTTAGGTCTAGCAGTATAACTGAATATCACTATGATTAAACTGTCAGAAAAAAAATGAACAGGTACTGCACTTTATTGATGTTATTCATAAGTCATTCTTGAGCAAAAATAAATGAATAATTATTTCAAAAAGCTATGATATCTTTAAGTAGTAAAGAATCCAAGATGCTAGCTTTTAATACTTCAATATGTGAGAGTAATAAAACAAACTGGTTAATCTTTTCATCACCTCTTTCAGTTCTCTTCAGTTCAGAGTTCTATGGTTTAACTCAAATAACTTGCTGAAGAGGAGCCAAAATATAAATAATGCCCATGCTAAGCCTCTCTTGTAAAACAGTTGCATAACGTCTTTTCGTGGGCAGACAAATCCTTATAACCTTTCTCCATCTATTAGAACTGGTGTAAGAAGAGGTGTTTCCACATATCCATACAGTATCTTGAATCCAAACCCAGTGTTTCCATCAGAACACTAAGTTCACATAAATCAGTGATTTACGACCTGACCTGGCTGGGGGACTACTTCTAAGCTGCCCACGAAAGATGTCTAAGAGAAATAAGGCTACTGCTGATGGCTTTAATTCATGGAAGCTTCATTTGCAAAAGCATTTATAAAGACTGGGAACCACTAATAAGAATAGTGAAGCAGATCGTAGATACAAAGTTGGTAGATTTAATACAGTAACAAATTTTAAAAGTTGAGGTTTTACTTAAGTGGTTTGGATTTTTCTTCTCTAGGTAACAAAAGCTGCAGCTCTTAATAGAATTATATTTTGAGATACTACATCTAAATTCAGTCATAAACAAGCAGGATGCTTTGGGGAGTCCAGAGACCAAACTGTGCTGGGGCCAACATGCAGCCCATCCCTATAGATTTCCTTCCTGGAGCAACCCAACACTAAGGAGTGAAATGAGAGAACAGGGCATTACTTAAGTTCTGGGTGACATTTCACTATGGAATCAAGACCCTGTAGAGTAGGCCTTTTTGTACATAGCCAGCTACAAAATATTTTATCTCCTCTTTCTACATGCAGTTGCCATATACTCCCCTGAGGCTGGTTGGTAGAATGGTTAAAGTTGGCTTTAAACTTATTTTATAGCAGCCATCCTTGTGCTGGGACAGGCTGTGGAAGTTACTACAACGAAACATTGATGCAGGATACACTATTGCTGTTTAATACCCTCCTACATTTCATATACCTTGTTTCATAGACTGCATTGGGTTCTGAAGCATCCCAGGATTCTTTCCTTAGCAAGATGCTAAGCAAAAAAGCACTGTGCCAGTAGTAGACAGTAATACTATAGGAAGCAGTCCTGCATTAGCAAGGTGACAGATTAAATGGACTTCTCAGTCTTTTCCATATCTGATTTCCACAGGTCAATGATTGCATTATTCCCTCCCTTATGTATCAAACAAGCCATCAGGTGGCTAGCACTCAAACACAACTCAAAGGGCAAAAGTGGGCCTTGTCTTGAAATGAATGATGTTTCTGTGGAGGTTAGCCATGCAGAAGTTACTGGAAGTAGAGAAGCAGCTGGGCTATCCCTTCATACAGATCTGACTCTTCATCAGCCTGGCTCGTGGTGTAAGGAGATAGAGGTCACTTGAAACTCAGTCATCTCACATGATAACGCTCTACGAGCTTCACCAAACAAACAAGGCAAAATAACAGGCTCTTTTAGTCCTTTCCTCACATGAGGAAAGTAGAAAGTGTCCCTTTCTCTTATCAGGAAAAGAGACTCTTAAAAAGCCTACAGAGAGGTTACTGTAGGCTTCTCTACCCTTCTGCTTAAAAAGTCCCTGTGCTCTGATGTACCATGAGGGAGGGGCCAGCACAGAAACGTATTTGCATGAATCTGTGAGCTATCTCAAAGATAAAATAACAGCAACAGACTGCCAAAATAACCTATTAACCCAAACTATTAGGTACCATTTTAAAGTCAATATACCAGTGGGACTAGAAGAAACAGCAATGAACCATCACTGTACCAAGAGTAAACAATTCCCCTAAGGACAGTATACCAAAAGGAAGAGCTGCAGATTATCCGCCAGCATTTAGAATCAATGGTGATAAAGATCTGCTTCTGAGAAAGTTTTTCCTCTTGCTGCATCACTTTTTCTGCAGAGCTGAAGAGAGCACTTGTATGAATAACATCGTGAACAAGTGCTGCAGATAACGAAGGGCCATGCAGGAATCCAACCGCTCTGCAATCAGTAAGTCAAGTCTGGAGGATCAATACAATCTCCAGTGAACCAATATTTCATCACTTTGTAGGTCAAGTTGTCTTACAACTTGATCCAAAGCCCAATGGACTCATTGTCTTCCCATTGACTACAATGGGCCTTGGAAGAGATACCTAAACCATTCAAGTAAGACTAAAAGGATATGTAAAATTCAACTTGGCAAGAAGCGTACCTTCTTAATGACACAAACCATTCCCCAGCATTGAAGTGTCTATCCCATGTAAGACCAGAAACTAAGATTTTTGTTGTTGTTTTTCTAGTCCCTGGAGCCTTTTTTAACTTGGTCAAAGCCAAAGCAGTTATCGGTATCATAAAGTCAGCTCACTGTTTTGCACCATTTGAACACAGTTGCAATAGAGAAGTCCAGCACTGCAACACTAGCAGAATTGGTAGGCTGAAGTGTGGCTCACTAGTCAACTCAGCGGACAGCTTGTCTGCACTACTGCTGGCTCTAGCCAATGTTATAAATCTGACTTTGATAAACATTGGGAACAGGATTTTCCACAATTGCTGACAGCCAAGCCTACATGACAGACCCAGGACTCCTGAGTTCCTAAGGATGGAAACACACCTCAGCCACGCTCTCATTTCATGATGGAAAAGGCTCAGTGATGTGCTGATCTGTATTTTCTTCCCCTACTGAGGTGTTTCTATTAGGAATGAATCCCGGGTGCCTAGAACAGAAGATAGTTATGGCAGACTCTGGATGCTTGGAATTTCCAAACCTTGATAAATTCACGCTTATCCATACCTACTTTCAGCATGAATGCTTTCACCACATTTTGCTCATGAGAATTCAATAAAAAGTTTAGGAAAACAATTGTTCTGGTAAAGTAACAAATGAAAGTTGCTACTACATTGAATTAACTTTTTAAATAGAGAAATTTTCAATCTCAATGTCACTATAAGAATCTTCTAAATTATGTACACAAACTTTTGCACTCTCAAAATCTTTGATGCCATTTCACTATGTGCAAAGGGGCACTGTGCATCCCAGTCTGGCAGTGGGAAAGCAAATGGTTTGCATTCACATAAAAACATGGACCTGCGAAGGGCTGCTCATCATTAGATCATGCCCTATAGGCACAGACCAAAGCCCATGGCTGGAATCCAGCATTATATATTAAGCATTTTCCAGTCTGTAGAAGCAGAGTATCAGAGAAAGAGTAAGTTTCAAAAGAAAACTCTGTTTAATGTATTTGAAGTCTGTGGCTTTAAGCAGAGAAGTAAGATTTACTCAATCGCACATTTAAATCCACACCTTAAAAAAAAAGGGCAAAAATAAAATTTAAAACATTTCAACATGCTTTGCATGCAAAGGCAAGAAAACCTAGCTTTTATAAAGATGACCAAAATTTCTAAATACTTATTTCCAAATGCAGTACACCCAAAACATGGTAGGCCAGAACACTAGTGATGGCAGGAAAGGCATGTATGCCCATTTGAGGTTCTAACAAGCACTTTTGTTCTACAGCTCGGGTGTCTGTATTTTAATTTGTGCATCAGCTATAATTTGTAATACAAATTATGTAATTTGTCCTACAGCTATAGAACAGTCCAAAGCCTAAACTTGCAACCAACGTATCTTAAAATATGCATAACGGAGGACTTCATGACCTGAACAAAGGAATAAAAATCTGAGCTCAAGGTAAGCAACTATCATTGAAATGAATGGGCATGGATCATGGCTGGCCACATCCATGGTGTGCATGTAAAGGATCACACCTCGCTTTGTGGTGGGGTGCCCATTGCCCTCCTCACATGATCCAGTGCACACATGCTGCACTTGATAGGGCCAAGGAGGGAGAAAAGCAGCTAGAGTCGTCTTAGATCACCTCAGAGAATTATGTCACGAATAAAAAAGTACAGTTGACAGTTACTGCCCGTGTGTACAAACCATTACAAAAAACAGTGAGGCCTCTGCCTCTCATGGAAAACAGGCTGTCATACATACAACACGTAACTCAAAATTTATGGTGGAATGCACTGGAAATGCAGCACAACGTAAAACTGCCTGATTCATGTCTGCCTCTGCTCTGAAATACTTAGGATGCAATATTCTTCACATAATAATCGCATCCATATTGTGAAATACTCTGATGCACCCTGGAATTCAAACTGAGTGTTTTAAACTGTATTAATTACTAAGGATTTGTTTTATACCTACACATGAATCATGTCTACTGTCACAGTTAATATCCCTCCCTAGCCTCAGGCACTTAAGTTGGTGCCTAAGTTAGCAGTGGTCAACCTAGGTTCCCTCAACAGCTAATGAAAGCTGAAGAGAGGGAAACTCTCACCTTGAATCAGCTTCTGGAAGGCCTGCTAGCTCTCTCCATAGCATACAGGGGGAGTGTAAGGGCATTTGCTAAGACAGGTAGTGTACTTCCAATTAATACTAAGTTATTAAAGGTAGACACAGTGGCCTTTTCAAACCTAAATAGCAGATATTTTGTTCTCAGTAACAAAAATGCCAGAGCCCTGGATGACATTATGTACTATTTTCTGGAGGAAAGAGAATACCCCCTCTTTTATTAGAGAACTTTTCTATTAGAGAAGTTGATTTAGGAGAGACAAAAAGCTGTTGAAACTGAGAAATTGTAGGTGCTTTGTTCCTCTGTTGGTTAAAATCTGCTTAGACAGAAATCAAACACAGTTGGATCCAAAGCGCCTCCCAGGAATAGGATACCCACAGTTCAAGTCAACAAAAACAGTGATTCACAAAGGCTGTAGCAGATAATGCAAATGCCAGGCATTTCCTAGCTCTAGAACCAAAGATCTCTGACTGTGAGCGCAGATGTCACAACTACCTCATTCTTCTGGATGTGTAAGCAATGACCTAAGAAGAGGTTTCCTGAAAGAAAAAGTTTTAAATATGGTGACTGAACTGGTTCAAATCTAACACTTGCTTTGTTCTGTTTAGTGCACTAGATATAAATCCTGGAAAGTTGTAAGGGCAAGGGGGTGGAAGAAAGGAAAGTTTACCAATCCTCTTTCAAATGCAATACTATCTTACTACAGTCTCTTACAGATTTTAAGATCAGGAGGTATCATTTTGGCAAAGGGTTCATTGGCATGCATTGTAACTGAGAACAGGCAACCTAATTGGATATACAGCTGTGAAGTAAGAGCTTTGGCAGAAGAGCGAGCTTTGGGAGAAAGTGGGAGGCAAGGGTAAAAGGTTATGAAACAACAGCATAACCTGGTCAGGAAAGGGAAGGAAGCATAGGGGTGGAAGTGAAGAAATTAGAGTGGAGGTGAGAGAAGCAGCGAAAGAAGAATGAACAAATAGGAAAAAATGATGACAGCAAAAGAAAGACGGCAAAACATACAGAAGAGAAGAATCTGCTTGAGGACCAGTAATTCTTTTGTAAAGGCAGAAGCCAATTATGCAAGAGGAAACTATTTTCCATAAGGATGGAGTTTAAGCTTAGATAGGAAATCTCAAAAAAATCTGTGGGAGAAGAAAAAGTAACATCATACTTAAATTGTTTTTTTAAGTCTCATTTCAACCCCCTCCCTCCTCCCTACCCAGTATTTTCCGGGATGGAATTTTCTTCCCACTACAGGATTTGGTGTGGGCAGAGCACCACAGATGCTGCTGAACTCAGAAACTGAGAACCTGATTCATTCTCCCCTTGAATTTTGTGCTATCATTTTCACTGGAACCAAGTAAACGTCAAAGGCTGTAAGTCAGAGAGATAATTTTTTCACAGCTTTTGCACTCATTTTGTCCTAATGCAGCACTGGATACAAAAAGAAGAGCAAAGGTAAATCCAATTCTGAATCTCTGCCACTTCATCAAATATTTTTTTTAAAAAAATATCTTTTTTCCTTCTTCTCCAACAGACTTGGCTCTAAAACTCCTCTGTGTTTTGACTGTATGCAGAGAGGAAGTTTTTCCTTAAGTTAAGAGCAAAAATCATTTTTCAACTTCACAGAATAAAAATCCTTTTCCTTAAAACAAATGCAATCAATCGAGAAAACCCTTCAGTCTCACTGATCATATTCAACAAGTCTTGAGTATTATCTGCAAGTTTCCTTACATTTCAACCTACGGTACAGCAAAATCACTTGCTGGGTATCAGTTCAGTTTTCAAAAAGGATTCTCGAAATAAGCTGTAATGAGTCATATTATAGAAAAGAAGCTATTCCCATGATAAGTGATATAGTGCTCATATTTTTGAAAGCTGAGGCCACTTTGAGTAAGAAAAAATCCTTGCTTACTTCATTTTGGACTTTAAAACAAACACAAGCTATAGCATTCTAAAAGGTTAGACACATTTTTACTCCCACTGTTTCTTAATAAAACATCATTTGTGTGGGAAAACAGCTTAGTGCATACTTTAAAAACAGGCAAACCATTAATTGATCCAACATGTTGGCAGCTTTAAAGAAACTTACTAGACAAGAGCAAGTGATGCAGCTTAAGTTTTGAAACAGCCTGAGCATACTACGCTTATTTAATAAGTAATAGCAATAGTAAGTAAGCTGTGATACTTAGAGTAACAAGTATAACCCGAACAGGTACTAAACCGTATGCAAGTTATAAAGTACAGTTTTAAGAAACTAGGAGCTCAAGAGCTTCTGGTCTAAGAAAACCCATAGAAAAACACTCAAAAAAAAAAAAAAAAAGGAAAGGAAAGAAAGAAAGAAAACCCACCATCTTCCACTGATCCCATCAAAGAAACATGAATCTGTCTAAATAAACAGTTAATCTCTCTTAAGAGGCTGCACACAAGAGGTTCCAAAAGCACTACTTTAATCAGCAATGTTATAGCATTAGTAAGGCAACAAACTGTTTTTCAGCACATCCATGCTAGTTAGTTTGCTGGAAGACTTTAAAATGTCATTAGAATAATATCCTGTTTTGCAATCTTTCTGTGTTTCAATTTACCCCCAACTCTGCTAAGATTCAATTGGCATGAAACAGCTGGGCATGATTAGTTACTGGATGCAAACCAAACAGAGATTTCACAATAGGTGGCATTTTAGTCTCCATGGAATACGCTCTTGGCATAAAAGACCAATGACCCCTGGCAGAGAACACTGCCCCTAAATATAAATCTGGTGATCTGTTTCTAAAAAAACGTTATTCTCAGATTGAACACTGTTACAAAAACAGTGTTTTTGTTCACGGGCATAACTGGAGGGTTGGGTTGTTTCTAATGACTGGACTTAGGTTCAGTTCAAGCTGACCAGCACATGCTGGGACCTGAGCACCAGGTGCAGGCACTGCAAGCCCGCACCCTGCCACAGGGTTCACCTGGGGAGATTTGCACCCCCACTCCCAGTTCTAGACAAAATATCACATGTTCTCCCCAAATCAGACACTGGGCATTCCTACTCAGTCCCACAGCTTTTACACAACCACAGAGAAAAGAGCGGACTCTGTGTTCCCGACTTTATTGCACCTCCCTCCTGATAACCATGAGCCATAAACGCTGTGCTTCTCCTCTCCCAAAGGTCCTGACCACACCGATTCCCACATAGCACCTGCCGGAGGGTCCTCAGGACCTAGCAAGGCACAGACGGAGGGGCTCAGGGTCCCTCCGAGCGGCCCGAACTTCACAGCTCCCAAACTTTTCTGTGCGCATTGCTGCCGGCAGCATGCACGCCAGTCCCTCGCCAGGGCGGCGAGGAGAGGGGCACCCGCAGCAAACGGGGGGCGCCCAGCGCCCGGCGAGGCCCTGCCAGGAGGTGCGAGGAGGGCGGGCGGCGAAGCAGCGGGGCCCAGGCAGCGCAGGCGGGTGCGCGGCCAGGGCGAGGGCGAGCATTGCACGTGCCGGGCGGGCCGCCACTCACCTGCATGGGGCATGGTGATGGTCTCGTTGGCGTTGCTGGAGCCCACGTTGTAGATGACCACGGCGGAGGCGTTCTGGGCGGCGGCGTGGCGGATCTTGTCCCTGTAGGTGCAGTTGCCCCGCGGGATGAGGGCCACCCAGCTCTTGCCCGGCGCGGGGGCGTTGAAGCGGGTGGCGGGGTCGCAGGCGTAGCGGTCGGCGGGCGAGGCGGAGAGGGCCACCTGCCCGCGGGCGTCCTGCTTGGGCGACTGCTCGCCGTAGCGCCCGCACTCGCTCTTCTCGCTGCGGAGCTCGGCGCTGCCGCCCGCCGGGTCGGCGTAGGTGATGTTGACGAAGGCCGTGTACCACTCCTCCTTCTCGGCCACGGTGAAGTCCAGGCACAGCAGATGCACGAAACAAAAGGACAGCAGCCATGTTGAGAGAGCCAGGCTGCGGCACGCTTGGATCACAGACATTGCCATCTTCATCTGCCGGCCCCCGCCGCCGGCCGGCCCGCCCCCGCCGTGTGCGTGTGCGCGCCGGGGGCAGCCGGCTCGGCGCGCGGCGGGGCTGCTCGCGCCGGGCTCCGTGCGGGGAGCAAGGCGGGAGGGAGGGAGGCAGGGAGGGCAGCCCTCCCCTCCGCAGCCTAATTCATCGCGGCGCCCTTGGGCTTCCGCGGGCTCGGCCCGTCCCCGCCCCGCCGCCTGGCTGCCCCGCTCCCCTCCCGAGCCCTGCCCGCACCGCTGCCTCCGCCGCGGCTTCCAGCCCGGCCCGACCCCGCGGCAGCCGGCGGAGGACGGCGTGGGGCGGGGGGGTGGAGGGGGGTCCACGCGCGCGCGCGCGCTCGCTCGCGGGCGCCCGGCGCGGCCCGCCCGCGGGGCCGCCGGCTGCGAGGCCGAGGGCGGCCGCCGTGTGCGAGAGGAGCGGCGCGGCGCGGCGCGGCGCGGAGCCCGGCGGCGGCCCGCAGCGGCACCTGCCGGCAGACGGGCGGCGGCGGCGGCGGCGCGCGCGGCGCGGGGGAGCCGCCCCCGCCCCCTCCCCCCCCCCCCCGGGGCGCGGCGGCGCGCGAGCCCCGCGGCGGCCGTTGGGCTGAGGGTAACGGTCGCCTGCCGCGGCGGGAGCGCGCAGCCCGAGAGGCACCAAAACACGGGGTGGTTTTTTTTCATCGCATTAAAATCTAAATTTTAATGTAGCCTTCATTATTTTCCCTCTCCGCTTTCCTGGCTGTTGTAGGACAAATTAAAAACCACACAAACTTAGGCTGTCTTTGGCTGAAGCGTCTGCCCTTGCCCCTGCCAGCGGCGGCGCGGAGGGGTGGCTGGTCTGACAGGAGGTGGATTCCTCATAGAAACAGAGCTCTTGGACTATCCCGAGGACCTTTCTGTTGTTGCTGCAAATGCGGACGTTATAATGCTGTTATACCATACGACTTAGCGGGGAAAATGCCTGTTATATGTTTTTTTTAAATGTTGCTTACATTTCAAGGTCTGTGTACAGGTTTTAAAATACAAGTGAATTTCTTCTTGTACTCTGAATGACACTGATAGGCACATTCACCCAAGATAGGTGAGCTACTGAAATAAACATAAATGCTCAGTGTGAAACATTAAAATATGACAGAGCACTTCTCTGGAAACAGTCAAATGCCAAGGACAGGTGCAAAAAAACCTTAAATTTTGCCTCAGGGAAGGCCCAGATTTGGGGATTTTAATGTATCAGACATTCAGAGTCACTTTACTTGACGAAGACGTAAATGCTTTCCATACCAATATACAACAAGATCAAAACACAACTGACCCCAGATTTATCTATCCCAAACAAGTGAGTAGCAAAAATTCCATTTTTCCACTTTTGCTATGGTCAGAAACAGAAGACCATTTCTGATATTGCCTATTTTGGCCACCTGATGATTAAAATGTACTGCTAGAAGTACCACTCCCTTTGATTTAGATAAGATGCATAAATATTTCCCTAGTGGCAATACTTACTGGTTCCAAGTTTAAAGTTGCAACTGAACTGAGCAAACAGAGGACACCCCTAACTGTATTTTATATGCACACACACTTGCTGCCTTGCTGTGTTATTTCCTCGAAGTTGAAAAAAGTGAAATTGAGAGAAAAATGAACAAATATGTGAATAAAATAGAGGAAATTATAGGGAAATAAAATGGGTGACCAAAAGCTGTAATTCTACCATCAAGCAAGGGGATAACTTTGGTTGAAAGCCCATTCCTGGAGAAGTGAAATCATCAATTAAGAAAAGTAAGTCACTATGCAGAACAAATGAAGAGAAAAGAAAGCATATGGCCGTCAATATTAATTTGAAAGTGTTGAGATTTCATAAGGGAAGCAAAAGCTATCAGGGAAAAATCCATTGCTGGCAGGGCTAAGGCAATAAACCTTTTGTATATTTGGAAGAGTAATAAATATTATTACAGGAGAAGGAAGAAAGGTATAAATGTTCAATAAATATTTTTGTTTTATATTTGGAAAGAAAAAAATGATGTGTTTCCCAACTCATAAAAGAGATATTAAAAAGCATCTCCTATGAACATGCAAAATCCAGAAAAACCTGGAAAAATGCACAAATGAATCCCAAAAGAGTTGGCGGAGGGTGAATAATCGCTCTCTGACATCACTTCAAGTAAATCTTGGCATAACAGGGAAATTTTGAAAGACCAAAGGAGTGCTCAGTTTCATAAGATCCAGAAAACAAAAGTACAGTGACTAAGCAGTTATAGGCCAGTTAGCCTACCATTAACCAACCCCAAGAAAAACAAGAGAAAAAAAAATCAAATGTATGCCTGCCAGAAAGTTTGTTTTTATGGGAAGTGGCCTGTCAAGCAAACATGATTGATACTTTTGAGAGGAAATGATCAAATTGGTTAATAAAGTTACATTAGCCATGGCCATAATAGATATTTGAAAGGTTTGTCCTTTAATGACATATGAAATTTTCATTACATTTGTAACGTAATAAGAATTGGAAAAGATGGGCTCAGTTAAAACAGAATGTGTTTTAACCCAGCTTAGTGCAAAAACGTGATGCCAGGCGAAGAAGCACACCAGCCACTCTGGAGCAGAACTGGGATGGGGGTCACTTTGCCCACAGGGAAGGAGTAGAGAGGAACTGTGTTAAACTCCTAGGGAAAAAAGGGCCTAAAGAGGATGCCGCTATCCTCAAATGCGTAAGAGGAGTAACAAGTAGGAGTAGGGAAGTGATTTTCTCTCTGCGTGAAACACCACTGAGACAGATAATGGAAGATGTCCAGTTTTGGTATCTGCATTTTTAAAAGGATATTGAAATACTGGAGAAGGTTAAGAAAGTAACCCTAAAAATCATTTGAAGTAATTCCTCTCCAGGGAGAGATTTCAGGTGCCCAATCTATTCAGCTTTTCAAGAACAGAGAAGATATGATTACACCGTATAAGTACCATCACAGGGAGATAGCAGCAGGTACTAATGGGCTCTTTAAGCTAATGGATAAAGGCATAGCAAGAATCAAAGTTAAAACTAGACAATCCAACTCAGAGCAAAAGTACCTGATTAAGCAGTGATTGTTCTTGCTCTGTGCTGAGTCTCGTACCTTGCTTTCAATAAAGCATGATTTCCAATTTGTGTTTGATTTGAATATAAGAGTAGGTCATCTTTCACTTCTCAGGACAGTCTCACTTCTGAATTTTTTCCAGACTCAGCATAGGGTATATGGGTAAAATTCTTCAGAATAAATTTATAATCTAGTTGTCACTTCTCACCTTAGAAATATCTATGAATAAAAACAACAAAATATTGGTATATTTTGGATGCCAAAAAATGAAGTACAGTTAAGTAGGTCAATGCTTTTAACTTACACTCAGTTTAGTGTATCAGTTGGTGGTGAATCTTCCCATTTTAGTGATTTCTGCTCATAAGAACACCTCAGTTTCTTCCTTGGCCTGTCTCCTTAAACTTCTGCTCTGCTCCTGGCACAAGAACACCTGATGGGCATCAAAGCAACTACAATACATTTCCTCTCAGGCCAGCAAGATGTTTGACACCACCTTACCCTAGCCTATTCTCTCTCCTTCAAAAACACCAAAGCCCATGACTTCTGTCCTACCTTTGCCTCTGCAGAAACATACAAGCACAGTCTACTTTTATACACTCTGGAAAGTCCTTTTACAGGGTATGGGGCCTGGGGCTGGGCTGTTTGGTTCGTTTGTCTTTTTTAAGCTGCAGATTTGTCAATACCTTAAGGAATTAATTACTGGCCAGCTGAACCCCTGACACTGAGCTCAGTTCTGCCTGAGGCTACATGGGCACAGTTAATTTGGAATACAGTGTAATTGCATGAATGCATGATTAGCTGCTTTTCACTGTGCCCTCTGCACTGTGATTACAAGTGAATTTCATTTACTGTATTGTTGCATATCCGTGTATCTTGGTAGGTTCCTCTGATATTCCTCTACTTTTCTCTGAGTAACCTGGACAGTTCTTGAAATATTTTTTTAACATGTTTATATGGGTATTAATTATGTGTAGAAGGGCAGAGGGGAAGTAGTATTTCTTAACATTTGACAAAGTTATTAATAATAGAATACATTTTAGACATTTCTATATCCTCCTTATGTCTAAGAAATACAATATCCCTGACTGGATACCATTTAGAAAAGTTTTGCAAGGGAAAAGAAGTGATCTAAATTAAATGTTCTTTATATACAGTATATTTGCAGTAACTTGGGTGATGGGTATTCTGGTGAGTTTTGGAGGCTATATATCACTTTAATAATATTTATCAGAATTTTTCTGCCACATTTTCCATGTTTCTGAAGTAAGAATAATTGCATCTGAATTGCTTTGTAGAGAGGTGCAAAACCATCATATTCAAACTTGTGTGTGTGAAATGTGGTCAATAAGTAGAAGAGAAGTGACACGTGGGGAACTGCAGCTCCAGATTCATGAAATATCAAAACTCAGAGGCTGGATTTAGGGAACAGCTCATTATGAGAAAATGACATCCTGAAGTTCACTACATGGCTACCTGTTAGATGTGCCACAATACTTTGTTAGATTGCCCATTCACAATGTAAAATTCATTGGTTTATATGCCTTTTTGGTTTAAAGCTAACTTGCGAAGCTTAGATTGTCCTATATCCACACCCAAAGTTTCCAACTATCTTATAGGCAATGGCTAGAAAATGCTTTAGTTAAAGACAAGGGATCTCTTCCAGGTTGTTAAGCCCCTCTGTTAGGGAATCCTGTGATGCTTTGTGGCTCTCCCTTGTCTCAGCCTGTTGTGACAACCATTGCGAAGAGGTGACATGACAAAGGTTTAAAGGCTAGGTTACACTGCCTAAATTCTGCTGCAGTGGGGATTTACATGGATTTTAAGCATCTTAATCCAAGAGAGTGACTGGGAACTGCCTAACTTGGCATTGCAAGGTATTGAAAAAGCTAAAATGGATGCTTTGGTTCCCTTTAATGTAAAGGTGCCTCCAGCAAGAGACTCTGAGCCTGGAATATGGTGCCTTATTGTATATAGGATCCAGCTGCATCCAGAGGTCAGTGACCACATGTTGAGCTTGGCCCAGGAAAAAGCAAACCTATAGAAAATACACAGCATTTGGTAGGTGCCAACTCCTGTTGCTCTCTGTTCTTGGGAGCGTAAGTGGCTACTTTGCTTGGCTGCTCAGTCCACCCCCCAAGCAGCGGGAGGACTCAGCTGATTCAGACTCAGAGAGACTTGGGGTTAGAGCTGATTCCTATGCAGTCTGAAAACTCTTCAGTGCTGATGGACAGTATAAGTTGACTGAAATGTGATCCCTCTGCAGGTGCTCAGGAAAAAGAGTTGTTTTTCCTCCCTTAGCTATGAGACTGAAACTGCGGGTAGAACAGAGGAAATGGTAACAGATTGGAAAAGTGTATAAAAGATAAAGCAATGCCATTACCTCCCCCATTTGCCACAAATGCTATACTTTGTGTTAAAGAAAATAAGTTTGTTCATTAAGAAAGTTAACTGAGCGATACATCTTTTCTTGACCCAACTGACATTGTTAATACTCCATCCATCTTCCTATTCATATGTTAATAGCTATATTGCCTGTCACTGACTTTATTACAGAATCCTGCCTTCAACTTGAATAGTGTTTGATTATTCTGTAAAATCACATGAATTACTATAATTGCTACTGCAGTTCTGGTTTCATTTACTTAGGTCAATTTAATATTCTTGATAATGCTCTAATGCTCTGAAGAATTCTACAGAGTAAAGTTTCAGAAAAAAACTGTGTTCCAGCCAAGATAAACTCCTCCCTTGGAGCTATGGAAAAGGTTCAGTAAAATCTATAGGAAAAGTGACATTTTTATTTAAAAATTATGAAGAGTTGAAAGGAGCTTTATCTTGTTTGATCTTTAATAAATTTTCACAGTGAGACAGTGTTCCTTGTGTCCCAGAGGCAAAATTGCTGCATCTTATCATATTTATTTAGCATCTGCCTTTGTTACAGAGATTTTTTTGTAAACTACAAGAACCCAAGAGAATGCTGCTGATGAACATCCTTTTGCCTATCCCTTTCTCAATTACAGCTTCTTAAACATATGGAACATTTGAAAGAAACACATCTCCTTTGTGCAATTTCTTTCTATTCCATGATAGCTTACTCAGCTCCCTTAAACTTTCAGCATTTTTCTCTGTTTTGCCATCAACACCATATACAGGCCTACTCAACGCCCCATGAAAACATTGGCCAAATATTGCAGAGATTCCTGATCTCATCTGAGAGCCAGGAGACATAGATTTGAATTAAATTGGGCAGTTTTCCCATACTAATACACATCGCTTCTGAGCTTCAGCAGAGCATTTATATTGTGCCACGCAGGACACTCATTGCTAGGGAAAAAGAAATTGAGGATTAGAACAAATATAGTGCTTGGCTAAATAGAAGATAATAACACGTTGTGCTAAGAAGAAATGTATGAGGCTGTTAATGGAGTTTTTCCAAGGGTAATTCCTGAGACTGATCATATTTAATATGATCATTAATGACCATAGTGCATACAAACAACATGGGAAAATGCTGATGAAATTCAATGATGAGATCAAATAAAGTGCTACTGGCAATAAAGAAAAAGACGTACAAAATACAAGATAACCTTACTGATCAGACTGAGACACACATGTGATGA
Organism: Rhea pennata; assembly: GCF_028389875.1. Classification (NCBI taxonomy): domain Eukaryota; kingdom Metazoa; phylum Chordata; class Aves; order Rheiformes; family Rheidae; genus Rhea; species Rhea pennata. The sequence goes on along the minus strand of NC_084666.1, from coordinate 51,384,860 downwards.
AATTCAATAATGTATAATGCCAGGTCTTGAATTTATGGACTAAAAGTACATATTTCTCTTCTCAACTGGGAGCTCATGGTTTGGGATACTGGTTCATTAAACTGCAAATGTGAAAAGATTCCTTAAAAAAAATCTTAAATGTAGCCCTAAAAATGTATTAGCTGACAATCTTAGCAGCAATGGGGACATACAGATTTTTTGAGGCACAAAGCCTCAAGAAAGATCATCCAGAGCCATCTTTGCAGTTTGGCTTAAGAGGAGCTGCAGTTGTGGAAGATTCAGAAAAGGGCAACTAGGAGAGTGAGGGAATGAAGAATTATTTATGAAAGAATGCTGCAATCTTGGCAACAAGAGGAAGGCCGAGGGAGATATGATTGCTCTTTGTTAGTATGTCAGGAAGGCTAAATGCAATGGAAGGGTAACAGCTATTTACGGTAAGGCACAATGCTGGCACTCAAGAAATGAGCACAAGTTGATTGTACATAAATCAATACACAGAAACTAGAGAATCACTTTTAATCCTTAGAAATGTAAAATTTTATAATTACCTAACAGTAGAAGTAGTGAAGACTTGACAAACTGATATGAAGGAATTATTAAATGATTGCCTGCAATAGCAGAGTGATGACTCAGAAAATTTCTTTGTGACTCTGTTTCTACATCCAAACTTTACTTTAAAAGGTGACGTGGTATTTATTTCCTCTCCCCTCCCCTACAAATATCGTAAATAATTTTATCAGAAGACTCTAAATACATCGTAAATAATTTTATCAGAAGACTCTAAATGGTGCTGCCTTAGACAGTTTTATAAGCTTAGTATGCCCAGACTTTCACTTTCACAGGTTATGGAAGAAATGCTGTATAGCTGTGTCACATTAAGCCTATTTTATGATGTTATTGCATATTCTATTAAAGTTTGTTTGCTGCTCAAATCTGTGACTAAACAGGTTATTAAAAGCAGAGCTATGCCTGTGAGGAAGCATACTCATAGGTAGATATTAAAATCCCTCTTCAAGTGGTATTTTTGCCACTGGCTTGACTGAAAATGGCATTGAATCATAAGGATGCCAAACACATGAAAAAGATGATAGCCCAGGATTTTGCTGGGTCATTTTCTTGATTTCCTTCGTAGATGCTTTAGTTAAATTCAGTGGAAAGATATTCCTTAATTTGGCTGGGTGTTGCGCTAGGGTCTATGAAGACATTAAACACAGACTTAACAAAAAAAAAAGTACACATAAACATTATTTTAAAATCTACTAGAGCTGAAAGAGGTTTTATTAATTTTGGGCTATTACTATTTCTCATTCCCTTTGTGCTTTAAAATTTAGCTTGAAAATTTAACAATGTGTTCTGAATTCATCACTCAAGTAGTTCAGACACTGCATTTAGAGCTTAGATGATAATGCTAGCAGTTGTATTGCATCCTCTTATCTCATATATTTATAAACTGTTTATCACTACAATTAGAATGACAGAGAAATGGTCCATGTAGGGTAAGAACTGATGAATGATTTATAAGTACTTTTAGCAAAAAAGTCGTTCAGGGAAGTTTGCTCATCGAGTTCTAGTTCTAATCTCTAATGTGGGTTTTTGTTAGACAGAACTGAACAGACGTTCGCAGTAACACTGTTGTTTGTCTGATAGAGTTAAACTAAAATTGCTCCAATATCTTTTATTATATTGCTCATTTGTTTGGCATATGCCTTAGTCAATATCTTGTCTAAAAGCTTCTTTTTGCAAAGAGACTAAAAGTGTTTTCCTCCTTCAAACAAATGTAATGGTTCATTACAGCATTGTCTTGGGAGAAGAAAAGGCTTTTTTGGAATTACTATAGGTTTGTTTTTATTACAGATTGCAACAACTAATTAGGATTCCTGCAAAAGGGTCCATTATGATCACCTATTTTAATTTCCTACAACACTAGTGATGTTATTAAAAGTAATATTAACATTATAAATGTTAATGTTAGCTATAGTTTCTTAATCCATGTTGTATGAAACATTTCCAAAAAATGTAATTTTTCTTGTTGTTAGCATTTCAGCTTTTACATAGGACTTCTATTCCATTATACTTCCAAAACTTTACAAACAGATTTTTAATCTTAAAAATAAGTTTCTAGGAATTAATTAGTTGACTCCTAAGCAAATGTTACTTCCATTATAAAACATGTTCCTCCTACTGTCCAAAGCATCAGTAAAAATTACCATAATGTTTCAATAAGCGGTAAAACTGCTCCACTGATGCTGTAGATGACAAAAATAAATACAAACACAAAAAACATGAACACTTGACCATAGTTCTTTCCTAGACATAGTACAGCCTTGTTTTGGTTTCTTAACCTTGAATAATCTGAATGATCCTAAACAGTGTGTGGTTTAGTAATTCAATGCAGACTACTGTTCAGTAGTCTGACACAAATAAGCCAACAAGCAGAGCAAGAAGTTCTCTCCTCAAATACTTGCTTGCTTCCAAATAATCTGGAGAGATCTGAGAAAAGTATTTTAGTATAATTATCTGATATCAAGTTTTCACAGTCCAGCAATTGGCAAATCTGCAATTAGTGGCCTACAGGCAGATTTTTAAAAGACATGAGGCTGAAATGATTTCTCAGGAAGCCCTCAATCCTTTCAGCTGTTAGGACTGCCAAAGCAGTTGGAGAAAGCAAGTAGAGAATTTCCCTCCACCCCAAAGTAGGGGAACCTGCACAGCCTTCCCTCCCAAGACAGGTGAGCGAGGGCTCTGCACTACAAGGGCAAGGGAAGAAATGCCACGATGGAACAATATTACTTTATACTCTTAACAGTGATGAAAAATCATGTGATTAGGGTGTCTGTGTGTGTGTCTGTGTGTGTATAATTTTTGCAAATATAGCTATACTTGTGAGTTTTCTGCTAACGTTCTGCTAATCCTTTAAGAATCTGAGGACTGGACGTTGCTGAAGCATCCTCTGGATAAGTGTCCTCTCTTTCAGCAGGATTCATCTATATCTTCCCTCTCTATTTTAAAGCAGTAATAAAAAATGCAACAGAATGAAAATATTCCACTTCCTCTGTAAATATATTTCAAACTTTTAGGGAAATTATGTGGCAGCTGGTAGCTATCCAATCCCTCAATACAAAGAAGCATTTGACAGATACCCTGAGAGCCAATCTGCGGCTGTGGGTCAGCCCCCTGAGGAACTGACTGCTTACACTGATTGCTTCAAGCTGCTCTTGTTCTTGCTTCACCTGACCCCAGAGATCTGACCAGTAGCTATCCTATCACAGCATTTTAAAGCAATCTGGGAGCTTACATACAATAACCACAGTGCAGCATTTCTCTGCCTTTCTGAATTAGAGAGCTACCTGATCCCTGGAAACAAAACAAAACCCCCAAACAACTCTCCCATCCCCCCCAAACCCCTTTATTTGTGCCCCTCACCTTGCTGGACAGCAGAGAGTAGGGGCAATAGGCAGCTGACCAGCACTGATGGGTTAGGAGCTGACTGTGAGCATGTTTGTGTGCAGGCACTGCTTCATACCCAACTGAGTGCACAGATACGCATAGGTGGTGTTTTTTAAATCCAGTTTTCTTGCAGACCTCTTGATGTTCTGTGCACCCTGATTAGACCTGGGTTCATAGGCTGGATAACACCACAGAAGGTTGTGCCCACTAGTTATGGAGATAGGGCAACTAGAGCAAGTGGAAAATAAATACATTGGGTACTTGGTGTGCCTCAGTCCCAAAGGCAGAGGCAGTATTTCCACACTATTTAAGAAATATCTGTGTTGCCTGGATGCATATCAGGGTGATTTGTACAAAAAAGTGTTTTCTTGTGGTGTTTTACTTTTCAGTGATGCTCCACCTAATGATTTATTTATAGGACTTTGGAAATGGATTTTATTTTAGCAGACATACAGACTATGTGGGCCAGCATCCTACCTCAGAATGGCCAAAGCAAGGTAACAAACTGGAAGGTACCAAAAGCCCTACGACAGACATGAGGTGATCTGACCTCTCTTCCTTGCTTCCAGCTCATATTTTACTGCCTTTCATGAGCGACTGTCTTAAATCTTGAAGCACAAGATCTCCGCTTTGTCCTAGCATCAACCACCAGAAGGATGCATCTTGAAACATCTCATAGACCAGTCTCTCTGATTTTTGCAGTTACAGTGATTTCTGTATATATTTTTCTAATCAAGCCTTTCTTCTCAAGGTTATTGAGAGGTTTAATGTATTGATATAGCAAGATTAGAATTGCTTATATTCACTTCCCAAACTTCATGCTACAGATTTTACATTAATGTTGGCAAAACATAACAACAAGAATCAAAAAAAAATGATATACTTTAAGTCTGTACACAGCCACTGAGGTCTATTTACACCTATCATTTAACAGCATAATGCACTATCTAGCAGAGGCAGAAATGACATCAGCAATGATTTTTATGCTATACAGAAGAGATGCAGTTTCCTCCCTCAAACCCAGTGAGGCTATCAAAAGACAGTCAAAAGATTTTTAACTTTCAGAACATGGCTCAACATAAACAATTTCAACTAAACTAAGGTTTGAGTTAAATTATTAAAGAGTTAAAAAGTTAAATTATTAAAGATAATTTTGTAACTCTAAAGGAACATTCTGAGCATAAAGTATCATTAAAAACACTAACCAATGTGAATGGAAGTTAGATTATTTATAGTAAGGTAATTTTAGAAATATATTTTTCATGAACTGATGGTGATGTTTACTCTGTGCTTCAGTTAGCTTGAGCAGTGAAAGAATGTTATTTTCCTGTCCTGGTACAGTGCCACAACACTCGGGTTGGACACAGTTAGTTTGATATGAACATTTTCCTAGAAGCTCTTAAGCACTTTATTTTTGCTTGTTAGTTTCATTTTTATGGAATTAAAAAAAAAAAAAATCTCATTTCAGGTTAGAATATTAACCTCAATGTGAGTGAAATTTCAGTAGGGAGAGACCCAGACCATGCTCCCTGAGAGCAAGCTACTACTCCCCACTTAAATAAAGGACTTGTATTGGGTAGGTTGATGTAGCCAATACTGCATCTCTCCTAAATTTAATAAAAATTCGAACTAACTCTTTTATACATGGAACGAGCCTGAAGCTTTACTAGCTGACCACGAGAGGTCATGATTGCTCCACAAGAAAAGTTTCAGTGCAGTCTGCTAACAGAAACATTGGTCTCCTTTCAGGTGTATTGGATTTACTCAGTACTTACACGTGAATTAAAGAGCTAAACATTGATGTGCCACAACTGATACTCAGTTTTGTCTTCTTCGTTACAAAAAAAGAAGTTTCTGCAATAAATTCAAAATGATTTCCAAAAATAGGTACCTTTAATCTATATCTTTTCCCACATGCCTTCATCTTTTTCTTGAACCTTTTCACACATTCCCCATTCATTTGCTCTGTAAGTGACTGTAATGCAAAGATAAAGGAAGGGTGACTATTCAGGACATTATTTTTGTCAGGAAAAACAGCCACGAACCACAGCCCAAAGGAATGGATGATAAGATCACACTCTTGTCCTCCCTTAAAAGAAGATCTTTTGACTGTTTTCAATTGGACTGTTTACAAATGGGACAATCTTGTCCCATTTTCAGCTTTAAAAAAAAGTTAAAATACTACAGAAATGGCTCTCTCCCTACTTTGCTGTCTGATAAAAGGCTGCCTCACTAACATAAGAAAATAAAAGAATTTGAAAGCCATTTTATAATCGGGGCCCTCCTAAGGCCCTCTTATCCAGATTACATCTAAATCTTGCCAGTTGCTTTTTGCATACTCTCTCTACAAATACAGCCTTTCTTACCCACATCTGCACCTAAGAGTTTTAGCTAGGCACTCACCTCATGTCTCAACAGTAGCAAATGCAATCTTGCCATGTTTCATGCAATTTAGAGTACTGTTGACAAGATCATCAACTTATCCTGGTCTTTTGTTGCCTGCTCCTTATAGTCCTTTGGCAGCTCTCCCTTCTTGATCATAGCAAATGTCCACTACCAACTTCACCTGGAGGAGCACTGCAGCCTCTCTTGGGTTCATCACAGCAGCAGCAGCTTCATGAGCCTGGCCTCCCCTCTGTCCATGCTGCCAAGCTCTGCTGCCCACTCAGTACATCTTCCAAAAAGCACTGTTATGCTTCCTCTTATGTGCTTCATATGGAACAGCTCATCTGTATCCTGCTGTAAGCTCTTTCAATGAGAACCTTCTCCTGCATTTTTAAGACTCTTTATGCAATAGGGTCCAAGTCCTAAGCAATAAAAACATACAAATAAACATAGATTAAGGGTTTAAGTTATGAGCAAAATGGCCCAGACTACTTACTTGATGTGGAGACATGGTCAGTCTGGGAAAAGGTTTGAATGTCAGTGAAGTCCACCTCGTTTCTAGTGTCAGTGAACAGTTTTCTATGAACTACCTTCATTTGGGACCTATAGGACTCCAGAGCATGTTTTCAAATCCAGTCATTTTGGACATCTTAGAGACAGTATCAAACTCAGTGACATCAACAGCAAACTTCCATTGATTTTCTGTAAAGCTGGGATTTCATCCTCAGCTAGGGAGACAGTACAGAATCATAGCAGCACAAAAAAAAATTGCTCTAGTGACCATAGTCACATCTGGCAATATCACCATGGAAACCTCATCACAGATCAAAGCTAACAATCCAGTACCATTCAATTAGCACCAGTGTCATGTTACTCCCACAAGCAGCTATGAAAATGTACAATTTATTTAAATGTTGAAAAGAAAGAAAACTAATTCATTAATTTCATGGCTAAATTACTACGCAGAAGATTTCTAGTTATGGAAAGTATTTGTCATTGTAATGAAAAATGACTTTTAACTAAATAATTCCACAATTAGTATTTATTTCATATTTTATCTGTGATTGTCTTCATCTCAGTTTTTCTAACTAGTCATGCAATTAACTAATGTTTCAGAAATACAGATTCAAACTGAAAAGAATTGTGTTATGGAAATAAATGTATTGCTGATATATGTTCAGCTTGGCAATACATGAAAAAATGTGTTACATATTTTGAGTAATTTTATACTATTAATGTATGAAAAAAGTGCAATATTGTGGCTTATATTTGAAAGCTGTAATATGCTGACTAGCTGTATCAAATAGATGACATTTTCCTCATACAGAGAGCTGACTATATTTTTTACATTATGTGAATCAGTCTAATGTTCCACTACTCTGAATACTGTAACTAGATTACTAGAAATGGCAAAATCAATTTTTATGTTACATGAATAGGAATGTGATAAAAAATCTTGTCTGAAATTTTCTAATTTATTATGTCTACTTCCTGTAGTATAACATAACACAATTGCCATTGTTTTATATCTCTGTTTTTCTTTTTTTTTCTGTGGAAATCACAGCATACTTTAAGTAGACATAGTTCTCTTAATTCTTATGCTAAATAATAGCTTTCATTTTTAGCATCTTCTATGGATAACTGTTCTGTTAATTAATGTCTAAGCATTACAAATTAGTTTCTTCCCACGAGCTACTGCTGCAAAGCAAAAATAGTCACAGAGATATGTAGCAATTGTAATTTCTTGCATAAGAAGAACTGCAATTTTGTTTTCCTTCAATTTTCAGGAATCTGCTCTGAAATCAGTGCCAAAGGCATGAAAAGCTGCAACAGGAAAGGCAAATATGGCTAGGGGATCAAAATGTGGAAAAAAGATTAGGCATGCAGATCAACAAGCAGCCAGTAATTTACAGTGCCACAGCAAGACCTACCCTGTAACTACCTGGGCAGAGAAGGGGTTGAAGTGCTAATCTTAGGCAATGCAACCAATCGTGGCCATTTAAGGCCAAGGGCTGGAGCAAAGTTATATTGCCAAGGACGCACGGCCAGAAACAGAAATGGAGAGAACAGCCATGTCCCAGTCGATCAAGACAGAAACGAGGACGCAAGCCAACAGGCTCGGCACAGCCACGGCCAGCTCCAGCTGGTGCCTGGCTGGGGATCCTCTATCATCCGCCCCAAAAGAGACAACCTTCAGCTACCAGTCCCAGCAGGGGCACCCCTGGGGTTACCCTGGGTTGGCTGAGGGGTGCTGTTCATCAATCAACTGCTAAGAAGCCTTGGTTGGGAAAACCTCCCAGCTCTGTCATTCAGTGATTCAGTAGGCAGTAACAATGTTGTCTTTCAGTCAACAATGAACAGAAGATTTTGAGCGTTGCTAACGTGTATTGCATCATTTTATATCAGAGGATGAAAGTGGAGGGCATGGTTCTGTAAAATTCCCCAAAAGAAAGGCAATATAAAACTTGTGGCAACCTATTTCCTAGCTGGACAACTGTATTTCATATTTATCTGCGTTTATCTCTGTGTTCTCAGTTTTATCAAGGCATCCTTCATTTCCAAAATTGTCTGTAGCATTGCTGCACACTACTTAATAGCTGTAACCGTTCCACAGGAGATGTGGCTGTACAACAGCAATAGGATAGCAATCTCATCTGCAGATATGATTTGACTAGTTTTCAATTACAGCTTGTAGTTTAATTCCTTGGTTTCCAGCTTTGTTATTGTGGGGCTGTGTCATACAGAATTCTCTGTAAGCCTCTAGCTTCTATGTTGCTACATAGCAAGGATAAAATACCAGCAATAAGAAAATGACTCTAAACTTTGTATCAGCTTCACTTCAGATGCAAACAATGCCATCTGTCAGCTACCCCAATATTTGGATGAGATCAGCACCAGACTGAACTTGCATCCAAGGAAGTCTGATGTAAAGGTAGATGGAAGCTTCTGAGAGAAAAAAAAATATCATTTCTTTAACTTTCTTACAAGATATCTTCTTGATGCTCCTTGAGGGATCCATGACTCTGATATTCACTGAGACTCCTTAATTCTTATGGCTACCTAATTATCAAAGGAGAATAAAAATATATCATTCTCTAACGAACACTGCCTCAAAAAGTGTACCTTGCCTTCTCCAGATCAGACTCGGACTCACTCATCAGCCTTGTGATATCCATGGCGAAAGAAATACTGACTAGTTAAGAGCAGAGGTCCATCGTACTCAGAGCTGAACTTGCTACAAGCACACTAGGGAAGTGCCTGGTTCCCATGGGAGCAGAGGCTGACTTCGGCGCTGTGCTTCCTGCTGTGACAGCCTGCTGCAGGAAAGGCCTGTGACTCTGTGGGATCTACCACCCTCCTGGGAGAATACTCTGACTGGCTGTAGTGGTCAGGCCTCTCTGTGGGTCACAAATTCTGCAGTTGTGCTATACAGCCTTATCCTTGGATAGGCCTGACAGGTTCTGCTGATTCTGTATTGTTCCTACATCATGATAACACGTTTGAAGACCACGACATCAATCTTTCAGGCATTCATTTCTTCCTAATTTGACTTCTGTGGATAACTTTCCAGTGTCCTAATTCTTTGCATTTTAATTATTCTCTGGATGCTTTTACATTCATTTATATAAAGGCCCCCTCGGCTCATTTGCCTCAGACCATGGGGAATGTGAGCAATCGTATCTGAGAGATTAAGATGAAATGACAGACCTGCAAGTGGGGAGGCTGTGTGACAAATGCACCCTGGTGCCCCAGCACAACCGTGAAGAAAATGTGAAGATGACACTGGGGACAGTGGGACACATGGACAGACTATGTGGGTTATCTCACTGAAAGTGCCAGACTTGGCAGGCCTGTGTGAACACCTAACTAGATAACATGTAATGTCAATGTATGCTCAGTAAGTGAACTCTGAAATTCTCTCCCTTACACTCTCTCCGTACCTTCAGCGAGTATTTGCAGGCTGTCACTCACATTACACATGTATTCTCCTTGTTGCCAGGTGCCTCCAATCCCCGACCCACCAAAAGCCTGATACAGTGCAAAACTAGGCAAATCCAGTAGTGACCGTGGAGACACTTGTTGCTTAGTTTGAGAGCATCCCCCAGTAGGGGATATGTGCACAGGACTCCAAACCCATTACTTTCACCTTTCAGAACATGTGGCTCCATGTTTTTTTATATTTATATTAATCAGGGATTTTTCATTGCTTTCTTTGGGGACTTTAAAAGATCTGGGAGAAGCTACTGGGATAGTGAATTCACTTTAGTCCCTGAAACCTCATGAATAATTTCAGCAAGCTATTTTTTTTTTGACAATCCAGTTATTTGATAGCCTTGATTAAACTTTTTTAGAGTGACTGGAGGCTCTGGATGTTATTTATTCATATTCAAGCACAGAGGCAGTCACTCATGCATAGAATTCCTCGGTGACTCACAAAATGACGTGCTTACTTATGCATAGCAATCCTCAGTAACTCACACACTGACACACTCCTGCCCAGACATACTTAGTAACATGCACAGTGACAGACTGGCCCAGAGCACTTATTTTAGAAATCTTCACAGGCTCCCACAAGGGCTCCACTCCCCTGAAGCTGAAAACAAAACCCCCAGTGACCCCAGCCCACGCTGCCAAACACACTCAGCCACCTCCTTCTCTTAGCTGCGTTTTTTCCCACCATTGTTTGTGGCACTTCCCTGCTGAGGCTTCCCCTGAGGTTGCTAATGTACTTAGAAAAGGAAATCTCATTTTCACTACCTTCACATTTTAATATCTTAATGCCAAAGAGCTGCTGTTCTGCTTTTTGGGCTTTATTTTGTTTTGTTTTATATGGAAATTTTGCATTAAACAAACATTACATGGCAGTCAAGGGGATGAGATGGCTCAGGGGATCGGTAATGGGCTGTGAAGCCTTTCCTTTCTAGGCCAATGCTCGGATTCATTCTAGGCTGTTGTAGCTGGATTTAACAATAGGGGGGAAAAAGTGTGCTCATTTAAAAAGGTCTGAGCTCTCTGAAACTAATTAGATTTAAAGTAAACTGACCAGTGGAAAAAATGACAGTATGTAAATAAACTCCACCAAGCAGCCATTAAAAAAAAAAAGGAACATCTTACTTCAGCTGGATAGCCATACAAATGGAAACGCTCTAGAAACATACTGACTGGCAGAGCCATCCCATCCATCTTCCTGTCTCAGTCTGCTACACAAGTGTTTTTGGGGGGATGCCCAGAAAGTCCTCAAACTCAGAGTGGGCCAGACCAATAGAAGCAGGCAGTGACCAGAAGTTATTGCTACTAACTTCGTTCATCGTCAGGCAAACAGCAAACTGATAGTCTCAAGGTCCCATTCCTTGCAGACAAGCGTCTAACACCATATAAAATGCAGAACCACATCCTAGCTACAGATGGCATCATCATTTGGCATCATCATTCTAGACTGTCCTTCTGTGACACAACAGCAGCAAGAGATATAATAAAACGAACAAACAAAACAATTCCTCAGACACCTCTTTGGCACTTCCAATGACCCACTTGGAAATGCACTCCATGCAAAGTCTGCACATGTGTGATGAGTTAGAGAGAGCTCCTTCTTTTCAAATAAAAGCATAGGCTAGTAGAATTGATAAAGAAATGCAATGCCAGCCTAGGGTGCTGTTTTCAGAAACCGCTCACTTTTTTTCTTGTCTCTCCCTTGCAGTTATAAGTTATACACCTCAGTGATATAGTTTCTACCAATGCCTTAAATACAACATAAATACAATAAAATAATTTAAAGAAACTCTTTAGTTCTCTGTTATGCTACATCAGTGAGACTTTTGCTCAGCTTTTTATAAAACAACATGTTTGGAATATATATTGTCAAACTAAAATGTATTTTACAATACATCACCCATTGATAGAGCTCTAGCTCCAAGTAGGATTACAGATTCATTACTCCACAATAAATATAAATAAGAAAGTTAGTGAACATCGTCAGCAAGTTACTATAATGACATTTCAATAACTCTAAACGTACAAGTTCTTGGGAAACAATGGAACCAGTTATAACTTCATAGCATAAATGAAATTTAAAAAATAAAATACTAATGAAAATGAATTAAAATTGTTGTCAGAACATTAACTAACAGGAGTGGAATATAACCAAATGGGTTTTCTAAATCAACTAGAATACTGAGGACAGAAATCCATGTCTAAAAACGGTTCTAAATCTTGTCATTCACAATGCCATAAGGCTATGACTTTACACTCAATTACCTGCATTCAAATATGTTACTTATAATACAGGCATGATATACAGCTCACTATGTGATAAATTGCTACACAATGCTATTATAAACACTGTGTGCAATTTTGTTCTTTATCCATAACGCTTTTCAAAAGCACAGCAAGAGCAAATAAGATGGAGCTTGTTAAGTTTTTGAAAGAGATCTTAAAAGAGAATTCCCTGCAACATCAGAGAATTGAACAGTGATGCAAGAGATCCTTTTCAAACTTATGAACCCACAGCTAAACCACCCATGTTGTATGCCAGGTTGCACACGATCTCTTCTTTAGCTTTCATTAGCCGATTCTTATATCTAGTACTTAATTCAGTCTAGTGCTCAGTACCACTGATATTAGTCTCATCTAAATGGAGCTATAATTAGACAGGAAAACTGTTCAGTACATATTTGCATAAGATTTCTAAAACTGAATGCCACTGAACAAGGAAAAGCCATAATTAAAGGAGAAAAATTGCTGTCTAGATAAGAAGTGACATGAAAGTAGAACAACATGTCATACAGCTTGATACTGAGTAAAACACAGAGCAGCTGAAATGCTGAATTTGTTAGCACAAATATTGCAGGAAAAGATGGCAAACAAACATTCTTCCTCGTCCAGGACACTGAAGTCATTAGGATCCTTTTGGAATTCCGTGGACCTTTGATTTTTGCAAAGAGAGTTGTTAAGTTGGAAAAAAGTTTGCCCAGAGTGGTAGTGCCATCTCCATCTTTGGCAATATTTAAGATTCAGCTGGACAAAGCCATGGCCAACCTGATCAGATGTGGAAATTTTCAGCAGGACACTTGACTAGATGACCTCCAAAGGTCCCTTCCAATCTAAATTACTGTATTATTCTAACAGTATCCATTATGAAATAAAGGAGTTTCTTGTCATCAATGTATGAGCTCTTGCACAGATTTTCCATTGTTTAGCCACTCTCATCTGAACATTTTTTTTTCTATGTACCAGTCATAATTTCCCGTGCTGCAGCTTGTGATAGTTGATTCTTGTGCTTTCACTGTGCACCCTTGAGAGTGTGCCTGTCTTATCAATAAATTCCCTTTAGGTCCTTTAAGACCACATTTAAATCCCCTCAGCCTTCCTTTCTCCAGATTGAACAAACTCAGCTGTCTTTATATATCACATATGCAGCTCCCAAACTGTCTTTGCACCTTTTGTCACTCTCCTTTTGTTGACATCTGTCTTGTGAGAGATCAAGTTTTAGACCCATTTGCTCTTGTGCTAGAATGGGCTTTTTGCTCTTCCCCCTTCCTGGCCCATTGATGGAGAATGGCCCTACCCCATTTTGACCTTTCATTTTCCCAGATATATCACACCCTTTTAGACTCCTGCTGTACAACAGACTCGGTACCCTGATCATCCTGGCAAAATTTCCTTCCACCTGGTTCAGTTTGAATTCTTTACCTTGAACGTAAGTAAAAGGATATACTGGACCATGCATTTATTGGGACTTAGGGTCAGTCTACAGGGGCTCCAGCCTTCTTTCTCCTTCCTCTCTGCTTCAGCATCCTCCAGTGCTACACATCTCTTATCTTGTCTGATCTGGCAGTTGTGCAGCCCCCATTTTAGATCAGGGCTGAACTCAGGTGAGTAACTGCACCATGTATTCTAGATAATGTCCTGTGAGACCTTTTGGATGCCACTAAATCATCCATAAACCTACTGGAAATGGAACTCTTAGTATACCCTAGGATCTGATTTTCTTTGGCACTGGCAGCTGGTACGCACCCTGGACAGGTTTCATGGGACCAAGCATTAGCTGTCTGAAAAATGTGATCACCTTAAGACAGATGAATGGGCACCTGCAGAAGCCCATCTCTCCCTGTCAATTAGAAGACAAGCCCAGACAACAAGCTCAGATGAGCCAGCTAACTATTACACAGCTGAAGTTAATCGAAATGAAAAGAATCTCACACTCTGTGACCAATTAAAACATTTAAGTCTTTCATTCTCCTCTGTCACTTCCATCTGACAAGCCTCCAAGCACTGAGAGAGAAATTCTTGTCATTAGTCTTTTTTTAAAAAAAAAATTTTTTTGCCATTTCTGTCACACAGGTTCTCCAGCTTATTTCTACCAAGTATCATCCTTCTCTTCTTCATAGACAAAGCTTCCCAGTATGGCAGATGCAGAATATTTATCAGTATGTGCCTTTTGATGGGGTCAGAGGGAAGGGAAACAAGATCATTCATGACACAGTAATGTCATAATGGAGAAGCAATTCTGGTAGCTTGTCACCAGCTAACAAGTTCTTTTTCTATCACCAACTATTGTTGCTTACCATTTTTGTAAGAAAAAATAGCAAGTAACTGATTAGTCTTGCACCATCCTCTCACCTCAGTAATTTTAATTAACTTATGATAATTAATGTATAATACCTTATTAAATGCTTCACAGAAATTACAGTAAGCTAGCTCTACTGCATCTTTTTTGTCTAGGAAAAAATACCTGCCAAGCTATAATGCTGTTCAGTTCTTTTTTGAAGTCATGAAAGAAATTATGAAAATGTGCAACTTAAATATCATAGGAAAGATTAATAAATTTTAATAAAGACAACACAATTCAGTGGGCTCCCTGAATCAGACCTCCAGTCTCTTAGTAGCAAATTCTCTCTTTCTCTTTCCTCTCTCTTTTTTAAATTTTGATACATTTCACAAACTTTGACCAAAAAAATAACCCTTTAGAAATTTCTTGGAAGATAATTTTGCAGGACTAAGGTTAATGATTGTAAGCATCAGTTATAAAAACAGATAAAAGAGAAAAAAAATCTTTCCCATACCTAATTCAAGCAGGTCTATTTTAGAATATTTTATTTGAACATGTCAATTCATTATATACCAGTAAAGTTTCTTTTTTGCCTCAAAATCTTTTCTCTATTTCCCTTTTCTTTATATAGCTAAATCAGCAGGGATAAATGTCTACAGATAAAATTATCTGACATCAAACAAATATTGACATGACTTTCAAGGTCAGTTGCTGCAAGGCCAGGATTTAAAAACAAATTAAATATGATGTATACCATCTTAAAGGTCAGTTAGAAAGGTATATGCTGCACCTGTTTTATAATGCAGCCCCCTGGGAGCCAAATACATTGAATGCTGTGAGCAGACACTGCAATAATGAAGACAATTATGGTAATAGGTAGGTAGGTAGGTAATAGGGGCTTAATTAGATCAGAACAAGCGTGTTATTTAGAGAAAAAAGAAATCACAGTGTATTAAATTAGAAGTAAATTACAGCAATTCAAGTCAATAGTTATTTCAAGCTGATAGTTAACACCCTTACTGTATCTTTAAAGAGACTGAGACATTACAGGAAAATGTACTAGAAATGCTTCATTATCATCCAGCCACAATTCCAGTTTCACTGCATACAAAGGTCCTCTCTCTCCTAGAATATGGTCCTTCTGATGGAGGCTGTATGCTTTATTTCCTGATCTTACTTTCTGACCTCAATAATTTTCAGTAGTAGAAGTGTGATGGCCTGAATGCTTTGTTATTGCTTCAGTAGCTTAAGGAATAAATAAGTTATCATGTACAAATGGGCCCTCACTGTAAAGGAAGAGGGACTAAGAGATGAGCAAAGAAAGGACCAAAAAGGTCAGTTTTTAAGACGTGGTAGAGTCAGGATGAGCTGATATACCATGCTACAGCGCTATTACTCAGCTTTGTTACTGGAAAAAGAATTGCTCGCCTTGCCTTGGCCAAGAGTTCCCAGCATTTTTTTTTTATTTTGCTGAATTACTCCAGTTTAAAATATTTGAGAAATTACTGCCTTAAAATGCAAGTCTGATCACCAGTCAATATATAATCCATAGTGTTACTGCTCTGTCCAGTTACACAGCCCAAAACGGTGAATGAAAAAGGGAGAGAGATTGGGACAGATTCTCCAATATGTTCCACATCCTGGATAGCAAATTATTTTACAGATGTTCTGATTTATCAGCATTTTATGGCTCTTTTTATAGGTGAAAATGACTTTACGAGGTAAATGGCAGTATATTGGAGTATATACACGAGCGAAAAACAATTCATCCTGCAGGGTATGCCTTTGATATGTAAACACTAACCAGGACTGGCCTGCTATCATTGCATCCTTTAGCTTACGAGAGTGACTTTCACTCCGAGTTCTTTCTAGCATACAACTTTTACTCTGCAGGTAGCATGGCTTAGGGTTAAGGCACTCATGGAGTCTTCTCCTATTTTCTCAGCTAGACAGACAGTGGCTAGCATACAAGAGTATGACATGGGAATCTCTAGATTCTGATTTTCTGTCAGGTAATGAGGAATGAAGATATTCTCTTGCATTCAGAGAGAGAGGTGCTCTCCCTCCATGAATCCTCTTCAGAAATCCACTAAAAACACATTTAAAATTTAGGATGACACTCATTACTTTTGGCATCTATATTTGAAAAAAAGCAGTAGTCTGCAATATTCTTGCATATTATTTCATTATATGCAAGTTCTCCAAAGAGTAATGCAGTAATGTCAATGGAAATTTTGTAAGCTCTAAATTAGCCATCCTGTTTTTTTTTTTTTTTTTTTTTTTTTTTTTTTTTCTTCCTTATTCACTTGTATTACAGTTTTGGCCACTTTCACCTGTTCTGAAAATGACATATTTTACTACTCACAAGTAAAGTGACTGACTTCTGTGCTGAGAGGGTAGTTTCTACAACATAACCATAGCAGATGCAGTTTCATGTAATAAAACATGGGTAGAATAAAACAATTGTTTAAAAGATGTTTAAGTGAGACTAACATGAAATCTTAGTATCTGCATCTGCCTACCACTTTTTTTTTCCTATCTTTTTTCTTGCTTTCACTTGTGTTTACTTAGGTAAAACTGCCTACCAAATGGGAGGACAGTTGTCATTTCTACAGAAGCGTGTATGAGCCTTTTCTTATGCAGCTCCACTTATTTTTGAAAGTAGATTAGATAATGACAATAAATATTTTAAGGGATTAAAACATTTGTTTGTTTGTTTTCAATGTTATATCACTTATCTTCATTGTATTCTTGCATTCATGGATGCCAAAATCAGCCCTGAATGATCACAATCATAATAAAATAATATTAGTGACATTCATTAACAAAAGTGAGAAGGACACAAAAAGCTCTAAGGTCTTGCGTGCCAGGAAAAGATCGTATTTTTTACCTGGGTTGTTGGTTAGGCCACATGTAGCCATAATTACTGACAATAATTAATTGCTCTGTCACAAATGAGAAATGTCCAGTTAAGTAACCACCATGAATTTTTATTTTAAACAGTAATGGGCTTTTCTGTGTGTCCCAGTAATGTGGTATCAGATTACATCTTGCAGGAAAGGCATGACCAACAAACAAATTGTTGTGAGAAAAACGATCCTCGTCTCACAAAAGTGATGGGAGTCTTGCTGAAAGGCAGTGGTGCCCAGTGAGTACCTACTTCTCTCATTAAGCCTAAGCCGCATTACAAAACTGGCAGCTGACTTTCAGTAAGAAGTGCAAGTCCAAGTACAATATGAAGCAATACAGTTGTACCCCAACCCAGAGTGTACCTCACCTGAATAAATGTATGATCAAAGCATTCCAAAAATAAAAGAGTGCCCCAAGACTAACTTGTATGAAACATAGATAACTTTCTTGTCCTAGACAAAAGACAACGCATGAATTATACTAGAACGTGATTATTCCGCGTTCCTTCCAGTCATATTAATTTAAATAACTCCACTATGCATCGTCTAATGATTTTCACAAAGGGACTTTTGGACAACAGGCACAAGAACGGCAAACATGAACGTAGAAAGAACTTATGATATTAAAGCAAGTGACAGGAACCCTTAAATTCTTCCTGTTTCTACTTGTGCTGTATGCAATTTATGATCACGGGCTCATCATACACACACACAAAAGAGAGCAGTAAGTTCACATAGCTCTCCACCCCACACTTCATACCACTTCATACACCATGTGGTATCTATCACACATTCCAACACGGCTCAAGTTGGCTTTTTTTCTTTTTTTCGGTATGTACATATAGTATTTCTCTTTTTATACTATATTGTATTCCTACTGCTAGGCTCAAACCATACTTCCCTTTGAAAGGATAAGGGTCCACTGGTGAAAGATCTGAGAGAAAGAACTTTCAGGTACCAACTTGAACTACAATCACAATTAATACATAATTAATATGCCATGGGACTTGGTCTCAGAAGTGAAAGCTGTAGGATGATTCCTATGAAAACACAGGAGAACTAAAGATGAACAATAACATCCCTGTAAAGTTTATAAAGACTTTTTCAATCATTTCCTACCCACTAGCAGGATACTTTAAGTGATGAGAAAAATGACATTAATTAGGATCCAAGACAACAACGGAAGAATTTTTTTTTTCCAATTTCTCTTCAGGGCACATATATTCATACGGAGAGGACTTTTTTTTTTTTTTTTTTTTCGTCCAGAGAGATGCACCTATGTGCACATGCATTTCACTTTATAACATTACGGGCTCAGGAACACATAAAGGTAAAAGATAAAGGTGCTAACTCCTTCTGCTTAAGAGGTCTGCCTTTGGTAGCCTCCTATTTACCAGTTTTTTAAGACGTCCTTCCAAAGCTCACACAACGCCATCGGCGGCGCCGCAAGAACTGCGCCCTGTCCCGGCTCCTGACCGGCGCCCGGACATTTCACTGAGCGAGGCGCACAGCCAGCGACAGCCGGTTCGCCCCCTCCTCCGCTCCTGACGCGCATCACCCAGAGCTTGGGGTGCCCGCAGGCCCCTATTTCTGCTTACACCCCACCGTGCCCCTTCAGCCCGCCCCGCCCCCAGCACCCCGCCCGCCGCCGGAGCTGACCGCAGCGCGCGCCGCCGCCCCGCCCCAACGGCCCTAACGGCCGCCCCGGAACCGCGCGCCGCCGCCCCGCCCCAACGGCCCTAACGGCCGCCCCGGAACCGCCCGCCGCCGGCGCGCGGGGCCCGGCGGCCGCGGCGGCGCTTCCGCCTTCCGCACGGCCGCTGGAGCCAGGTGGGCGCGGGGCGGCGGCGGCGCGGCGCGGCGCGGCGGGCGGGGGCAGCGCGGCAGCGGCGGGCGGAGGCCCCGGCTCGGGCGCCGCCTTCCCCTGACCTAAATGCCGAGAGATGGGAAATGTAATCGCCGCGGGTGGGAGCGGGCTGCGGCGCCGTCTTGGGGCCTGGATAAAACACCGGAGCGCTAAATTATACGTGTTTTTTAAAGCGGACACACTGCCAGCGCGTAACGGGACGGGCATAGAGCCACGGCGGCCTGGCGCGGCGCGGCGCCCTTGCGGAGCTGCGTTGCCGGTGGTGAAGGCAGCTGCTGCGGGCCCCCACCGGGCCGCCACTGAACCAGTCCCCGGGGATCAGGGCTCTCCGCAGCGCCGAGGGACCCCTCTCCCGGGAGGGAGGGGACAGGGCGGGACGACGGGACACGGGTCTGCTGTGGCCAGAGTGCAAACGTAGGCACCACGTTAGTTGGTGATGGCGTAAATTATTAAAACCAAATTTCCCTGAAATTTATTGCCTTGTTGGAATCACTGACTGGAACAACAAATATGAAATAATCCTAATATAGCTTTTATAATTAATACTGTAATCCTGTACAGTATTTGCAAAATGGTTAGCTGGAATTTTTTGAAACCTGGATGGAAATGAAGGATCCCAGTGAACTTTTCATGTGATTATTCCTTTGATATGTATGCATAATGGCTAGAAGCCTTTGCTAGTCACATACAAGTGGAAAAATAAGGAAAGCCTTTTGGGTGCTGGTGCTGATATTTGATAACAAGAATAACTCAACAGCCTTCCTATCCCCTAAAAGCTTGTTACAGCTGTTCATTATATTTGTGACAGCAGGCTAGCTAGCATATCCTATGGGAGAGGGTAATATCCTGCAGGACACAGCATGTCCTGCTCGGCCCGGATGATCCAGAAAATTGATGGTGCAGTCTTACTTTCCTGTCTGCTGCAAACCTACTGTGCGTCTTCGGGAATGTGTGATGGGCAGTCTTATAAAGAAAAAAAAATGCACGCATGATATGATCTCAGCAGAATTTAGAGGCCAGACACTGTTTATGGATTTTGCATAGCGTAATCATCAGATAAGATACACAAACAGCCTTTGGAATTAAGGTGGGAACTCTGCTGTCTCTGGTTGTGTTTAGCGTAACAAATCATGCAGCACATGAGGAACAGTAGGTGAAGCTTTTACAGAGTGAAAGACTTAGCATTGAGGATCCAGTATACGCACTACAAGTTTCAAGAGGTTTTCTCTGAATCCTTGCCCACCTCACAGATGCCCCCTGACACCTGAACTCAAACAGAGCCCTCGGTGCCACAACCTCAGTTGTTAAGCTGGAGAGTCATGTTCACTCCTACTGCTGTGATCCCATGCATGTGAAGCTTTTTGCTTCAGAGTGTAAAATTTCAGATGCAGAAAAAGCCTCATGCAAAACAGCTCATGATTTGGTAGCTTGGATGCTCTGCAGGGCTGTGGGTTTGTATGTTCTTGGGCTGAAGGGGGAGCTAAGCACAGATCTACCATGTCGTGGATGATTTCTCTGACTGAAGAGCCTTAGCTAAAAAGCAGCAGGGTGCTACCGTGGCTCTAGCAGCCCCTGCCTCCAGCAGAGAGGGATTTCTGAAGCAGAAGGTTAAGGCGTTTCTATCCTGCAGATCTTAGTCAAGTAGTTTCACTGTAGGCATTTCCTCACTAAATGGACATGTTGTTTTAGGTCACACCTGGGGTATTTTTCTTTCCTGTGCAGCCCACAGGGGAGCTGGACTCAAAACAAGTACTATATGTTTCTTGTTTAGCATTTGGTAGCAGTGTCATGATGCCTGCAGACATTTTTGGGTCATTCCTCAGCCTCCAATTTACAGAAGGATTACTTCAAGGTGGACATGCTACAGTATACTGCATAGGTATTTTATATATTGATTAGTGCTTGTAAAAAGTTATGATAGTCCTGATTTGAAATGAATTGCAGGTGCATAAAGTTTTTGCTGTCATCACTTCTGTTACCTTAGCAGTGTCAAGCCCTGTTCAGGAAATTAAAAAAAAATGGTCAGTTCCCTAGATATTTGCAATTTAGAGCAAAAAGAACAGACATCTTAAGTGGAAGATCACAGGGAAAGAGTGATAGAATATGGTCTGTAGGGTGCTATCATTTATTGGATGGTTTGAATGTCTGGGGTGACTTGATCGTTTTGTTAAAGGAATCTGACACTACATTTCTGTTGTTTTGCTTAATGCAACTTTCTGAAAACTACCATCTTAAACATATCTCATAATCCATGTCCTCAGTAGTTACTGAGAGTGTTTTTCATTAAAATGAATTGTCATTTCAGCACCTTGGATTATGAAGTGAAGTAGTAAAGGTATAAATACTAACCATTAGATTCTGTTGTTAAATCAGCGTTCAAGCAGTTCAAAAATTAGTCTGAAACCTCTTATTGGGCACCCAGTGTCAGAAATGTCACACTGGAATAATGATAGTTGCCAGCATGCACCTCAGCAATGCAATTTTGACTGCAAAATGTGACACTAATAAAATTTAAACATGATGTGAAATGCTCCAGGGCAAAGTGATTTATGTGCGCTATCAAAAACAAATTTTAATATTTGGTCAAGAGAATATAGCTCTGCGTTTGGGGAAGTTAGGATTGTTAAGACCTGGTAAAAAAGATACTGATTCTTCTTCAAAGTTTATGTTATTACAATTCACTACACATTAGTGCTGTAGCTCTCCTTGCAGTTGCTAGCATGCACACTTACATATATGTTTAGAGTTAGAGAAGGGAATAAAGGTTGACACTTTGAAACTGGAGAGAGCAAGTGCTGTCTCTTCATACTTGCACCAGTGGCCCCCATAGCTGCTTGAGACCTACTGGAGCCAGGAGAGCTTTGCTTGGGCAAAGTTGTCCATTTACGTGGGCCCATTTCTGCCGAGCCCCCAGGCTGTAGTGTTTCTCCGTAATGGAGCTTGAGATGCTAAGATGACAGTCGGCTCTCCTGTTACCAGTTGTTTGAAATTATATTCCTGGGGTTTTGGAAATCAGAGGCAGAGCAAGGAGTACTCTTAAGTGTAGCTAGACAAATTGTGGATTAGTTGTACGCTAGGGCAATGTGCCAAACACGCTTGGTTTTTGAAATGTGAGCACTTTAGTACCAAATAAGAGCTAAGTGCTTCTGAAAATCCAGCCATGCTGTCATCTGGAAGGAAGGACAGTTTGGTAGTTGGCATGAAGCAGCCCATGCACCTGTGCCACAAACTTGCAAATGTTTCTTAGAACCACATTCAACAAGGCAATTTCTTTTGACAGTGAAGAAGTCCCTCTGCTTCGGCCGTCTTCTTACCACCGCATTTGCTAAGCAAATACTCTGCTGCCCCATTTGCTCCTCTCCCCCCATCAGGTATGTGCTCATCTGCTTTTTGGGGAGGAGGGCTTTTTTTTTTAAAAAAAAAATAATAATAACCTGGATCTGTTTTAGAATATAACACCGACAACAGTTATATTGGCAGAAATGAGGGTATGATAAAGACTGAATATAAGAAAAGGTATCTACTTAAATGCCTCATTGAAGACAAATTGAACATCAAACGACACATTTAATCCCTCATTTTTCCATTTCATGAAGTCAGGATAATACTTCCTTATTTAATAGGGACACTGTGTGAGCATTGCAGAGTTCATTGTAGAGATGAAAACAGAGCAGGGGTCTGATGCTTGACAGTCTTGCCCTGAATTACATTAGTTCCCTCCTAGAATGTTAAAGTAGACACACATTGAACTAGATGGAATTAGTAAAACTCTTCTTGATTAACAGTAGAATGTGCGCTCTGCCTTTCATTATTGCTAATGTGCTAGAACAATAAATAGGCAGTACAGGTGTCCCTTTGTTACAGGTCTTAAGTCTATGGTAATCACATTTTGTTTTCTAAGCCTTCAAGAAGTGCGAGATCTGCATTTTTGCAGTACACCACTATTCTGTTACCTGAAGAATGCTTTTTAAGTGATTGAAATAAACAGTTACTGAGCATGAAAGGAGAAAGAAGCAAAAATAAGCCGAGTGTTGTCTTATTTAATAGACAACAATGCAAACTAAGAACAGAAGGCCCATAACAAACAACCCTATAGAGCATAACATTTAAGTGTAAAACATTTCAGAGAGTAAGGTGCAGAGTGTAGGGCAGCAGAGTCCTTTTGGGGTTGCAAAATTCTTGTTTTTTCGGATAGGCCCTTACTCTGTATTTGAAAAGAAAACTGTCAGAAAAGGAAATGAATGGAGTTGAAAAATAGTTCGGATGGGAACTCCAAATCCAGTTTTAGTGCTGGATGTCATGCATATCCATGTGTTTACATATGTGTTCTTGCATGCATTTATTACGTATCTTTATTTCCTTCCTACAGGAAGTGAAAAATGCCTAAAAAGAAGACTGGTGCTCGAAAGAAAGCTGAGAATCGCCGTGAACGTGAAAAGCAGATAAGGGCTTCAAGAGCGAACATAGATTTAGCCAAACATCCTTGTAATGCCTCAATGGTAAAATAACCTAAAATATTTGGTATTAAAATATTTGATATTAAAATATTTGATTTTAAAAGATGTAAAACCTGTGATAATGATACACTGGCTATATTTTAATGCTATTAGAATGTTCTTCTTCCTACTGTTCTTCTTTTGTATTAAAGGTCACATTAACATCAGAGATACAATGCTTCAATAAGAAGTTTGTTATCTAATCAGAGCTTAATTTAGAGTCACTATGGAACCTGTACATTTGATATGCTTTACATAATTATCTGTATTTTATTTTTTTTTTTTTTTAGGAATGTGATAAGTGCCAAAGGTGAGTATTTTTCCACTTCTACAATTTAGTATTGATTGGTTCCAAGTTTTTTATAGGTCTTGTTTAATGCTTTGTTTCCTTTTTTTCCTTCCATGTGCCTAGACGACAGAAGAATAGAGCTTTCTGCTACTTCTGTAACTCACTTCAGAAATTACCTATTTGTGCACAGTGTGGTAAGTGGAAGTGATGAAGAAAAGACATGCTATACTCAGTCCCTTTTGTGTTGTTAAACTTTCAAGAGCTGTAGTATCTCTTTTTTTTTAAAAAAAAAAAAATGCACCTACTCTGAATCTCCTCCTTGGGAAGAGACTCTTGCATGATCATGCAAACTAGTGCATGTACCCCGACCCCAAGGGTTTCCCCAAGGTTTGTTTTCAACATTTGATCTTTAGAAGTTGTTTTATTCCCTTCTAGGACTGAGAACATTTGTCTCTGGCCACTCCCTAGACTAACTGTGCATAGGATTGCTTCATATTGGCAGCAAAGTTAAAAAGGCACTGACTGCCAAAAAGGTACTCTCTAAAACCAATAAATACTATTTTAGGGATGTCATTCCTGATCACTTTAAAATAAATTAAAGCAACAGTCTGCTATGCACCTTGCATGGTTTTGTTATATTTGTTATGCCTTTGATGTTATGCACATGTGCTAGAAGGCTGATGCTTTGGAGTAGTAGGACTGAGCTCTGAATTTGGCTAAAAAAGCCTTTTTATTTTTTAAAAAAGGCTTGCTTGCTGGGGAGGTTAATAATCATTTCCTACTTTGAGATGAATATCATCATTTTACTGTTTTAACATGTCCTTGTGGATCAGTTTATCATTACAGAATTTGGCTTCTTTGCGATTTAACTCTTAGAGCTGCTATCTGTGGCTTTCATTGCCTTTGATGACCTGCAGTTGCTGAGCATGACTGAAAGTTAGTGTGCAATGGCAGTCTTTAATGCTTCATCATTCATCAGTCTTCCTTCTGTCATCATGCAATGAACTGCTAAAATGACATTGTCTGTTTTCTAATGTGTTATACATTTGAAACCGACTCCGCTGTGTTGAATTTATCTTAATCTGCAGTGTCTTCCTGGAGGAAGAGCATTTCTAATAACACACAAAATGTTGAATCCCAGAGCATGCCAGGACAAAGACCATTAAAGCTGTTCGGCGCTTAATCAGGTCTTGATGACAGCCCTGATATGCCAACATCATCTTTCCTGGAGAAGTCCTGAGGGGTGGGAGCAAGGTAGCTGTATTACACTGCAGCAGACCCAGCAGTGCTCCCAGCACCTCATCTTCCTTGGCTGTGACCACCAGTGGTCCTTCCTCATTCTTTTTGCCATTTGGTATCTGCCAGGCAAGCTGATACAAATTTCACCCGATGCTGTATAAGGCTTTGTACTGCTTTTGTTTAATTGCTTTTTCAGAATAGAATTTGGTTTTGGCAGCTCTTGAATGGATTTGCAAGGAGCAGCATTTGCAGGTTCCTTCACATAGGCAGCAATAGAAAAAAAGGGGTCTGTAGCAGGACAACTTAAACTGTTTATGTGACCCCAGTGCAATAACTTGGGCTACTTAAACAGGTTATTTTGCTTATGTAGCTCCATACAGAGTAGGCATCTTTCTGGTAGAGCCACAGAGGCAAGCAGTAGTGGGGGGGGGGGGGGGGAGGGGAGGAAGGGAAATCACTCTTAGTTGCTTACCTGTATCAGAAAGACTTGAAGTGCAGATAATGGCTTTTTCTCCTGCCAACCACTGCCTATAAAGAACATTTAAGCTGGGAAGTAACCCCTTGCATGGTTTTTTTAAAAAAAGTATACAGGTGGCTCTAAATAATTAAATCATTATGTGCAAATGTGTTTTCATATAGGCACAGCTGTATTTTTTCCAGAAGACCTCAGCCTTGCTCACTGCACTGGTGTTTTTATGGTGGGATGGAAGTAGTGGCAGTAGTAAACAACTTTTCAGAATACCACTGCTTGACTTCTATCTATATTATTTTGTACTGTGGTTTGACATTTGAAATCTTGTCAATATGTTCAACATGCCTTGAATCATAGCAAAATTATGCATAACCTCATTATCAGCACTGGCATAAGACATTTGGGCTGAAAACAGAAAATAATTTGATCTAAAGGAGATGTGAGGGTGAGTTGCAGATTGTAGAGGTTTGTTTGCATTATTTTTACCTTAGATGTACGTTAAATATAAGTATTTGGTTGAATCACTGCTCTTACACAGTCTAAATTATTTTGATTTTGTGTAACTGTCTTCTGGTTGTCTTGCTACTTTTTAAACAGGAAAAACCAAATGTATGATGAAGTCTTCAGACTGTGTCATAAAACATGCTGGTGTGTATAGTACTGGACTAGCAATGGTGGTATGTATACAGAATTTTAGCTTTTTTTTTTTTTTTTTTTTTGCATTAAGAGATTACTCTATGCAAATTTTCCTAAACAAGCAAGCAAAAAACCCACACAGGCCCCAGGTCCTTATACTGGGAACCCAAATTATGCCTTTTTATGTTTGACTCATGCAAACTCTTACATATGTCCTGGGGTATCAACAGGCCCTGAACACGTGCGTTAACAGCACCAGAGCTTGTATGCTTCATACCTAATTTCCAGTCTCCATTAAAACCTAGAATCATCCCATAGAAACCAGTGGATTTATTTTTCTTGCTGATCTCTCAGTATTGCAGAGAACAATCTGTTCCATGATATTATGTGAGAACTTTATTAAAAAAAAAAATCACTTGGGCAGGGAAGGTTGTTGCTTCTAGCCTTTGGACTTTTGGCTCTTAGACTTGCTTATTCAGTTCTGGGAAGCAAGGTATGGCATGACATAAGCTCTGAATTAAATGTTTCATGGACTGAGTATCTGTCCTATTTCTTCCTCCATTTGGCAGTCAGCTGCTTTCAGTAATACAGCTGGCCCTTCCTGTCTCAAGTTCCTGAAGTCTTTCCATACCCTTAACTGCAACACTATTATAATTAACAGTTAATTTGGGTGTGCCATTGTTATGCCAGTTTCATGTGTATACATGCATGCACATGACAGTTTGTTACATATGGGATAAGGAGGCTTCTTAAATGTTATAATTAAGGTACAGTTGATGCGTGGTTCTCAGTTTAAGAGAAAAGGTGTAATTTATGTTTCTATTATTTGATTGTTGCTGTCTGTGGAGCTCGTCTTCTAATATAGTATGATGCAAAATCTAAATGGATTTCAGCTATAAGAATCTAGAGATATTTAGGGGTTTTGTTCTTTAAATTTCATTTTTGCCAGATCATTGCTATCATTTATGAATCTCAGGTTTCAGCTAGAGGACACCATTTTTATGCAGAAGATTTTAGATAGGAAATGTAAAAAACAAAAACAGGAAAAGGAGAAAGATAAGCTACTTTTGATTGTATTTCATCCTGCAGAAGTGAATAACAAACAGAAGAACTGAACAGTGAAGCAGTTTAGTTAGAGTACAAATATGTTTCATACTTTCTTGCTCACCTGGAATGAACCTACTGAGAAAATGAGCACTTAGAAACTTTCAGGCTTACAGAAGAATGTCTCTCTAAGTGTTGCTGAAGCCCCTAAAATCATGTCTTTCTGTAATTGCAGGGTGCGATTTGTGATTTCTGTGAAGCTTGGGTGTGTCACGGGAGGAAGTGTCTCAGCACACATGCGTGTATCTGCCCTCTTACAGATGCAGAATGTATTGAGTGTGAAAGAAGTGTCTGGGATCATGGTAGGTTGCTCACATTTGACAAATAAGATCTGAACTATACTTGCCACCCCCTACTCCCACATTGCTTAAGTTATTGTACCTATGTCCTTAACATAACTTTCCTTTTCACTAACACATTGTGTCTAGTTAAAGCTAGACATTTTCCCCATTTTAAAAATAGGCCATATAGAAGGGGGAATGTGAATGATGTGCCCCAAAACATCCAATGCTTAACTCAGGGATGTTTCTATACTCTAGAATATTAACTGTCCTGTCATCTGAGTACTTCACATAATTAAGCACCACATCAGAAAGTCAACATAGTTTTCTGCCATTCTCACTCCTTTCATTTGCACTAGTACGAGTGCTTGGATTCCCCTTTGCTTAGCAAAGGATACTGATCTCCATTTGTGGATTTTTTTTAAAATAATCATTTCAGGGTATATCAGAGGCTAGAAGTTAGCAGGAGGGAAAAATAGTTGATGACAGTGAATCTAATCCAATTAAAAAAATACTCAGTTAAATTAAAATGAAACTACTAGAAGTTATACTTTCGTTATATTTATGCTGTCTTTGTATTGCTAGGATATGTGGTATTTTTCAGTGTAATAATGGATAGCAGTGTCTAACTTATGACTTTCTGTTGAAGCATTTTGTGGCTGAAGGGAGAAATGGTGTTTAAAGCTACATAGAACTACCTAAACTGTTTATGGAGCAGAATTTGATGCATATGCCTGTTGCTGATTATTTTGCCTTGATAAATCTTGTAGGAGGCAGAATATTTGCCTGTTCTTTTTGCCACAATTTCCTCTGTGAAGATGATCAGTTTGAACATCAAGCCAGCTGCCAGGTTTTGGAAGCAGAGACATTTAAATGTAAGTTAGCCATTCATAGTCCTTTTACTAGAGCTAAGCAGACTCAATTTTCTTCCTCTGTGCCCCAGGATACTCTGCAGTGCCTTTTTCAAATACCCTGCTTTTACCATGCCTGGAGAAAATGGCTTTCCTTTCCTATGTGGTTGACCTTGATATGCTGCTAGCTAAACTAGACCTACTGTCTCCAGCTTTTGTCAGTGCAGGGTTGTACATGGCAGTCATTTCCCTGCCTGGGTCATACAGACCTCCCGTGAGAAGTTGCCTCTGCTGGAGCCAGCACTCTCCAAAACAGCACTGTTGGCAGTGGCTAGGACTGCAGCTGAGCTACTATTGCTGCCTTTTAGATTCCTCAAAGCTCTGCAGGCAGGTAGCAGCTTCTTTCCACCCCTCTCACCTCTGATAAGCTACTATCTGGATGCTTGATCCTCTTGGAAAGCAGATGCCTTAAATGTTACTGGCTATGCCTAGTCTGGCTAAGCTTTCCCAGATTGGTCTGGATGTACAAATGACGACTTGTATGTTGATGCAGGGTTAACACCTGTTGATTTTTCAGAAGCAGCCAATCCTGAGGAAGGCTCATGAGACAGTAACCGCCTAGTTTACTGAGACAGGAAGGATGAACTTGGAAGGAAATGACAGAAATAGTGTTCATCCAAAGCATGAACTCAGTGTGAGTTTCTTCCACTGATTTCAGTGGACTAGGGGCATATATCAACTCAGTACATGTGTCAAGTGGCAATATAGCCCACTGTTACTGAGCAAAGAACAGGTAGCTGAAGTTTCTTGTGTCCTATTCCACTTAATTTTTATGTAGACAAAAAAAACCCAGAAACTGATACTTTTAAGATGACAGGATTACCATATCTGACTTGGCTAGTCCACTGCTCATCTCTGGCTGAAAAAGCTGTTAAAGTTTAAAAAAAACCCAAGAGTAAGCATGTTTGAAATAATTAGTCTATTGCAGAAGTATTTCCTTCCTATTCCCACGTTTGTTAATACTTAGTTTATCCTAGGAGACAGTTTGTCCCTTCCAAAACTTGTATGCATGTATTCTATTCTAACATTTTCAGTCCTTAAAGAAATTCAAGGTACTATCGTATATCAGACTATCTTCTTCAGAATTGAAGAATCTCTTGGCTTGATTGATTTCTCCCAGTTCATAATACTTGTGATTTTAGTTTTATAGTCTTTAAAAATCTCATCTCTCTCCCTCTTTTTTTTTTCTTTAATCTCCCATCCTTTTTTTCCCCCCTAGTCAAGGCTTTCTAAGCCTTGATTAGCTTCCCTTGATGTATTCTGCCAGAATGTCTTCCTGTATAGCAATATTGAAGCAGCAACAGCTGTTCCGCAGGAGTGTTTTCTTCCACTGATCGTTGAAAGCTTAATTCACAGATGTGATGTCATACTCTGAATGAAGAAATTGCTTTCAGAGAATTTTCACTATGTTCAGTATTTTTTGGCACAGTGTAGTCCTGGTAGAGAGGCAGGATTTCTGTCAGCATGTGATGAGATTATAAAACCTGCACCTTTATATAACGTCAAGTTTAAATGTTATATAGTTGTAGCCTGTATCCCATTCTAGCTGTGAAAAGAGTTCTGTTAAATTCCATCAGAGACTTTTTAAGTCCAGACATGTCTGAATATATGCATTAGCATTCCAGTTCTATCTTTAAACAAATGACAGATGTCTAACTCCCATGGCTGTCCTGCTCATGTGGAGAACTCATGATATTTATTACTGCAGATTGAAAAGCTTTGTTACCATAGGGTAAGGCAAAGTGGAGAGAGTGAGTACTTTTCAAAAGACTCATGACAGAATATATATTATTGCCTCTCAAGAAGTAACTATCCACCCAGCTTCATATAGCTATAAATTCCTGTGTGGTTGCTTTCACCATACTCCCTCTAGTGGAGTAAAGAAATCAATTTGAAGCTAGATTTTGAGAGCACTGATTCTACTCTTCACAACTTATGTGCCAACTCTAATTCTTTAACAGAGTTAGATAGGTTTCCATGTAAAGTTGTGCCATAAAGTACATTTTCTAAGGAAGTGGTAGAAATAACTTCTTCAGGTTTGGCATTTGAAAGTTTTAAGCTTTCTTAGATTCCCTTTAAATGTGATGATAAAAGGTATTGAAGATGGCCATGACATAGTTTAAAATGACTGCAAAATACTGCTTTCTTTGGCATTATGGGGGGGGGGGGAGGGAAATGAAGTAGTCACTTAATACTAAACTGGCTCTGAATCCTCCATGTTTGTAAAAATTTGGAATCCAAGTAACTTTCTCTTTTCCAGCTTACACTTTGTATAGAGTTTACTTATTGTAATGAGGCTTAGACTTAAAAATCTAGTAAAACAGAATCAAAACATCTACTCTATGGTAAAATAACTAATTCATGTTTCCAAAATGCATACCTCAAAAATAATTCAAGTAAATTTCTCAAAATACTACATTACCTATTTCTACAAGCTGTAAAAACATCACAGCTGTACAGTTTTCAAATACTGAATTTTATATGTGATTTCTCCAACAGGTGTTTCCTGTAACAGGCTTGGCCAGCATTCATGCCTGCGTTGCAAGGTAAAGAGCAGAGAGTTGCAAGTAGCTGAAATTTTGGACTTGTTCTCCTTAGCTTCCCAGGCTGGTACCAAGCCTTGTCATGTCTTCCGCCACATCATTTAGAAAAACTCATACTTCTTGTATAGGTTTGTGAAGCTTGGGGACAAACTTATTGGAGATGAAAGGATTTCTATCTCTGTTTGCTTGCTACCGAAAGCAAGTATTATGCATTATCGTGCAAGATGAGGTGAGCTTGACTTTGTTCAGCCCTCACATTTAAAATGGGGCTATACCATGTTTTGACCTTTCCAGAAAACCCAAATCCTCATTTTTGGACAGAATCCATGGTTTTGGAATATTTACTGATCCAGCAATGAACTAAGACTTTAAAAATTTTAAAATGATGATCTGACTAAAAAACACTGCAGTCCAGATCCAAGAAGTTCTCTCTACGACTGATCCATTTGCACACATACATAGGCTGATTTGTTTTAATCAGACTTTTTTTAAACACATTCAGAAGTTTTGTATATAAAAAAAATTCCACCTGCTTCACCATCAGCATCCCCCAGCTTACTCCAGACACTGATTCACTGCCTGCTGTTATTCCTCTTGCCATGTTTCCTTTCAAAAATCTTTCTTCAACAGTCTATATGACATCAATTTCATACTCCAAATTGCTCCTTTCTGCACATCTCCTTACTGGTACTTTGGTACTCAGCACATGAAATTTCAGTCTCTAATTCTTACCTTCAGATCACTGCATAATTATATACTGGCCTACATCTCTGATTGTGCTTTAAGCTCATCTGCATAACCAAAATTTCCCAGGCCCCTTGCAGCCAGCAATAATCCAGTCCTTGAATGTGTTACTTCCTCTACCTGTTTATCAGCACCATTATGCAGTCTCTTCCCCAGCTAACCACGAAACTACAATCAACACGGAAGTAGTTGCTCTGTGCATAATGTATAGACTCCAGTTCCACTGCAGACAGAGCTCATTAAAGTTAATCTCAACCAGAAAATCCTATTGCTGTTAGATTTTCTTGCTCCTTGCTGAAGATTATTCTGCTATGATTAAAATGTTTCATTCTACTTTCACCCCACAGGCTTGTTTTTGTGATGATCATGTGCGAAGTAAGGTTTTTAAGCAGGAAAAGGGAAAAGAGCCTCCCTGCCCTAAATGTGGGCATGAAACTCAGCAGACAAAGGATCTGAGCATGTCAAGTAAGGCTGCTTCTCTAGCTAAAAAGTGGATTTCATGGGAGGGTCAGGATTTTAAATGGCATCGTGCCAGCACCACTAATGGCTACTTTTCTGCATGGGAGCAATGAGTAAATTATTGATTTATTACTAATTACTTACTATTGCTAATTATTTTTAATTGTTTTGCTGCATTTATTTTGGGAGAATCTTATTTAGTTCTAGAATTCCTCAGAATCTTTCCTAATTGTTAGCTGATGCTAACAAGTTTTGTTTAGTTTCAGATTTTAGTTATTGAAGAACTGCATGCAGTCACCATCTAAACCTTTATTTCATCTATGAGAGGGAGGGAGGGAGGGAAAGGTTCTGTTACAGTAAGGATTAAATCTGAAAATGTTAGTTTCAGAAAAAGTCCAGCATTATATGCTCTTTGAGCAGTGAAAGAAGATGAAAATGTCAGAGCTCTGTTTAAGTTGTTGTCAATGGGCAGGAACATGATCGTTTTCCTCTGCCTGCAGCACGCTCTTTGAAGTTTGGCCGCCAGACTGGAAGCGAAGATGCAGATGGAGCTTCTGGTTATGATGCCTACTGGAAGAACCTCTCTGCTGGCAAGGCTGGAGATGCAGGTGATCGTGAGGATGAATATGATGAGTATGAAGCAGAGGATGATGATGAAGATGAGAATGATGAGGGAGGAAAAGATTCTGATACAGAGACAACAGATGTATTCAGCACTTTGAGTTTAGGAAGGACCTATGCTAGTGGATATGCACATTATGAGGAACCTGAAGATTAAGTTGAGTCTACTGGGGAGTTAAAAACATTTGGAAGGAATTGAGTATATGCTTCTTTTACGATTTGTGTATGTGCCAGTAGAATAGCTCTATTGGAAGCTTACGTGTCAAGTTTGGGAATAAAGAGTGTGGGACTTGTTTAGTAACTCCAAGTGAGACTTACTGGTACCAGCTGAGGAGCTGGGGAAGAAAACAGGGAAATGGCTTTATTTCCCTAAACAACTGAACATGCGTTGTCCCTGACTACTTAATATAACAATTCAAAGGTTTCCTCCTCCCCCCCCCATCAGTTTCCTCACACAGGAATGTGGGAGGGCAGGACAATTTGTTTTCATTTGCTCATCAGAAATTAAGTTATTTGTATGGTAATTTTGTTAACTGATTTCATAAACCTAATGTAGTGGTGGGTTGGTAACTTTTTGTCTGCACAATAAAAGTCAACTGCATTCTCTCTTGGATTTTTATAAATACTTATTTCTCTTGAATAGCTGGAAAGTACATTATCATACACAATGTGTAAATTAGCATTAAAGTAGCTTCTTGGTTTATGTAGGTAAAGCACATCAATATAGTTCTCCATGTCCTTGAACTTAACCTTTCCAGCATTTTTTAGGATTACATACTAATCACTGGGCTATATGCAATCATACAAGTGCACTCTTTTTACATGAACATTTTTGTGATAAAACTTTTGATTATCCTTTCTGCCCCCAAAAATCTCTTAGATAATTTCTCTTTAGACCAAAAGGAGACCGGTCTCTCTGTGCCTAGACTTCGGCTCTCTTTTCCTTGCACAGAGTACCAAGGAACCGAAAATTCAATTACAAGCCCTATGTCTGAATAGGTAAGATGAGATACATGAAAGGCATGCTGTGTTCAAATATCATCCTGCATAAACGCATTGGTACAAGTCATTGGCAGAAATAAGCTGAGGGATTTGCAGAAGTACCTGATACTGTTTTGAAAAATCAACATATATTAATTACCAATTCATAAATATAGTTGATAGCGTTCAGCGATCTCCTGTAGAGAAATATTGATAGGATTGTGACATTAGCAGCTGACAGACCTAGATGCTACGACAGCCGTTTCAAGCATTATTCAAGTTTAGCAGCTAATAGAACACAGACTTTCTAAATGCCATGCTTAAGTTCAAGAATGTTATGTCTTAATATCTGCCAGAAACATCTGAATTGGTTATAGAATGGTCTGCTTTTGTGGTGTTCTCTATTGTTTCTTATCCGCTAAAGGTTATATGTTGGCAGAGCACATCCTACTGAGAATAACTTTTAATGATGCTAGGATTGCCAAATGAATATTTCCTAATAAAACAGGACTGAGGAGACCAGCTTTGATAC
This sequence comes from Rhea pennata, assembly GCF_028389875.1. Lineage (NCBI taxonomy): Eukaryota > Metazoa > Chordata > Aves > Rheiformes > Rheidae > Rhea > Rhea pennata. Next base: position 51,350,396 of record NC_084666.1, on the reverse strand, counting down.
TTCCCTCATAAATACCCCTCATACCAAATGAGTAAGAGGTATACGAGCTGAAATGCATCCAAGATAAAAACAAATTGACACACAGTGCAGCTTGGTTATGACAGCTGAAGGCAAGAAAATGTGCTGGAGAGGGTGAGAACCTGAACTATGCATTTCATGTGCTTGCCTTCAGAGCCAGAGAGGAAGCCAGTTAATGCAACATCTGAAAGCCACATCCCCTTCAAAAAATGAGATGGTAGGGCTACCTAATTTTTACATGCTAGTGAAGACCTACCCCCCTTAAATTATGTACCTGCTCGGTGCCTTGATTAGCTTTTTGCATAACTATACTTGAAGCAAGGAAAATAGGATGCCAGCCACTGTGACAGTGATTTCTTGTGAAATTGGCACCTGTGATTGAATGTGTGCTCAAATTCATGCAGTCCAGAAACTTCTCTAGTTGAGTCCATCTGTCAGTGGTCAGTTCCAGAAACAATGACAGTTTTTATCTTGGCTAGTTTCAAATGCAAAACAATTATACGTTGCTGCACAGTCTTATGGATTGAAGAAAGGATGTGCATTTTTGTGGCTACACTTTAAATTATAGTTGCTTTTGCATCATTTGCTAATATTATTTTATTACTTCACAGTACAAAACTCTTTCAAGGTTCTTGGCTCTCAAATCACATCTTTTCCATATGAGAACTGCTGTTGTCACTGGCTGTGCCAAGGGCTGCTGACATAACAGAATTAATCATCATAATCAGAGTACAGAATTATTCATTTTCTCATTGAAGTGTCCTTGTGCTGATGATTTAGTTGCTAGATTAATCCTCCAGAGCTAATGCATGTTCCTATCATATTATGGTAGGAGAAGGCCACAGCACTAGAAAGTGCTCTTTACAATAGCTGCTCAGGATACCTGTTTAATTTAACAAGGTCACTATTCAATGGACAGAGGCATTTATTTGCTTTTTCTTTATTCATACCACTAACTGGAACCAGGGCCAGGGTATTAGACCTGCGGGTGACTGGCCTTTAAGGGGTCAAAACAACCAAGTATAAGCTGCTTTGGTGTAATCTGGTGTATTTGAACTAGAATAGACAAACATGATTGTATTATTTTACTAATGGAGTCTGTAAATTTGCAACAGGACAGGCAGGATTCAGTGCTAAGGTTGCACTTTGTCATCCTTATCTGCTTATTTAGTAAAGTCAAAACATACAGTCTGTTGGGGATATGTATTTAGTGCTTGCTGTCATAGAAAGTGCAGTATTTTGTGTGTCTTAAGGTAAACTGCAGGAACAAGCTGAAGCTGAGAGAATAACACACACACTGACTTTTTTTTTTTTTTTTTTTCTTTTTTAAGTAAAGGCCTGGGACAAGCTTCCCAGCCCATCTGCCCTGACTTTTTTGATTCCTATTACTCTGCCTTTAAGTTGAAGGAATGTTAGCAGGACACTGATAGATCTGTAGGCCATCCATACACCTAAAATTAGTGCTCCATTTACTGACTACTCTTTTGATCTCAGCAGCCAAATCAGCTGTTGCTGAATCTGAAGGTGAGGATGCAGTGGTTGTGATGGTATATGTTTTACAGCTTGCAGAAGTTCAAGCTAGTCAGACACCACCACAATCCACTGAATACTTCCAGGTGACTGCTGAGGTGCTTCTATCAAAGAGATGATTTTAAGGGCCTCAAGTCTAGAACTCAGTACCTAGGCACAAATAAAGCATAACTGTAGGCTTTTAAGACTAAAGTAGTACAGAGTGCACTTCTTTGTAAAAATCTTACAATTATGTTTATCTGATTCTTGCTCCACAATAAGCTGTGTGTGAAACTTTGGCTTTTGTTTGGAAAATCGTGTCCTCAACTACAGGAAATTCCAACCTGATGGAAAAAGGGTAGTTTTTAGCATGTAACCAGGAATATCTGAGAATTATGAATTGTACGTCATAAAACTGAAATCTTCATAAAATTTTATACTTTCTCTGTTTTTCTCCCCTTTGTTCATAGCCATTTAGACAAAGCCTAAGTAGCATTTGAATGAAAACCTCAATAGTATTTATCATGCTTGTGGACTCTAAAGAGAGCTCTCAGCCTCTGTAAACTCTTTCAGATTTCAGATAACAGGTTATCATCATGGTGACAGCACCTGCTCATTATGAATTAATTGAGTGCTTGCATGGATTCCATTTGTGGACACATTCCATTTGTGTTCTGCTGTGATTTAGCACCAGTGACTAGGAATCATTTGATAAATCCTATTGCAAGGTTGCTGTTTTTATTCCCAGCAAATTAACACCATGATCATTGTAATGTACTGTTGAGTTTCAAATGCCAGTTGATCAGATAGTAGAATCTGTGTGACAGAATCAGGGACAAGCTTCAAAAGTTCTTGGAATTGTATTTGTTCAGGCAGGAAGCATATTAGCATGTGTTACAACACATTACATGCAGCTATCCAGGTCTTAATCTTATCTCCAGGGGAATCGATTGCAAAGTTCCCATTTATCCAAGTGGGAGCAATTTAAGTCTTTAGTATCTGTAGTTCATCTTAAAATGTCAAGAGGCAGTATAGTGCAAAACTCAAGGATAAACTTAAATGAGGAAGCTTAACATGCGTTTAATGTACTATCACTACCACAAAAAAATTAGTTCCAAATTTCAACAGTTCTGGTACATAATGTTTTCAAGACTGACAAGAAGCTGTTTGAAATAGGAAGATTCAGCAAAGCGTATTAAACAAGATGTAGAAGTTTAATTATTGGTCTCTTGAAAGTCTACATATGGTTCAAAAATACTTGCTGAAAGCTCAGAACAGCTAGGATGCAGACACGTTTTATCATTTCTACTTTGTAGGTACATAAATAGAAAACACAGTAGTTGACAAAAATCAGACTGAGAAATCAACTGGCAATAGCCTTCTGCAGCTCGGACTCCCCATCTCTTATCCTCAGAACTCCCGAGTAAGAATACTGTAACTAGTGACACTTCCCAATTAAAATCAAGTGCATTGTAATAAGCTGTCACATGTCTGCAGTTAGAAGTGGGACATAATTTTACCTTTTACCTTCCATAGCCAGAATAGACAAAAAAAAGATCGAGAGAATTTCACAGACATAAGAATCATCCCATGGAAAAAAATCCATCAGTTTCCCTTTGTTTAGCGAACAGTGGGCTCATAAGCCCACACTTTGTCTTCTTCTAGTTATTTACTTGATTAGATACTTGTGCAGTGTGGGCACCCCCCACCCTATTTTAGCCTCTTACCAAATTAAATTACCAATATATATACAGTTTTGCTGTTACTTTATTACCGTCCCATTCAGAAATGGATGGTAATAAATGGAAATGGAAATTCAGCAGCAGACTGAGTTGTTTTAAAACAGAAAGAGAATCAACCTGAAAGTATGAGAAAGTGTTCTGGAATACCTATGCTTCTCTCTTCTAACACTAATGCACACCAGGATATTTGCTGCATTCTTTTTAATCCCTTTTTGAGGCCATACTGTGATTCTTCCAGTGTTCCACAAGCATAACAACAAATGGAAATTCCACTTGGTTCTCTCTTCTCAGAGCGCCACTTGGCTCTCTTCTTAGTACTACTAAGTGCCTACAGGGCCTAAGTAGTATTTCAACTTCATCTTGATGTTACATGACATCTACTGTAGGCTTGCAGATTGATTTTCACATTACAAGACCACTGAGTAAACTTTATTTTAATTTTTTATCAGAGCATTAGAATGTCAACAAACACCCGCAATTTCTTTAACAAGTTATGAGTATTTTACTGCCAGAGTTGCCAGCTGCACTTTCTGCTTTTTTATTTTTGGCATAGAGAAAGAGGTCAGTTCTTTTAAAAGTAAATCACTGTTAGTCAAGCACTTAACCCCTGGGCTGCCTGCAGTATGCTTTAAATTCAGCATCTTTCTGAAGATAAAAACAAGAATGGGCCCCTTTGAGACTTTCCCAACAGCGCAGAGATACTCAAGGACCTCACCCTTGAGGTCAGCACCAATTCGAGATACTGTGCCCTCCTGTCAGTTCAAGGTGGTAACAGCCAAAACGTGATTTTCCATTAGACCCGCCTTGGACAGAGGCAGAACCCCCAGCGCTGCAGCTGACACATTTAAATACACATTGGCTGGACAAACAACATGTACAAAGCTGAATCCTGTGAAGGAAGCATTTCTACTCTGCCTCCTCAGGGATAACACAATGTGTCCACAAGTCTACACAGAACTCATTTTTAATGCTTTTTTCCTTATTAAAAAAAGTTGTTGAGTGTAGATTTAAGTGAGAAAAAGAAACAACAACAAAGATAAAGATATTACAATATCTACAGCTGAAAAAAAACAAAAGAGTACTGAGCACCTTGGAGCACAGAAATGCCAAGACAAAACCGTCTTTTTCTGCACCTTCCCCATATAGCTGAAAGTACAAGCCAAGGCAGCACTGCATAGACCTGATCTCACAGCTCTCATTTGCCTAGATGGTAATAGGTCCCAAGGAGCTGCAGAGAAGCAGTTTTTTAATAAACTTTTTGTGCCTACACAGACTGTGGCTGTAGTCAGACCATTAAGAATAATTTAGAAGTTAGACAATAAATGGCATTCCTCACATATTTGCCCCGCTTCCTTGATGTTACATATATTTCAAAGTAAAATCCCATCATGGCATTTACACACTAATACTGCACAAAATTCTTCAGTCTACCATCAGAAATAATTTCTAAGCAGAGAGTATCAACATAAAACATGGCACATACTATGTAGGTTTATCACACCTTTGTAGGAACATCATTATTTGTCAAACACTTCACAAAGCTGCCAGCCAATAAACAGTTTAAGAAACCTTTCCAGCAAGCAGTATTCCAGATCCTGGCTTAAATTAGCAAGCTTTAGTCAACTGAACTACCAGAAAGCAGAGGGCAGAGCAGTACCCAAAGCAGCACAGGGGCAGGCACAAAGCCACCAGCTCCCCACACACTCCCCCAGGGCGCCTGAGCCCTGCCCAAAAGGGCACAAGGACAAAGTCATGACACCTTCCCACAGCCACGGGAAACACCAGACTAACACAGAAGGGAAACCATGAGCCACAGCACAGTCCCTCCTCCCACCTGCAAAGCCTCCCCTGATACCAGCCGGACTCCACCAGAACATTTCCCTTGCAGAAAGAGTGAAAACACCTCTTACCCATGGGCATGTCTCAGGACCTGGTCCCAACAATGGCCCTCCAGCAGCTCCTAGCTCCCTTACCAGATGATCTTGGGTTTATAACCTTCTCCCCACCCCCATGGCCCTCCAGCAGGAGCCCATTGGCCCCACTCTGATGGTGCAGGTGAGTGTGGCCACTAGCCACAGATGGCCTGCAACTGGAGTTTGGCAAAACTCATGGCCACAGCTTTTGCCACTTGGGAGCAGATGACCTGCTCTGGCTGTCTGCTGGCATGCAGGTGCTGCATGGTGGAGTGATGAGCCTCACAGCACTTTCCTGCTGCTTCTGCCCTCAAAAGACAAAATGTTGCAGCATAAATAACATTCATCCTATTAAAAAAGTGACAGATGATTATTTAGGATATGCTATTTTATTTTATCTAGAACGAACTTACAGATGATACATATATTCTACTTACCCTGGATATTTCATCATTAAACTATTAGCACTCTTGTTACAATGCATTCATAATATATTAAAATGACTAGCTCAGCTTCTAGAAAACAAAAATGTTACTTCACAGTCTTTATTCTTGCTGTAATTTGTGTACAATTTATGTTTACAGCTGCATCAGATTGTTAACAGCAAAAATGAGCTACAGTCCCTCCAGTGTCATTTAAACATTTCTGGATGTCTTTGCCCTGTTGGAGATTTTTGGTTCTCAAATAATCAACTCACTTCCAGCTTCAAAGCGGAAGTTTAGAGGTCTTCCCACTGGCTCCGTTGCTGGTCTCATAAGCTGTAACCCAGCAGGCGAGCGTGCTCTGGGGCGACAGCCGTTGCCAGAGCTGACAGAGAAGCAGTGTTTATACCAGTCAGAGATCTGACCCTTGAAGCCGCAGGACACAGTATTTTGTTTCCAATCAAGCTTAGCTCTTTTGGCAAAATATCCGGAGCTGAAAACAAGAACAAAATAATCAGTGATGTTCTTTCCCTGACTAATTCTTTTGTCTACATTTTGCTTGAATACTTGAAATACTGCCACACCACATTATCGCTAAACCCGAGGGGCTCGTATTTTGTAGGTCCTCGCTGTGCCCATCTGTTCCAACCCCGAGCCACGCTCCTCTTTTCGCCTAAATCTTTGCGATTTCCCCTCCTGCTGGAGGACCTCCATGGTTGCCTACTCACCACTGCATTAAGCTGAACAGTGTGTGCTGAGAGCTAGCACCGGGTACCCCAGGGTGTTAGCAAAAAGTTGCCGGCGGCCTGGCGGACGCGGGCTTTGGACGAGCTCCCGTTCGCGTGGGCTTGCGTGCGCTGGTGGTGGGGAGCCCCTCCCGGACCGGCTTGGAGGGCTGCTGGCCGCGCCGGCGCACACCGGGCAAACCTGCGGCAGGGGCTGCGTCTTTGCGCCGCCCCTTTCCCTAGTGTTCGTGTGCCTTGACACTAACAGCGATCGTTTGGTGAGTGAGATCAAACACTTGAAGCCTCGTAGGTTGATTCTGCAGTTAAATAAGGGACAGGGAGCGCAAGTACAACTTACTTGTATTTACACATAGCTGGCAGCTGGCACCAGCAGAAGGCAATCCCGGTTTCAGGAATCTGAGCCCCGCACCAGTGGCTGGTTCCCAGGGAGCAACTTCTGCCTCGCGAGCAGCCGCTAGCCAAGGAGCGAGGCGAAGGGCGCATCCTGCAGCTGCGGCAGAGCCGGCTCCCCCTCGAGCAGCGGCCCTGCGCGCAGCCGTCCCCTCCGACGGGCCAGCACAAAGAGCGGTTTGCATGCTTTGGGTTTGTTCTCCCAACAGGACTTTTCACCTTGTAGGACTCAAAATGAATGAATACACGTAAACTGGATAATTAGTGGTTATGATTTGAAAAAGAAAAAACCCTCTCACTTACAATTGTGGTCAGATTTCCTCTGTGTTCAGTGTAGGAAAGAAGCAAATGGTAAATTACTTTCATTTAAATTGAAAGGAGTTGTGCAATTAATCCTGGGAAAGTAAGAAACCTGCTGGCTGAGATACCGGGTATCAGCTTCCAGTGGTTGCTATATGGACAATAAAATAGTTTACATTGTTTCTAAGTACCCAAACCAAAAGTGACTTTTCCAAACACAGCTTTCACATGTAATGAGACCTATAATGCCATCTTAATTCGAAATTTATGGCATCTTAGCAGAGCTACTTGCTGTTACAATTGCACACTCTGCAGGGCAAGAGGAAGCCAGTATGAAGCTTGACTGAAGGCATACCTTTTGATCACACAGAAGATTAAGCAAAGGTGGCAGCAGAAGGATTTCCTGGACATATCGTACACTGCAATATATTTTGAAATGTAGGAGTTGTGTATCATCAATAGGCAGCTCAGATGATTATACCTGAGATGTGACTGCACCAGAAATCCATGGTCTCCGTTCTTATTTCTACCACGGGAAGAAAAGTCTTTAATTTCACTCTTGCATTTGTTAACCCTTGTAAAATGCTTTATCATGGCAAAATGGTGAAAACAGCTTTCCCATCTGTGCCTGTAAGCCATGAAAGTACTGCTTTTGATAAAAATAAGCCAAAGTTCTCAAATGCTTTGAAGATCCAGCAGATTCAGAGAATTTGCTGCTTTTACCAATGCAAGTAATCCAAAATTAGGATCCCGGGTTTTTTCTGTTGCACTTTTGTCAGTAGAAGAGGAGCTTCTGACCAGAAGGCCTTAAGTTTTTGCTCCTAAATATTACAGAATTTGCACCATCGGGAAAAGAGTGCCTTCTGTCACTTGTCTAATTTACATGGAAAACAGTCAGTTACTTGACACACAAACTATATCGCTGACTGGTTAAAAGAGATAGCATAGTATTAGTCTAGTTTCAGTTGCTCCCGGGTGATTACATGATAATTCAGGTATTAAGCTACCTTTGAAATTTCAATTACCTACTTTTTATATGCCTGGAAAATAACTATAAAGTTATCAGCATAAAACTAATACAGCAGAAAGTTCTATCAATGCGGGAAGTGACTTATGTCAGCTGCTCTAGGCAACACAACCTACTTCTGCATAAAGATGGGAAAAGTTTACTCATTGTCTAAGCTTTACGTGCGCAGAAAGAAAAGCAAAATGCAGGAGCAATCCTACTTCCTCTTCAGACTGTGTCTCCTCCCTCTCCCCTCCCCTCCCAGCAGCCAGGCAGGAGAGCAAATAAGTTACTTTGAAAGAAGAGGAATCATTAAGGTCATGATGGGACTATGCTGTCAAAGGTGAAAAAGGAGTTTATTAAATAAAATCATACAGCATCTTAGGGGAAATAGTAACAGTCTAAAGATGTAGTGAATTTCAGAAAACCAAAATAGGGCCATTTAAAAATGTATCTTTAGATTTGGTTGACTGAGCAAATGTGCTACTTTAGAGATAAGGCAGAGGTTACCCTTGTAAGAGATGTGTGCTCTAGCCGCTCTGCGATCTGTTTAAAACGATGCAGCACCCAAGGGCTGTGCTTGCTCATTAAAACAATCTGTTTTAGTTCCAGAAGAAAAATTAAAAATCACTGCTTCAAAAACTGCGCGACAGAAGTGGAAAGACACCAAGTTACGGTAAGAGTGTGAAATGCCGCAGGTCCTGGCTCTGGCCCTTGCTGAAGATGACTACTGCTCGTGCCGGCAGCCCCGCCAGCGCCAGGGTAGCTCCTCCACGGTGTGAACGGTGCTAAGGGGATACGTGCAGGTCGCACGTGCAGCGGCACCTTGTGCAAGTGAAGGATGGAGCTGCAGCGTGCTACCCAAACCACCAACGGCAGCGGAGGAGCCTTCGTTCTCCCGCGTCCAGGTTGCCCCCACTGCCCTGCAGGAGGTACCTGGGCCGGCTGTTCGAAGCTCCTTTGGGGACGTCTGTAGGTGACCACCCCGTCCTGGGTTACAGGGCTGGCCAGCCCCAAAGCTCACAGGCTCCTGGCCAGCGTCTTGGCAGCGGCTGCTGCCGTGAAGGTGTGGGGCAGTGTGGTAGGCTGGCATCCTGCCCTGGCTTGGCCGACTTCTCACCGTGCTGCAGCCTCCTCGGCCGTTCGAGAAGGGGCAAGAAGCAGCACTGGGCTGCCGTGTGGAGCGCTTTGAAATCTGTGAAAGAGAAACTGCTGTAGGAGAGCTGTTATTGCTGGTTAGTTGACAGACACAGCACCTTTCAGTGGCGTTCACGAATAAACAGCAACCTTCCTGGATTTCACAGAAGCAGGGAAACAGAGGTAGGGTCCATTTTATCCCGAGACACAGCCTTTCTTTCTGCTCAAAGTCTTGTCCAGGTGGATTTTGAGGAATCATTTTATTTGTCTGGGATTTGTGACCGCCCAGTAGCTCTGCTCCCGAGGGAAGATGCAGCGCTTCAGCGCACACGTTATGCTCAGTATGGCCAATATCATCCCACAACACCTGGCCTGATGGTGCAGGCCTCGTCTGTGGCTTCCTGGCCCATTGACCACAGCTCAGCCCCACCGGCAGCGGTGAGCAGGTTTGCTGCATCCTAGGGACGCTGGTTAAAAAGGTGCAGCACCCAAGGGCTGGGCTTGCTCTGTTTTATTTCCAGAAGACAATTTAAAGATGACAAATTAAAAATCAGAGCCCATACAAGGCAGGAGCGTGTTACGCATGCGGTATGTGTCAGATTTTGGAAACGTCGGACTTACTGCACCTCTCACGTGGTGGTCACCTGGGAAAGCCCAGGTCGAGGCACACTATTTGTGCTAACAAATTAACTTCCTGCTGTGCTTGGCTTGGACTCCTCACTACAGCAAAACTCCCACCAAAGTTGTTTCTTTTCTTGAACTGTCAACATGGAGAGAGCCACTGACCTGGGCAATAGGGAATTCAGTGGCCTTTTAGACAAATCCCAGTATGTGAAACACAGAGAGGTGCCTACCTGCCTCTGGATGTGCTTAAACTCTCCTCTCATTTCATGAAATCCGAGGACAGAATATGGTGAAAAGTACATTTGAGGACTGAACAGCCTTTCTCTTCAACAGCCTACTGACTGTTTTTCATGTTTACCAAGCTTTTGACTGTAAAAAATGTAGCTTTTGCATGTGGCTGAGAGGTTTCTCTTGGTCTGCAGCCACTATCGCAGAGGACCTCCTGTCAGCCCCACTGCCTCTCTCCCAAACTCCCCAGAGATACTGCTGCTGGCCCTGGCAGCAGCCCAAGGGGAAGCAGCTTCAGCAAAAGCTCCTGTTGCAGCAACAGAACAGCATTGATCAGCTAGGTTCTGTCAGTGCCAACAGCTTTTTGAAATGGGCATCTTTTTAATGCCCATTTTCTGTTTCTATTCAGGTGGCAAGGTATGTAATGCAAAGAAAACCCACAGAGAGTTGTTTTTCTTTATTTCATCCTTTGAGCTGAGTTTGAAAAGAAAACCTGCAGCTGAACACCTGTGAAAACACCAGTTCAGATCTACCTCAGGCCAAGCCTCGGAGGTCTTTCTCCAGCCCTTCAGGCTGGTATGCAAAACAGAGGAAAACATGCCAGAAAACCAATGGAATATAGGTTAAACGCCTGACAGAAAGCAGAGAAACCGCTGAGCAATGCAACTGCAGTGGCAAGAAAGTCAGTAGCTGCAGGAGAAAGACAGCAGCACATCAAGACACGTCCCAGGGAAACCAGCCTGCTCTGCCCGGGCGGAGGAAATGGCACCCTTCTCTGCCAGCGCTGCAGCCAAAGCGTTCATGCCTGGATGTTGTGAATGCTGGTTACAGGATATAACAATGCAGCATCCTTCCTCCGCCGAATGGATATGTCATTTTCGTGAGAAGGTAACCCTGGGCACACACATAATAAAACAAAATCCACCTGGAAAACTATAGTAAATCCTTAAGCTGAACAAAGTAACCCTCACTTGGGAGCAGGCAGCCTTTTGAGAGGACTCTGAGATTTCTTAGATTGCTCATGTGACAGCTGTAGGCAAGGAGAGTTATTTGCTGGAAAGCTGCTATTGTGATTTTCAGCTGGGCGGCGGTGTGGATGCAGCTGGAAGTGTAGTCCATTGGAGACTAGGGTTTCCCTCTTCCCAGGCCGCCTCTCTTGTGACCTTGGGTAAGTCATTTCATTCATTCCTTCCTCCGTTTTGTCTTTGGTGAGATGCAAACTTGTAAAGCACCCTGGGGTGAAAAGCGCAATGTAAAAGCGACTTACACTTTGTGTTCCTTTTTGCTTCATTTCAGGCTCTCTCTTTTCCTTTTACCATGATTCAGGAGGGTTCCCCAGGGCGCTCTTGACTTCTGCTGTTGGTGACTTGGGAAAATCTCATCTGGAGTTATTAGTGCAAGTGTCCAGGCAACTAATAATACGAAGGTTGCCTCAGCTAAATATATTTTGCTGGCACATTGGTTCAGAAGAAATTGTGTAGGTTCTTGTTGGTTGCTCTCCGAGATCCAGGCCGGCTGCAGGAAGGCTCTCGGGAGCGGCATTTGCCGGTCCGGCCCCTTCGGCTGCATCCAGTCTGGTGAAAGCACGCAAGGGGAAAAAAAGAAGAAGGCAGAAAATTAAACCGGTATTTAGCAAAACTCAGCCACGCGTTGCCCCAGAGCACGGCGAGCCATACCGAGCCCGTTTCGCTTGCCTTGCCTCTGAGCGGACGAGATAAGCGGATATTCCTCGCCGCTGGCCGGCCGCGCGGTTAGCGCGACCCCGACTCTCTGCTGGCTCACGCGTGCGCCAGCGCGGAGCTTCGCTGTGGCTGACGGCGGCGGAGTTTTACCGGGGCAAAAGCAGACCAAAGAGTGAGCACAACTGGCAGGAGGGCCAGGTTCTCAGAGCAAAAATGCGCTTTTACTGAAAGTAGAAAAAAACGAAACTTATACTTGTCTATTTGCAGCTTTGAAGCTTCACAAAATTCTGTGAAAACCTAGATGTTGGAAGAATGTATAATCACTCAGAGAGTTAATGTGCATAAACACATACAAAATTATTGTTTGCGTTTTCCCACATCGTCTCTTTACTGTATAAATCAGGCCTATTTTATTTTCACTTGCTATGCCTTGTGCGCTTTTTAGAGCGCAGCGAATGAATACATATTTCCAGATCCTTCCTCGCAGCCTTAAAAACAAATTTACTTGCATTTTCACAGAAATGCCTCGGAGATTTTTTTTTTTTTTTTTTTTTTTTTTACAAAGCGTATTATTCACGGCAGGATTGAAGGATTTAATGGCTCAGCATGTGATTTCCAGCCTGTGAGATGCACGGCAAATCTGAGTGCAAAACGTCACACTGCAGAAGACTGGCACGTCTCGGCAAGAAAACTCCCAGCGCCCCCGCCCCGGGCCGGTACCGGTACGCTAATACCAGACCCGGCGTGACTTCCCCCTTCTTGCTCCCACCGGCACCCGCGAGCGCACGGCCTTGGCGCTTCGCTAGGTGTCCAGCAAGCCCGCGGGCGGGCGTCCTGCCCTCCGCCGGCGGGGCCCGCCGTCGCTCTGCCTGCCGCGGGGCGAGAAAACGCCCTCCAGCTGCTGCTCCCCGCCAGGGTCCCGGCGGCTCTGGCTGCGCGGTGGGCGCCTGCCTCGCGCGCAGCGGTCCGGGGCAGAGAGAGCACGATTCGTGCAGGCCGCTGAGCGGCTCCTGGCGTTAATGGCTTTCGATTACCGGGGACCCGAGCTGCATCTGTATTTTATTAGCGTTGTTTACAGAGTGAGTAGCGTTCCGGATGCAGCATTAAAATACCTTTTCCCTTGTTCCGTCCACAATTGCAAATGCTTAAATTGCACTTGTAGCTGTTTTATGACATTGACCTTGAACTCTGTGAATTTGCTGCAGTGCATGTCTCCAGTTTCTAGAGAGCCTTTATTAAGAACGAGATTATACAGAACCGGTCAATGCTCTGTAAGACACAAATAAAAATAATGTCGTGAGCATGTAAACAAATATTTCTTTCCATTTTATCTTTGCATTTTTATTGTTTCCCCGGGTCGTTTGAAACGAAGTTGTCCTCCGCAGTTCAAGCGACGGCTGCGCCGGGGCTTGCCCACCCGAGCACGCATCTCCTCCTCGCCGCCGGCGCCACGCCAGCGGGGAAGGGGCTCTTCAGAAACACTGTTTAGCTTCTGCTGTAGGTTTCCAGCGCCGCGTGCCTCAGTCGAACTGGTGGCCGAGACGCGAAGTGAGCACGCCGGCTGTACGGACACGTCCCTTCCTCGGGACGGTCTCTCCTCCTTACCCGCGTGCGACGGCCACGGCAGGCAGCCGGCAGCTTGCACAGAGGCCAGGATGACTTCCGAGGTGAGGAGCGCGTGTGAAGCTGAAGACAGGCTCAGAGGAGAAATGAGGATGTTTGAAAATCGCGTGTGACGAAAGTTAGCAGAAAAGAGCGGCTCACTGCTTGCAGATATGTCACTACTTTTTAAAGTGTTTATGAAAAAATAAAATGCATCTGCTAGTGAGCAAAGCATATTCTCCTCCTGCCCCCCATGTTCACCTCCCTCTCTTCGAGCAATTATCTCAGTATTAGCATTTTGACACTGTTTTTCTTTGAACTGCAACCTGTCCTTCAGTTATATTATTTCCATTTATGTTGCAGAAATAAAACTAAAGACAGTGTTGACTTCTCAGATCTGTTCAGAGACTTTGAAATTTGCATTAGCTTATTCAAATCACTTACGCTCACTGTATATATTTGCACAAGCACTTTTGATGTTTAAACAGATGAGGCTGTAATGAGATGTGCAGGGGGAAATATATACCCTAAAGAGAAGAAACGCCCCCTTTTTTTCAGACTACATCTTAAACTAGATGTTTCCAGATGGATCGGTGGGTCAATGTCTCAGGGACCGAAGGGAAGGACTGGAAGGCTGCAGCCTCGGTCGGGCTGGTTCTGCCTGCAGCTGCAGCGAGCAGAGGAGGAGAGGGGAATGGGCGTCTGTGAGTGAGGGGTAGAGCGGGAGGAACCGTCTTTCTGCACCCCGGCCGCTGCGGTAACCTCGGCTCCCGCAGCACGGCTCCCCGGCGCCGCGCGGGCTGCAGCCTCCCCTGCCTTGCTCAGCGTCGGGGAGGGTGCTGCAGGGCGAACGGGCTCCCTGTTCCTCTCACCTCTTGGATGCTTTCGGGGGTTAAAGAAACTACGTATGAAACAACAAGTTTTATATGATGGGCAGGGATATTTAGTGATTTGTGTTCATATATGTATTCAGTAACTCCACAGATATTAGCTGCACTTCTGAACTTAGGCTGGTGACAAGACATGCTGCTGCATCATTTTTTAATACTGTGTGATCTTCTAAAAACTAAACTCCTGTTTAGGATCCTTGGCCATCCTGACAGAACACACTGTCCACACTGAAGCCATGAGGTCTACACCTAAAGGCACTAGTTTGGGGAATCTGAGCAAAAAGAGCAGCTGCCAAACCCATGCCCCCACTGAAACTGGAGGGAGCAGTTGCAGAGACATCTAAAAAGCTGAGGATTTTAGCTCAGTTCTGTTAGCTCTGAGCAAGAAGTGCAAGGCTGTCCTGCTGCAGCGGTGCTCGGGCCGGTGGGCGTCCGGCCCAAAACCAGAGGCGACTGTGGAGGCAGGAGCAGCCCTTCGGTAGCAAATAAGCCACGGAAAAGGTGGTGGGTAGTTGTGGGGCAGCTCGAGTGAGGGGAAACAGATCTCTTGCACACTGAAGAAGATGAGGAATCTCCCAAGAAGATGCAGAAAATTGCAAGAAGGCTGTGGATTATACTTTTATTTGCATGTTAGTATACAGAGTAAAGAATATTTGCAATTCTTAAGCTATTATGAGGAGGAATATTGAACTATAGGATGATCCTGTTGTTAACAAAGTCTTCCAATGAAATCTGGAGCAAACCATCCATTAACACGTTACTCTAAAGATTTTAAGACCATGGTAAACTGTGTCAGCACAGCATCGATTTTTTAACTTGAGATGGTGGAGCTTACGTGCAAGGATTTTAAAATAAGCGACTGCTGAGCAAAGAAGACACACTTCCATAAACTCAGTGACTGATGAGAGGAGACTTTCTAACTCATGCAGTGAAAATGATCTATCCACTTAGATGTGCAAATGTCAGGTTTTGAATAAATCTGACATTTTTGAATTGTCATCAGTGAAAACAGCTTTTCCACAGGTAAATGCAAAGTTGGATTTTTCAGCCTGTAAGCTTACCAGGTAGCTTGTAAACCATGTAGAGTCAAGGGGAAAAAAGGGGGGGGGGGGGAATACTCTGCTTTACTAGCACTTGGTGATCTGAAGAGCTTTTTAAGATAATACGTTCCCGCTTGTAATCTGTTACACAAGCAAATATTTCCAGTAACAGAGCTCCCTGCGTATCTGGGAGTGCAGCTTTGTGTGATGCCGGCCGCAGCTGAGCGTCCTGCCTACGTCCCGGCAAACGTAACCGTCACGTAATTCCCTGCATCCCGCAAAGGTCGTGGCTGCTTTCCCTCTATCGTTTTCACGGAGGTCTTCTTTAGCTCTGACTTGGAGCCACGGTCCCACCGCAGCGCTCAGCCGATGCTGTTCGTCTGTGCCGCCAGGAGAGGGAACGTCTTCACCAAGGCGGCAGAAAGCTGAGGGACGGACGGCAGCAGGAGCAGCAGCGTGGAGAGGCCGCGGGGGCCGCTTGCGGGCGCTGGAAGGGCGCAGGCCTCGCTGCTGGTGCCGGCATGGACCCCGAGGCTGCACCGGCTGCTGCGAACGCGCTGGCAGCGGGTCCCGGCAGCAGCGACCGCCTGCCAAGTGCCCTCCCCGTCGCCCTCTCTGGATACGGCAGGAGTACCAGGACCCCGGGGCTCTCGTTCTGGCTGGGTTATTTTTGCCCTTATTGTTAACTTGCATGTTACGTGGTTTACTACACCGGTAACGCCCAAAATGCTGCAACGTGTGTGAAGTGTGGGCAGCAGAGATAAGCTGAAGGGCCTTCCTCGCTTCAAATGGCACGGATTTGTGAAGCAACCAGAAACACCAAGAGCTGTGTAGCTTTTTCCGCCCCTAAAAGTATGACAAGCACACGGGAAGAATGATGTTTTTTTCCTCTCAGAGGTGATTTCAACAGGCCCATCTCAATTTACACCAGCTACTGCTTCAGCTCCAAGTCAGCAGAGGGAGGGACAAATGGATTTTGATATCTAGCCAGCAGTAGCAGAACCCCCCGCTGGCAGACAGGCTTGCAGTATATTAGTGCCAAAGCTTCATGCTGTAGGCCTCCAAAACGAAGTCTCCTGTCAATCCCTCCCTGAAGTCTCAGGGTGGCCTTGGAGCTTTGCTGTGACCTTAGATCAACTTTCCATCTCAACCATCGTGATCTTAATCAGATGTTTTATGTGGTGTCCCCTGCATCCTCAAAGTTCCCATTCCACTAAAAAAACAGGCAGGAAACCTTGCAGTTAGGACAATAAGGAGAAGGTGTCTGAAGCTCATGTCCAACAACAAAAGCGTATTACAGAGATTTTCCTGATTCACGTTCAGAAATTCTGACTAAGGGCTCTGTGAACTCATGCCATTGGTTATTAATGGAGACAGACTTCCGTGTGCTGAGGAGGGGAACTGAGTGAGTTTTCTTCAATGACTCACGACCCAAAGGAGTTGAAGACTGTTTTATGTTTGATAGTACTGGAAAAGACAGAGAAATCACAGCTCAGCCTTGCAACTTTGTCACACTGTTATGCTTCTGGGGGATGTTAACGATTCTTTCTATAGTTCAAAATTGCCAAAACTGTGGCCATTGTTTTATGTTACTCAGAAATAAAACACGCCCATACTTGTCAAACTGTGATTTGAAGCCAGTGTGAAAGACCTAACTAGAGCTCTGGCTCCAGCTTACTTTTGGGGACGGTCACGGACAGGATGAAACAAGGGTTGGTATGAGCAGTTCCAGTCTCGCCTAGACTTGTTACAGCTAAAAGTCATTTTCATATGAAGGCCTGTGGTAATTAAGCTTTGAGTTCTACTTCAGTTTTGGAAACAAGTTTTTAAGACCATAAATATTTATAACTAGGATTAAAAAGTGTAACGGCTGGGCAAGCGCCTTGAAACTGCGTCTCGGTTAGCTTGTCCCTAAGGATGGCTGAGATGAGCCTCGGTGCTAATGAGGAATGAACTGCCTTGCTTGAGAAGTTTCCAAAAGCATCAGTACCTTCGGGGTCCTAAATTAACCTAAAATTATTTTTAAAAACCCGTTCATTCGCTTAGAAACATATCAAAAGCACGTATTTCAGCAGTTTTCCTCCCTGAGGATTTCCCAGGCCCAGAACACACGTCTGGTTTCTCCCAGTCGCCTTCCAAGGGCTGCGTCTCTTCCGGGCGGTTCGGGCTTGGCGGCCAAACACCACTGACGAGAACCATCAGCTCCTTCTAGGACCTGACGCTGCATCCGACGTGTATCGCAAGCAGCTATAAGAAGAGGGGACTGAAGCTATTATTTTGTTAGCTTTAGTCCGAACGTGCCCAGGAGAGGCAGGGGAGCATGCTGGGCCCGGTTTGATGAGCCTGCTGGGAGGATAATTACACCGTTTGCTCGCTTCGTCCTCTGAAGCACTTTCTTAGCGGCTTCTGTGGGGTTTGAACACTCGACATTTGAATTAAAGCATCTCCACAGCCATCGTCTCTTCAGCTAATGTTCAGATTATGCAGCTTCAGATGTGCGTTCCAGCGATGCTTCTATGTAATGCAAAGTGTTGTAAAATCAAAATATTTCCTTCGATACTTCCATTCTTACTTGAAATGAAATTTTCTGCACAGGAGCTATGACTGAGGTACAGACCTTAAGCCCATTTATGCTTTCATCCTGCTTCTTCGAGCAAAATTTGCAACTTCAGCACCATTTTTTTGGTCAAAATCACAGATATGAACTTTCAATATTTTTCATGTAACTTACATTAGTTTAGAGTTTTCAAGAACAACTTGGGCATCAGGGAATCAAACTTCTGTTGGAATTTCAGTTTGACTCAGCAGCATCTGAAAAAATAAAGGATATTAGGCCCTGGAAGCCAGTGCTCAGAAGTATTACAGAAATATTAATTCTGAGTTAACAGGCACATCAAAAAGCTATGAAAGGAATCACGTTATAAATAGAAGCTCTGTGTATCCAGCTGACTATGAAAAAGTCACTGCTTGCTGTGTGTGCCTTCTTCAAGGCGGGTATTCGATAGAAAAGACAGCAACGTGAATGATCTGGCAAACCACCCAGCTGAGAGCTGCCCGCCTGGAGCTGCCCTCCAGACCAGCGCCCTGCTCAGCTGCTGCACGATACAGCAGCCCAGCTGCAATGCGTCTTAAGAGCAGACTAAATCTTCAGTCTGCTCTGGTGGGTGCTGCACATGTCCTTCCCAGCACTCCGGTAGGGAAGTGCATGCACAGCCAAACATCTCCTGCCTTAAGCTGAGGTGAATAACGAGGACGGGGGGAAGCGGAAGTAAGCGATGTGAGCCTTTCGGTGCTGGATATAAGGCAAAAAATCCCATATTGTTAGTGACTCCAGTGAAATGAGAGCATGCTGTTAGAGAGTTTGCTACAATCCATCTAGTTCATGCACTTGGGGACTTCAGAAGGAATTAACTTTACAGGAATGGAGCTGGAAAAAAATAGATCATTGGCCCAAGGTTAAAAAAAAAAAAAAAGAAAAAAAGTTTCCGTGCTATAGAAAGAACATTATCGTTCTCATGAGGAAGTTTTCCTTGAAACAAGAAACATTTTTAAAGCAAAACTCCCTCTGATGTGAAACCTGCACAAAGCACAAGGAAAATGTGAAAAGGGCCTATGGGAGCTTATTTTTTTTTTTTCTGCGTGCACTTCCTGGTTTCTCAGTTTGCTAGTGGGTCTCTTGGGATGCGTCTTCTTTCCTGCGGCTGAACTAAGGCAGCTTAGCAGGGCAGCAGGGATGCGGAAGGTTCCTCAAAGACATGCGGGTGCTGTAACCCCTTTCTCTACAGGGGAAATGTTTGTATCCTTTTCCCATCTTTTCTGCACCACGTCTGCATCACCTTGCAGCCACCTGCGCTGCAAAAACATAACTTGAATTACCAGCCAGAATCAGCTCCAGAGCTCTGCTGCTGATACAAGCCAGTACTAGAGAAAGAAAGAAGTCCAAATAATTACCTTGTGGACATCTACGAAATGGCCGGTATATGCAGGGAACGTTTCTTTTCTTTATTCCATTCATTAGGAATTGGGCTGAACTCTAAGAAACAAGAGTTCATATACCTTTCAAGTGCTTTAGTAAATTAAGTTAATCTGTACCTTTTTGAATACTGAATTTCTGTCAGAGGTCACTTATACGCTTCATGTTCCGTATAAAATTATTTTCTCTTACGTTTTTAACTCCTGTTCTTTAGAGCTCTTTTGTTTTCCATTAAAAAGCCACTCTGGTTTATGACTACATGATTTAAAGCTCTAAATTTAATGAACATTTTATCTTATATATTTGACATTGAAGTAAGGCTCACTGATCATCAGTTTACAGTGGGTTTCATAAAAAAGACACAAAACACAGCAACAAATAGAACCTATGAAAGTATTTTCCCTAATAATGATTAACTCTATCAGGACTGCAAATAAAGTTGTTTTTTTTTTTTTTTTTTTTTTTTTGCTAGTAGGTTGGACATTTTACCCTAACTTTCCTCTGAATTCTGTTATTCATTACTGTCCAGTTTAGCAGGTTGTTTTAGTCTGTTTTGTGTTGATATGCCAATAGCTGATTTTACCTCAGATTTTTTGCCTAAGAGTTGGCTTTAATTGAAAAAAATATGTTTTAATATGTTTTGGGGTGCATTTGAAGAAACTTGAAAGACTTCAATTTTTTGCAGAAATGAGCCTTTAAATTAATCTAATACAGGTATGTTAATGGCAGTTGGATTTTTATACAGTTTTATATAGTTCAGTATTGTCAATATTGAATAATTACAAATGATAAAATTTGTCCTGGCGGAAGATACATATTGGACAGAATTTGGCTGAATACCTTGTTAACTGTTCATTTCAGCATTTTCCCAAAATTGTACAAACATTTCTGTGTGATGAGAACTGTCTTTCTTGGAGGCATCTCCTCACCTCAGCTTGCCTCCCTTTTAAAACCTTCTAACCTTATTACTCTATTTTGGCATTTTGAAGGTTTTTTTGGATCACCGCTCAGAAAGGCAATTTCCAGTTTTCAAAACTTCAAAAATTAAGGCAAGTTTTGTGCAACGGTGAGAAGTGCTCATACAGTGCTCTCCTTGAGTTTCCTCTAGACTCCGCAATACATTTTTTAAATCTCCAGAGCCGCAGGAGGCAGAACCGGAGAGGGTATATTCCAAATACTGAGTGTAGATATTCCAAAAAGTGAGTGTTGGACTTCAGCAGCAGGCCAAAGCAACAGGCCGGTGGTGCAGTGCATCCTCCTCACATAGCTTGGGCAGTGGATGCTTCAGCATCCAGCATCTCTAGTTAGAAGTCTCTTGCAGTCCATCCTGACTTATTATTTCACATCTCTCTATAATCAGAAGCATTTGTGGTTTCTGTTATGTTTTAATGCTCTAGAAAACACAATTCCAAAACATTCGGTGGGACAAAGTCCGGAGAAAAACAAGAAAAAGCAGCATTTGGGGCTGCAGGAGGTGGATTAAAATTCTTCAAAATTCTGCTTCCCTGCTTATCTCTGCCCTGCTGTTTACTGAGAAACAGGTCTTGGCTCAAATTTTAAGGAATCACCTTTGATATCTGGGAGATATAATATCTGTTGTTTCTTATTTTTCTGCATCGTTTTTGGAAGGTCAGGAATAAACAGAGTATGTTACATATAAATCTACTTGTGGTGCAGTAATGATGTTTGAGCCAAAAGCACTAGAAAAATAACTGTGCTCTATGCCAACAGCACTTTGGAAGTCAGTTAGGATTTATTCTGCAAGTAATAAAGTTGAATGCAAGCTGGAAACATTTAAATACAGGAGAATTTCTACATGAATCAACTAAACAATGAAATGCCTTAACCCGTCATGTTTTTCAAGCTGCCTTTGCCTTATAAACAGTGTAACAGCAGCAATAAAATATTCTCACTGACCTCATGCTTTGGCTTATTAACTAGAAAAATGACAAGAGCCATACAGCACTACAGGGGAAAAAAGCACAGAAATATTAAGGATTATTTAAGGTAGAAATCTTAAGCTTGTTTAAGGCTTATTTTTCAAAAAAGGAAAATTTTTCTTAAAGAATGCCTATCATTTAGTAAGTCAGAGAAGATGCTATCATGATATTGCACAGAGGTATGGTACTGTGTGCTGTTCAGGAAGAGCCTGGGGCGAGGGAGAGGCAAAACTGGAGGGAAGAGGCGAGCCTTCAGGCTCATCTTCCTCGGGAATTTTCAGGGAGAAGAGGAAAACCGGAGAGGAAACCGCTTTCTTTCAAGAGCAGAGCAAAGGACGATTCTCTTAGGGCTGCAGGTGGAAAAACCGCTCCTTTAATTCCCGGCTGCAGAAGGGCTCAAGCCCGCAGGGCTCCCTTCGCCAGCTGCACCGCGGAGCCTTGCCCCAGGACGCTCCTCCTTCACTTGGCAGAGAAAAAAGAAGTAGGGCCAGACTGAGAAATCAAGAAGGGGAAGCGACTTTCATGTCTAGGAACGGGGAGACCCTATAATAATACTCTTTTAAATAATCTAATGCCATAATTGCCTGAACAGAGCAAGGGAGGAGAACCAGAGCTCCCCGGAGAACGGTTTCCAGCGGGCTAAGGAATCACATTCCAGTTGTTTCTGACCAAAACCAGCTGGACAGTGTTATGAGGATGGTGTGATGAAATGTGTGCTCTTAGTTCCCATGCAATGTTTCACACACATTTAGGCCTACATGATTCCCATCTTTACAAGCATTCACATGAATGCTTAAAAATAAAAGAGGAATTTTTTCTGTAGGAAATGCCAGATGCTGACAGGCAATAATCAGATACCACTAAATCAAATTCATGTCATATTCTAACTAGTCTACATTTCACTTTGACAGGCAGCTTTTTTCTTTTTTTCTTTTTCTTTTTTTCTTTTTCTTTTTCTTCTTTTCTTTTTCTGCTTTATCTTTTTCTTTTTTTTTCTCTTCTCTTTCAATGGTGGATTTTTCTCTCCCTAGTAACTAAGGAAAACCTCATAATAGAAACTTTATCTCTTTTCTTTTCAGTATGAATTAACTCCTGAACCTCTATTAAGGCTTCTAAGAGCTATCTTTACATGGTGGGTTATACCAGGGAGTTCTGATCTGGACTTCTTATATGCAACACATCTTCGTTAAATAGCATTCAGACTGAAAATGCATTATGGAAATCTAATTTGCTACAGCAGAAGAATCAGGTTTTCTTGCCATCTAACACATATTTGCACAGGTGAAATTTTTTTAACAGCAGACAACATCACATTTTTTTTCCTTCTCAAACCTTGCCTTGAAAGCAATACTGTTGAACTCACTGCTCCATTCAGGATAAAGCAACATGCTGCATCCAGGGGATGAAATACCATCCATATAGCAAAAAGAAATGTGTTTAGTCAAAGGTCACTTCAAAAGGAATGGGGTGGGAAGTTTTCCTACTTGCCAGTAGGAATTAAGGTTAAATATTCCATGCCACTGCTCATCTCATAGGAGGTAAGGAGCTTCAGGACAATTCAGTGTCAGGCAAATGGAGATTCTTTGTTCTAAATAGAAAATGCAGAAAGAGAAAAAGAAATGGTTTGTGTTTAAAAAAAAGAAAAAGAAAAAAAAAGAAATCAGTGCATGGAAAGCTTAACAGCCTAGTAACTTCATATGAAATGACAAAGGTATTTACTATTTCCTTTGAGAAGTTACAAGCGTAGATCAAGCTAAGTCAGACTAAAAATACTAACAAACTTATTCCTGAATCATAAATTCATGTTGCCAAAAACACTACATCAGAAACTAAACTGTAAATCCACCTTCTCTAAGCTGACATAAGCTGCGATGTGACTGGATGTGTGCTCAACTCTGTGAGTTTGGGACCGTGCTCAGCGTCCACAGTTTAGATATAGCCTAACTCTGTAGCAATCTTCTGTGAATAACAGCCACGCAGAAAACATTAAAAAGGTGGTTTCAGGTATTCAAATGTCAAGTGTGAAATAAGGTTTACAAAAAGAAATGTCTGCTTCAGGATAGGTTTTTTTCAGAATTAGTTTCAATATGCACAGGCTTACACCTGTAGCATGTGTTTATGTGGATGTTTATCCTGGCATATTCCAATTTCAGAGACCTAACCGCGATGTCAAAAGCAGGAGGCTGATCCCTCGGTAGGGGAAAAAAAGGTTTCTCTGAAAGGCAGCTCAGAACTAATGGGTCTGGCCCAGGTAGTTTGTGGTGTTCGTTACAGAAAGCCCTCTTTCTGTTAATTAAATAAGGGGCTTTGCTGACCCACTTGCAAAAAGGGGTGCAAATACTTTTTTACACGCCCATTTACTGAATCTCACTATTCATCAGTGCCAAGTCGCCATGTACCAATTACTGCCTAGCCCAATACCTTACAAATTTAAACATATATATATATATATGTATGTATGTATGTATGTATGTATGTATGTATATCTTGAAAAGAAGAGGTGCAGAGAGAGAATTTTGCACTGCAGATTGCAGCTGAAAACACATTCATCAGATGGCTTCTCTGTTCTCATGATCTTACATCTCTTAGTTCTGGCATTCTGCTCAGCAGGACTTCTTAACTACTTGGGACTGTATTACCTTCTTGCCTTCATATGAAGTAGTAACATGCCCAGATGATACTACTTACCAGTGAATAGCATTTCCATGGCTTGGATTCCTGATAGGATCTATCTTTTTGTGCAGCTTTGCTTAAGTAATTTAGGGCTATGGTCTCCACACTGTTTTTAGGAAGGAACAGAAGAAATAGAGCTTTTGAATGGAGGAGGTTCATTTGGATTGGAAACCAACCCAGAATAGGTCACATCTTTGGGGACAGGAACTCAGAGAAAATACAGACAGTGGTGCAAAGCCCTCCATCCAGAAAATTGGAAGAGTCTGCACTCTAAGTAGAGATTTTAAGTCCTTTTTAGTTCCTACAGGAATACTTCACTTGAAGAAGATAAGAACTACAGATACGTGGTTTTTCTGCTGGGGGAAAAAAAAAAGTCAGATACTAGACACAATATAAAAGCACTATAAACAAATTTTAGGAGCTTTAAAGGGCAAATGGTCTTTTCTTTCACCTTCTCAAAAGAGAGGGTCATAAAATAAAGGCTTCTAATTTTTCCAACAAAATTAATTTCCATATGTCTGTGATATATGAGACAAGAGTCAAGAGACCATCATAACTGTACAGCAAACAGACATTCTGTTTTTATAATGGAAAATTCTAATAGCTTGAGCTTTTTTATTAAAACGTTGAACCTTTTCTGCAGCACCAAGTTCTTTCTACCAGTTGACAGCTGATTTAATGACTATCCTGACCTTTCCTGCATTCTTTAAATCAAAGGTAAAGGAACTGTCTCGATTATTACTGAAAGTTGATCTATTTAGGAAAAGCAATAGTGAGTCCCTTCTCCTTCTTTTGTGGAATAAGTTTTATAGGTAATTAACTTAAAGAATTATTCTGGACACATTTATGTTACAGTGCTGCTGGCTGCTGTTGTTCCATACGGTACCACTGCTGTGTAGGGAAAAGAGATGCAGTCTCTGTGTCAACAGAAGCACTGCAGTTGTGATGACAAATGGGAAATTTTCTCTCATTCAGAGCATAAAATGTGACTATCGGTGGCTGCTGAACACTTAATTATGTGAAGGTGCTCCCTATATAGTCCCTACCAAACCCAAACTCATCTAACAAAGACAAAAATCACTATTTTTTTTAACTTGATTGGTTATGCCAATGCTGGTTAGCCAGCTGGAAAACACAAAATGCTAAACTTTCTCCAAACCGTTTGCTGCATCAGCAGAATAAGAAGCACTGTGACTCTTTTCTTCCATCTCTGAATGAAGAACCTGAATCACGTTCTCACGAAGCAAAGGAATTCCTTCAACAGCTTCTAATACCACATTTTTAATTAGTGAAATTATTCTCTTCTAATGGAATGATTTCTGAGAAGCTGAAAAAACAGTGGAGACAGTGAAATCACATTTTCCTCCCTCTAGATTTTTTCCCAAGGAAGCTCAGTATGATTGCAGCAGTTTGGCATGGACTGAAGGAGGTTCTCCTGAGGACTATTATTTTCATCACAGATTTGGCTATGAATACTTTAAGATTATGTATGAAGCACAAAAAAAAAAAAAAAAAAAAAAAGAAAAGAAAATCCGGAAACAGAAATCTGATCTAACGTGAAGGAGCCAACGAGAAATGGCTTGCACCAGAACTTACGGAACAGTAGGCTCTGTATGTGCGCATTTGCTTTCCTATATTCTCCTCGGTTAGGAGAAAGATGCATTGCTGGAAATTTGTTATACTGTGCAGGAAACCTGAAGAGGCACCTGTGTCCTGGGACTGGAAAGTTTGCAAAAAGAGCCATGCTCACAGCACTTGTGAAGGAAAGGCCCACAACCCCGGGAGAGGGTTAAAGCTACAAACTAACAAGCCAGTCTGACTGCTGTTCTGTGGCTTGCTTTACCCTAGCTCTGCAGACTCCCTCTCATGGTACCATCTCAGATTTGTTTTTCCTTAACTGAAAATAAAGCAGTCTGTTTTCAGTTTGGCTGAACCGAGGACAAAACCTAAGTCATCGCTCTGGCGATTTGTCAGGCCCCACCTTTGTAATTCTGAACCTCTGGCCAGCTGTAATCAAATTGAACAGAGATAGAAAGGTCGCTATTATACTATTTTCTAACACGGTTCACGAAAGTAGGCCGTCAGGAAGAAAAGAGAAATGCTGTTTGTACACCTCTTAAGCAACAGCTGTCATTAGATGGGGGGGTGGGATATGCGTGGGGTGTGCACCCATGGGATGCTGTTCCGCAGAAAACCTTGCTCAGCAAACGGCATGCTGCCATCAGTGGTCTGATCATAAGAGCTGGTCGTGGATCAAAGCCTTATTCTTCTAGGTTTCTGTACACAGATAACCTCTGCTTCACGCATTTTGTACAATAGGAATTAACAGATGGTGACAAGAAGCGACAGGTGAGACGAGTAAGGCAGGCAGTAGCCAAGGTACATGGCCTGCCATCAGGGTTTTTTTTTGGCACCACCACAGAGGAGAATTTTAAAGGAGGATGATAATATTTTCTTTCCCTTTGTAGGTGCAAAAGCATAATCACTTTGTGGTGTGAAGTAAAGCCAAAGAAAGGGAAAATTGATATATTCTTTTCTGTTTGAAACCTCACCAAGTCAGCCACCACTACCGGAGAGCACCTAAGCAAATGTAGTTCTTCTGGCTCTTGTATTTGCAAACTTCAAAGCCAAGGACTTGAATTTCTCATTTAGCATACATTTATGGTGGGTGTTGTGCCTAATGGTACCATCCACTATTCTTTTGAGCTCTATTTCTCCCTCAGCGAAGGAAAACATTAGGAAGGTTTTGTGTTAGGGTAGATATCACCCAGCAGAATTAGATATTCTGCAGGCTCTCTGCTCTTTCAGCCTTTTGCTCAGAATTAGCCTCATGCTTGTTTTTGTTCAGTTGTGCCTGTATTGCTTCCTCAACTCCAACTGGTGCAAAGGAATATAGCAAGAAAAATGTTGCATTGTGTCTACACACACTTGTACAAGTGTGCTGGACAGATATAAAAATAAAGTATCTAATATGGGTAAGTGTTAGATGCATAAAATGGAATGGCAGGGAGAGGAGGAATACGAAAGAAATAATAGCATGTTAAAGTTAGCAATAGCGGATAATTAGCAATGCTGTACACAGCTTTGTCTCTGTCCTTTACATTATTTGAATATTTTGTATGTTGTAAGGATGTTTCCAAAGCAATACATCTGCTGGAGGGCTGCAGTTGCCTGAAGATGGTCAGAGGATATTGTCAAAGAGGACTGGACATTAGCAAGCAGAAAGAAAGAGCAGGTCACAGAAAAATAGGAAAACCAGAGTTTTCCTCCGTTCTGTTTAAGTTTACTGAATTCCTTAAGTGTAGAAAGAAAATTTATGCAGTGGAGTAGATACAGGTAATCCTTCTTCTTCTTCTTCTTCCTTTTTTTTTAATTTTTTTTTATTTTTAAGCCTAGTTTCCCTAGATTTGTACCTTGCTTCTGCTAAATACAAAATAATTTGTTTCGGCACATCTTCTGAAGTCTGTGTGTCCGATCTGGCAGTCCCATGTTCCCGAAGCAGTGACCTTTAGATGCAGTGCAATGACAGGATACTATCTTGAGATTCGGCAGCAGTTCTGGGAGCTGCGACTCTGCATCTGTAATTCCTTGGCAGGTTGCAAGCAGAGCATCCCTACCAAGAGCAAGAAAGGCTGGAGCCCACCAGACAGCTGGAGCCTGCTGAGAATTAAAACAGTTCAGGATATGTCTATGCCAGCTGCTGTACGCAGGGTTCATCCCAGCTGCCAGTATGCTGAGCCTCAAGACCTGCAAAGGTGTCTGCTCTCCCTCCAGGCCCAGGAGCAGGAAGTCTCAACGCAAGCTGTGGAGCACCTGCTTTCTTTCCAACTGGGCCATCATGTGGGACCTACACAGAGAGTCCACAGCGCATTTGCATTCCTAAAGGAGATTCATGGTGCCTTCCTAGCAAGCCAAAAAGGAAGAAGTGTATTAGCAGTTACTTGCCAAAGCCCAACCTAATACTGTAGAGCCGGTTCCTGACATTCCTGTGAAGTTGTCAGCAGGACTAACTTCCTCTCCTTGATGCCACCCCATGTGCCAGAGCAGAGGGGAAGAGAGGGAGGTTGTACTAGCACATCCAGTGAGCCGGTGATCTCCAGTCCAGTGCCCCCTCTCAGGGCAGGCGTAAACTGCCCTCCTCCCAGGCACAGCAAACCCGTCGGCACTAGCCCCTGCGTCGGCGAGGGGCTCCTGCACCTTGCTGAAACTGTCAGCATTGTTTTTCCTCCCCCTTCTTGCTGTTGTGGTGGTTGGTGCTCACTGTCAAGTTTACATTAAAATTGCATGCAGAGGCTTTCAAACACCTAGAAAGCTCTTAAACGAATTAAACCAAGCAGAACAGAAATGTTGTCTAATGTACCTAAGGAAATTTAAAAAATTTGCCTGCCTGGCTTGTGTTTCTTTTTGTTTGCAAATGAGTAACGCCCTATTTGCTGTCAAGGAGTAAGCCTAAATTAGCTGACGTTTGGTTACCATGAGCAAATATAGGGCAGACTGCTGTCAAAAAGGGCAGCACTGACTTTTTGGCAGCAGCCCGTGCTCATGTCAGCACAGAGCGACTGCGGAGTCACAGCCTTAGCTTTATTCCTGTCCCCTAGATCTGCATTGTCTTGCAAAGACAAGACAGAAGCTTCAAACCATAGCTTGAAGGCATGCCCTTATAAGTTATCTTCATTTCTACAGCGGTATATGTCAGTTCGATTAAATATTTCTAAATCGTGTCGTGTTACTGTGCTTTGGTCTCAGTCTCAGACCTTGTAACAAGAGGAGAGGCAAGGCTGCCTTGTACCTTGTGCCTTTCCCAGATTGCTGCCTTTCCCACTGTAGTCACTCTATTCCCACGTCTACCGTTTTCATCAGTGAGAACATCAGCGACACCCATAAAATTTCCTTTCTGCCTTAGGATAAAAAGCAGTGTAAAAATCCACTGTTCCTTTTGGTTCATTCCTGGCTCGGGTTTGACTTCTGTTTTCATCTTGTTCAGAAAACAAACTGCTAAGCCCCCCAAAAGCTGAATGCATCACACCTTTCTTCCCTAAGACAACTTGGATGTTGACTCTTCTCAGCAGGAATTTCCCACAGCCAAGAGGCTCCTGCTCCTTACAGCTCCTTTCTGCCCTGCTGCCTCTGGTGCGGCAGGTCCTGCCACCTCCCTTGTGCTTGCTTTCTTTCATGGTGGGGTACATATAATAACGATAAATTCAATACAACTACAGCATATGCCGAATAGAGACTGCAAAAACACCATCTCTTCTGTGCAATAGAGTAAAATAAGTACTCGGCTGTTGAGAGTTTAAGCAATGCCTCATGGTTCCACAGTCAACTTTTTTTCAGCAAACCTGGATATTATCTGGAGAAAAGTAACAATTTGATTTTTATTTTATTTCATTTTTTTAGCAAAGCCTCCCTTATCAAAAATATCATTTTGGCTCACAATGAGTACTGCTTTACACTCATATTATGCCTTTTTTTTTGATTTTTCAAGTAAGTTTGGTATTACCAAGGCTTTACCTTTACTCAGATCAGCCATAGTGATGTTAAAGGAAGTATTTCTGTTAATATCAGTGGGAGCTAGCTCATGGTTGATTAAGAAAGCCAAACAGTTGTGTGAGCTTTTGTTTTTACTAGAGAAATAAACAAGAGAATAAAAATTGAGACACACAGTTTGGGCAATCTTAAAGTTTTAAGTTCCTGAAAAAAATAAATCTTCTCACAGGATTTCATCTCATACGGCATAAAAGGGAATTATAGAAAAATAGTGTGCAGGCTGGAACAGGACTTTTATGCTGACATAATGGTTACACGGGGGATAATGAAGAAAACCAGAGTTGCAAAAGCTTGCAGATTCTAGCAGAGGAACTAACTCAAACAGTAAGAAGAACCAAAATATAGGGAACTGAAATAATTAGATCAGCTTAATTGTAACCATTTCTAAATAACGACAAGCATGGAAATGTTCACTAATTTTGTAAGAAGAGTAACCTGTGAATGGCAAAAAGCAGCATTCCCTTTAAAATGCACAGCTGGGAAGAGAACAAGCAACCTGTTCAACACAAATCTTGTTCACTCTTCCTTCATACAGTGTTGAAAATCCTGCCCCTTTTTTCCTGGTAAAACTCCGGTTCGGCTCTTCGTCGTCTCACATGTCCGCAACCGAAACTTCCTTCCTCTGGTTTCAACGAATCCACTTTCTTTCCTTGCAAAAACACTTAAAATGCTGCAGTAAAAATTATCATGCTGACTCGCCACTCCTCTATGGTTATCTTCACCTCCTTTGCACGCCTCGTCTGTGCCTGTTGGCTCTTCTCCTAGCGCATCAAGCAAGCTCTGCATCGTCTTAGGCCCGCCTCGAGGCACAGGGCAGTCGGCTCCTGCTGCGCCTGGCCCGCCAGGGAAGGGAAGGCTCTCCTCCGCCCGCCGGGCCTTCCCCTCCCCGGTGCCTTCCTCTTCTCGCTCGTGAACTCCCTCCCGCAAAGAATACGCTTGCCGTGAAGAAAATCTACAAAGTCACCCCGCGTGCCTTCTGAAGACCGACCGCTGCCGTCCTGGGTACGGCGCGCTCGACCGCGACTCAGTGCCCTGTGCTGTGGCGGCTCCCGTCAGAGTTACTCCGGGCTCCCAAGCGTAGCTGGATGCCACCCATCGTTTTGTAGCTGCTCATCTCCTCGCCACGTGCTCAGGATACAAGATCTACGAGGTGAGGGCCAGGCTTTGCCTCCTAAAGTGTGTGACCGCTGTGGGGATAAGCTCTGCAGAGGACGTCCGCAAAAGCTCGGCCCGCGGTAAAGCGGCAGGAGGCTCGTGAGCCCACGCCTCTGCTGCCCCCGGCG
Organism: Rhea pennata; assembly: GCF_028389875.1. Taxonomy (NCBI): domain Eukaryota; kingdom Metazoa; phylum Chordata; class Aves; order Rheiformes; family Rheidae; genus Rhea; species Rhea pennata. The sequence continues at coordinate 51,319,731 of NC_084666.1, read as the reverse complement.
TTCTGGTTCCTCCGGGACCGCCAGCACGCCGTGCAACGCCGGCGTCGTGGGGTGGGGGGGGAAAAGAAGGGCGAACGACACCGTCTGTAGGTGTTTACTGGAAGGATGTCAGCTGGACAGTTTACTTGCCCCGGGCGTGGATGTGCATGCTTGCGCATGTGCACGTACACAGGTACGCATGTAAAGCCATATCCTGAACAGAAAGAAGGAGCTCAAGAAAAAAAAAAAAAAAAAAAAAAAGCTGAAGATACCCTCTGCACTGATTTGGGAGGCTACAGGATCTTGGCTCCAGAACATGCGGGTGTGTGCACGTCCAGGCCACCATGGTACTGGCAGTCAGTAGAAAGAGCCTTATTTACTTCAGAGATTACACCTGGAAAATGGGAATCATCGTCCCATACCCAACAGCCTATTGCAAAAGCAACGTAATTTCTCATTCTTAGGCTCTTTCGCAGAATAACTGGCCTTTTCAGAAGACTGCTAGATGGTGGGTTCTTAGATGCGCCTACCCCTGTTCGTGCTGCACAGTCTTTTGCTGGGCAAGTAGTCCGAGTGACCTGGAAGAGTATTGTTTCTCAAGAGCCATGGACTGCTCACTGCGAATGAAGGTGGCAAAAGCACGTCCTTAGAGTACCAAACTTTTCCTGAATTCTGAGGAACCCTTTAATTTATCATTCCTTCTATTTCATTTTCTGGAGCTCAAAGTATCAAGGTACATTTCTTGTTTATGAACATTTTAATACAGACATTATATTGCTGTGCTAAAATTGGAATGTCATTTCAGGAAAACCTATAGCCACTGATGACAGAAACATATAAACCACAACAAATAAAGAAGTCAACATGAAAAAATCTTGGGAATAATACAGAGGCATCTGTAAATAATACAAATACAGTTTTAATAGAAAATACACACAGATCACCGAAAGTAACTCTGAGAAAGCTGATAAGGAGAAAATATGAGGATATACATGTAAATATTGAGCAAAAACTAGAAGCTCATAATGTAACATACTCAGAAAATATGGATCCTAAGTAGATCTCTATAGCAGAGAATTTGGTACCACTGTTAACCCATTTTAAGGCGGATCTCCTCTTTCCAAATATCTACTTCTATTTCATTTCCATCCACTGTGTTCAATGATCTAATAATCAAAACACAGCACCATGCTACTTCATGAAATTGCTCCAAATGCTGCAAATGCTATAATACCTTCAAAGAAGATTTTGTCATGGAAAGCTCCCTTTCCACATCCTCTCTCTCCTTTTTTTTTTTTTTTTTTTTTTTTAAGTCAGTTTTTCTTTCCACGTTTGGCTGGAATTTCTGAAGCTTTCTCTTTCTCTCTTGATAAAATAGAAAACACAATGTTGCCTGTAAATTTTCCAGAGGCTTTATCAAAGGTTATTTCAGGTCACTTTTAAAAGCACAATCTCAAACCTTTTAAGGTATGGCTGAACACCCAGGGTCTGATCAGTGCACTCACTCAGATTTTCAGAACAATTTACGACTATGATGCTCCAGGGCTAGTAACCAGCATGGAAAAGCAACTGCATGTGCTTTCTACTGAAGTCAAAGGTGTAACAGCAGCTCATCAGCTCACACAGAGCTACTCAAGCCAGCTCAAGAACTGGAGCTGAGGCACGCTCAGTACTTGGGTGCACACCATATTTCCCAGGCACATTTTGCTTGTTGGGCTCTGTTTAGCAATTAGATTTACTGTTTTATATTCCATAGAGAGCAGAATCTGTAACCGTACTTCTAAAATGCTCCACATAATACAAGGCACCACATGTGAGGCAAACTGGAGAGTCATTGGGGTCAAGATCACCTTTTCTCATCTTCCCAGTTAGTTAATGCAGACTTCCAGATTTCGCTCCACAGCATGCATCCTCGACTGAGGACTCTAGCATTAGCGAGAGTTAATCCCACTTTTATCTGCTATCTTGAAAGGCTGCATCGACCCTTACATTTCTTGACATTTTTTCCATCTCATTTCTCTCTCAAATTATTTTTATTTTTCTTCTTTTATTAAAACAACCAAACTGCAAAGAGGGCTCCATTTTTACAATGTGGCTACTGTTTGGGCAGCGTTTCAGCACAGGAAGACATACTATACCTCTGTACCGTACCACTGCATATTGTTTAATTCTCTGAATAGCCAAGAGGCAGATAGCAGGAAGAAAATCGGCTGCATGAACTTAGTGCTAACACAAGTTGCTTAAATGAGGCCCTTCTGAACATTATGTTTTTCTTACGCCTTTGTGATTTTGCCTGTCACCCAGGTGTCTTAATAGTATGGATGCACTTTAATATGGTATAATTCATGCACTGCAAATTGTCCCCTGGAGCTATCCAGGAAGATAGTAAGTGATAGGATCATTAAAAAGAGACTGACAGTCTCATACAAAACCAAGCATCAGGGAATATCAAGACCTGGGGACTGCCCGAGAGTCTTCACTGATCCAAAAAAACACAGCAGCAGCTGACTGGAGAAGTGAAACTACAGAGTCTCTCAGACAAGCTCCTTTCTTATTTATGCTTTTTCAGCTGAATCATTTCTTCTATGCTGCTTTTACTTTTACACACTGCCTTGACTGTAGGTTAGGGCTGATAAACAAACTGGGTGACTCCTTCATACAAAACTGGGAATTCAGTGGCTGGAGACCACTGAAAACCCAGAAAAGTGCTCCAGCTTGGACCTTCCCAGAAGAAACCTGGTTGCTCCAGACCTCTATACGCTCTGCAGCACTGAATGCAGCAGTGATGCAGTGTCAGCAAACAACTTAGTGGCAAACTAAATAGACACGTCACTTTGCTTGCTCAATAGGCTTTATCCTATAGAGATTCAAAGCTTTACTGGTAGACGTCTGTGTACCAGCCACTTTCTTATCATTTGTATTGGCAGATCCAACATGAAAAGTTCCCGTGATTCACAGTGGGCAGAACTACTTCTTATCCATAGCAAAAGCAGATAAAGTTCAGAAGAGATAGTGCTTAATAACACATAATCCAATCTCTGTGTTTGGCATGATTAACAGAATAGGATGGTTGCATCCTGCAGATGGTTTCATTCGTGTATCTCTTCCCAAAATATCTGTGCCTGCTAAGAAAGGAGAAGGTAGGGAAGTGATGGTCCCTAAATTTTCATTCTGCAATGATATTTAAGTTATAACTTATATCACTAAGATCTGGTAATGACTACTAGCCCATATAAACTGGGATTTTTAATACAGAATAGCTATTTTTTAAACCACTTCCCCAGACTTTTGAGCTTCTCTGAGCGGTAGTCCTAGTCAAGCTGGCAATTTATCAGGGAAAACAAGACACACTTTCTAAAGAGATATTGTCAGGAAGCAAGCATTTCCTCTGGGAAACACGGTTCTTTTTTTTTTTTTTTTTGGTGACAAATTTGGCAGTGCGCAGCCAGCAGCCAATCAAAAGGGAATGCCATAGATACAGGCATGGGAAATAGGGATGCTTAAGCAATGTTGCCCCTTCTCTTAGTCAGTCTTCAGCTATTCTGTACCTTGCATTGCCCCCATGTATGGTGCAAGATTCTCAGCTTCACTAACTTTGCTCTGCTCCTTATATGTTCACAAAAGCTGAAGGGGAAGATGTTTGCTAACAGGTGTATTCCAAAGGCATTGCAACGACTCCTGGTCTTTGGGTGCTAGAAGCAGTCAAAGCTACAGAAACACCAAAGAACGATGGGGAACCATTAGCCAAAGAGGCCAAGGCCAAAGCAAACTGCTGGCTAAGGCGGAAAAAGGAAGATGGTAATTCTTGGGCCCAAAGGTTTTTGTGGTCTCCCAGCTTCCCTACATGACATTAACAGGATGACTGAACACCCTCCACACAAGGGAGAGGACACCTGGCAGTCATGTAGGGAGTGGCCATACCTACAGCATGACCTCTGAAAAGAAAACATCTGCACTTACTGTTATTTACTTGTCACTATGGATCTACAGTCCTTAATGTGCTGGGCATGAGCAGTACTAATGTGCTTGAGCAGTAGTAATTTGCTCTGGATCAGGCATGGGCTCAAAATGGTATTTTTGGCAGATCAGCTAGAGTATACAACCCAGGGTTCTTTTTATGCTGGCTCTGTGACAATAAGCAATATCTGTTCTGTCGTAGAGCAAGCTAGTACAGCATCAACCCGTTGTAACCTACTTTTTCTGAACAAATCTGAACTGGCATGGTGAGTTTACACTGGATCAGTGCTGCGCATTATGTGGCCAGACCTCTCTGATCCCATCCTAGCTGCTTGAATCCTAGTTGGATTTACCATATAATTGATCTATGGCTTCAACTGAACTCTTAAATATGAATCTGTTCAATGCATTGCATGCCACCTGGTACGCTGTTACTAGCTACCTGAGTAGAGAAGTGTTTCAATATCAGCTGGCATTTTCCCAGCCCCTTTCCCTCTTGCTTCAGCAGCAGACAGAATCCCAGCAGGGTGAGCAGGGATTAGAATATGGCTAAGCCCGTTACTGTCCCTGGACTTGTCCAGACATGGTTTGTAGTGCACCTTCTCTTTTCTTCCAGCAAGCATCACTGAGATGAAACAAGTATATCGGCTACAGCTAAAAGAGATCCAATGGGAAAGTCACACAAACTGAGGATGCAACTATTGTGGGCCAGGAAATTTTTGTGAAAACATCACATGACATAGGAAGAGAAGACAGAGCCGATGAGCAATGATGCAAGAGTTATGGGAAACGGAACTGTTCTAGTACTCGTTACCACAGGTACCTCAAGGAAAGAAAACAGTAATTCATGTCGTGGGGCAATGTTAATGAAAGAGAGGGTGTCTGCAGTATGGCTAATGCTTGCAAAGATACTTGGTACCTGTGCACAGGCTACAAAAGCTGCCTGCCATTCTTTCAGCCCAGCTATACAGACAATGAGTAGCTGATTGAAGCTGGATATTGAAGCAGCTTGATGTGTAATCTCAGTAGCATTGAAAAAGCAGCAGTATTAGTCTGGATAATTAGATGGAAGAATTAGCCTGATTTTGAGGCTAATGAGCAAATGCAGTTGCCAATAAGAAACTCATAAAGACAAGTCACACCATTATTTAAAAGACATTGTGGCTGATGCACAGAATAGCAAACATGTCTGGCCAGCAGGGCAGGGCAAACAGCAGGCTTCAGTACCAGATTTCATCTGAAAGACGAGGGGGAGGAGAACAGTAATTAGGAAGTTTCTATATTTTGACAAAGCAGACCTCTTTCTAAATAGCAACTATAATTTCGATGACAAGCTCACCAGGACAGCAAACTGAGTTTAGAAGCAGACTCCTCGGTCTGGCCACCAGTCTGCCTGAGCACAGCGTTCACACCGTGAAAGTCAGGCTGATCAGCAGAGAAGCCATTGGAATTAGCAGAGTACGTATCAATAACCTCTTCTTCAGAGCTGAGGTCAACCTAAAGCCACTGAACAGAGTACTGTCAATGACTGATTCAAACAAGTCATTGATCAAACAAGGCCTTCCTACTTTATGTACAGGGGCATCTGCAGCGGCAGGCAGAGCTTCTAATATGACAGCAGATATAAATCAGACATTCAGACCGGGTACAAACCTCTGTCAGGTACAACTGTTGATGGAAGATGGGACCTTAACTGCCTTCTGAGGGACCCCCATATCAACTGAATCAGATCTGGAGAGACTCAACATCTTGTATATCACAACATTTCTACTGTAAAAGACGAGGGGTCAAGAAAGAGGGTACCAAGTTTTGATAACTCTTGAATGTGCTAGTAATGGAATATCAGACTCAACATAACAGGCTGTAGCTTAGGAGAACTGAAGTTTCTTAAACATTAGCTATCATCTGAGAAACTAAGAGCCATTAAGGATGTACTCATAACGCTTCAGATTCTGCATAAGACTCTCAGAATCTGTGAAGCTTTTCAAAAATTGGTTTACAGTGAATGATGCAGGGTCAGAGTAGTCAGAATCAAGAACTCGTGTCTGAAAAACAAAGTCAAAAAAGTTGGGAATGAGGCACCAATTCTGAAATACCACAACATTATACAATAACTAGAGCAACAGTTCTGTGTCTCCAAAGGAGAGGTGGGAGCAGCAGCACTGATATAAAACTATATCAGTTTTATAGGATGCTACAGCAGACAGTCACACAGATGTGCATGGATGGAAAAGCAGATATAGTCTCTGCAATTCTTTTGCATCACAAAGCGGATACATGGTCTGCTCCTAAGAAAACATCATGAGTGCACCGAAAGATGACAGTGCATGTTGTAGCACTGGATATAGCACAACGATGATCGAGAAATTCACTAAATGTGGCAGACGTATGGAGCAGGCACTGTTTTCAGGGGCAAGCACGACTCCCACATGCACTGCTAAAGGCTCTGCAGAACCGTAAACAGTCTGTCAACACGTGACAACACCTCTCTGTTGGGCTTGCATTGAGTAAAACACTCATACTCCAGCATTGGCCACGCTGTCAGGAAAAAGTGCCATAGGCACTGCTTGGTAAGGAGGAAGTAGCAGTATAAACATTGTAAGATTTAGTTAAGAGGAATAAAGCATAATTCAACCAAATTATGGATCAGTTACTTCCCACCTAGGACATCAGCCACCTTTAGGCGTGTCACTAATGATGCTCAATTCCAAACTAACTAGCAATTCCCCTCAAAGAAGCAAGGTATTTACATAGTGCTTCCCGATTGCCCGTTCTTGAACTTCATTGTTTTGATGTTCATGGCTTTTTGACAAATATAAATCATTAAAAGAGACACTCTCCTTCTATTTCCCTCTCTTGTTTATTGTGAAGTATCTGCAGAAGAGTAAGGCGAAGTATTTAGAGGTTAGCTGTCCTCAGCATATGGTGTCTCATCTGAAGAGGACTAAACCCAAGACACTTTCAACTGTTCTTTCAGGTCTCTTACATGATTTTTGAAGAGTATTATGAAGAATATTTTTCCTCAGTTGATCCCAACAAGGTAGGACACTAAGGTTTTTCAATAAGTTTTTTCCAACAGCTTTTCATAGCAGAGCTGTCCAAGACATGAGATGGCACGTTAGTGTTCCAAAAGTCTCTAACTCATTAATTTCTGTTCTCAGAATGTTCATTCTTCTTTTTTTTTTTTTTTTTTTTTTTTTTTTTTTTTTTTCCCAGAAAATCGCTTGTGCATACTCTCCATCTCCTTATTGGTCTTTTCTATTTCAAAGTGTATTTATGCAAGATGTTTTTCAAAACTTGTTTACTTGCTTATAACCCATGGAAACATTATGTGTGATTAAAATCAGGTCAACACTGATTTGATAGTCTCTTTGGGAACTCTTATGTTTGGAATTAATCTCTGCTACTGCCTTGCAATAGTAGCTGGTTTAAGCCTGGTGTCTGAGGCCTAGATCTTTACTCCAGAGAAATCCAGAGTGTGATCCCCTCTTCTTCTGGAATGCTTTACAGATGATGGAGAGGAGAGATGAATGAAAGGGACTAACAAAATGGTATGGAAATTTACATTTTAGTTATGTATTTTGGGTGATACTGCAATTTAAATCAGAGCAGATCAACTATGCCCAAATTGGGAACAGAGGCAAGAGTAGCAGCATTTAGGTAGCATTTAGGTTAGCAAAGGTAGCCTAGAAAAAGAAAGTGAAGGGTTAGAGGCTTTGTTTAAATGTCTCACCTAACTATCTAGCAGGAAAAACTATGAATGCCTCCTGAGAACTAAGAGCACAAAAATCATTTATTAGTCTCCTAAATGCACAAGAAGGCTGTGATAGTCTTCAGTGCTATAGCCTTCCTTGCTAACACCTGAAATAAAAGTCACATTAGCAGTAATGCAGTCGTTAAGCAGAACAGAAGAAAGAACAGCTAGTGGTATGGGACAGAGAACGATGATGGGGGCACACAGCAAAGCGGGGGCTAGCTAGCTGCACTCACACCAGTCACGATCGGGCAGAGGTGGCCTGGACGCACAGCACGACCTGGCAATCCCGGGGCTGTTATGGGGTTGGCAGGGGCTGGGGAAGGGGTGTGTGGAAGCAGGAATTGCCTTCAGGGGTTGCTTCTGAAGGCAAGAGATTGATAGACAGTTACAGCTGCACTTAATGAATTAGCTTTTTATGGCTAAAAATTATACATTATCTTGGTTAACTTTTTGCTGATTTTTTTTTCTTTTCAAGCTGTTACTTATAGTTGCATGTGACTTATGTTTTGCACGTTGGCTATATTAACTTGTTGCACAGCAGAAAACTTGGTTTAACATTATCAAGTTTATTGGTGGAGAGGATTCAGCTGATTTTTTCTCTTCTTTCTTTAATACAATATCACTTATTATTCCCCACTGACTTCTTATTACAAGTGAAGAAAATCAGCTCACTGAGACTAGAAAGCTTAGTTTAATTTCCTGTGTTTCTCAAGCTGTGTTTCTGTAGAGATCCATTTAAAATGGACTTGTCCTTTCCTAGTCCTTGCCAGTCTAGTCCTGGAAAATCAGTTATTGTTGTTTTTCAGACATCACTTACTCATATCCTTGGAACAAGAATGGAAGCAAGTTTCCCAGCATAGCAGCAAGACTATGTCCCGGTCAACATAACAGCAAGATTTCAATGGTGTGGCAACAAAAGTCGGGATCCTGCACAAAACTGTCTATAGTTCATCTCAGCAAGGATAGATGTAAGTGACTCAAGCGAAAAAAAGCTCAACGGAGCGGCTATAAAGAAAGAAGCAATTGAATTTGAAGAAAGGAAAGAGTTTGGGAGAAACATCAAGAAGTTATGTGCTACATACATACTCACGGCTAAAAATTACATCTGAAGTACCTTTAAGATAAAACCAGCCTTTTTCCATGCTACTTTTTGGTGTATTTCCCAGTATGCAATACGCAGTGAACTGGTACCTTCATTAAGCTCATTCGTATAAATGATTGAGATCCTCAGATGGAGAGCTCTGCAGAAATACTACACGCATGCTTTGTTTTGGTTTAAGCATATACAATTTTATCTTTTATCATAGCTGTTTTTGACTATTATTTGTAGGCTTACAGAACTGTTGACTTCTTCCCTCCTTTCACCTTCTCTGCTTTCTTTCTAGCTTTAGCTTAGTAGAGTAGATAATAAAATGGATAGCGGAATAAGTGAAATGTAGATATCTAAAGCAGTTCAAGTTGGCTATGCTTCAGCAGCTGAATTGTATTTTGTTGAACTCATGCCTAATTTTGTGCAGGGGTATGCAGAAAGCGTGCTTCCTTGCTGATCAAGGAACGTTTCACATTCATAATACAAAGCAACCAGCATCAGTAAAACTTGGGAGCACTGTTTCTGACACAGCTTGAAAGAAAATGGCTTGAGCTTCAGCTGTGGAGCAGTCTATAAACAAAGCTTTTACATACGCTTTATCTCTTACAACTTCAGAAAAGCATCTAGATAGGCTGGAAATGAACACACAAAAAATCTGTGCATCTGTAATAGGGGGGCCTCTGACCATTTGGCTGTGAAGCAGCAGCATTTGAAAGACATTAGGGAAATGCCTCAGGAAAAAGCTCCCTCACCAAACAGCTTAATTTTCTAAAGGGCACAAAACAGTTCCAGCCACTCCAAGTAACAGGATTTTCAGTGTCTGTTTTCTTCTTCCACTCTAGAGTACTGCTGATTTCTGAAGGTTCTCTTAAAACAGAGACCCTTTTAGGGGAAGCATTCAAACCGCTAAGAGCTTTAAGTACACACGCAGTAAGGACTCCCTTGGAATAGGCAGTGCTGACTGAAAACAGGTACACAATTAAAAGGAGCTTATTAAAATACTGAATACATAACAGAGTAGACTAGAACAACCCAACTCAGGACAATGATGCAGCATATACTCCATTAACCTTTTTCCAGCGAAGAACAAGATAAATGTTGTCTTAACATGATGTACGTTTTAACACTACAGTTTTGGCAATCCCATGCCAAATTTAGCCTGGAATGAGATGAATGAGAATAAGATTTGAAAGATCTCAACAGCTAGGAGCTTTGTTGCTATGAATCAATAAACATAAACATTGCTCTTTGCCTTTTGGCTTTTCATTTGATAATTTTTCTCTTTAGGGGATGAATTCTCACCGAGATATCAAAATAGTTCTGACACCTACGTTACTGCCAGATTCTAAGGATAGTTAAGGACATGGTAGAGTGACCATGAAATTGAAAGGGCTATTTTGCTAAGCAGGGAAGATTTGCAAGATCTTCTTAGACTGTTTCCACTCCTTTTGTGATTGCATTAGCAGTCACTCTATTAGCACAAAACACAAAACACAAAAAGATTGGCACCAATCTGAGATCTTTAAAATACAGTAGATTTCCTGTAGGAATGAAAGTTTTCTCCCATAATATGAAAATTGTTTCTCCTCTAGCTTCTTTCCGGAGACTACAAGCAAAAAAATCTACATTATGCTGACTGGGAAAAAAAATCCAAATATCCAATACCCATATGCTGAAAAAATGTAAGGGAAAAGAGAGGTACTGTCACTCTGCTTAACTTCTCAGACTTCCTACCATTGCAGAATTTATCAACAAAACGCAACACAAAAGTAATAGTTTCGAGATAGCAACTCAGAGCTCAGGAAACATCAGAAAGGTAAGTCTATTTAGTATAAACCACCATAAAGTCATCTCTTTTAAGATATTTGTTAAGAGCCTGGTGGCAGTAAAAAAGACAAAGATCTCATAATGTGGATAGTGGGCATTCTCAAATGAGACTTTTCTACTGCATGAATATTTTATCCTGCAGCATTACCAAAAAAAAAAAAAAAAAAAAGGTGCCTTAAGTAGTTCTTCATTACTACAATGGATCTGTTCCCAAACTCATTATAATCAAGGGCAGAGGGAGGGGAAGCACACATTAAATCAAGCAAGAGTGACATGCATTTAACTATTAACCAGTTGTCGAGCGATTTTGCTAGTGTTACAGACTTCAGAGGCATATTATCATTACTAATCTCTGTCTCACACCATCTGCAAGGCAGCCTGGACACTTAGATTCCATTCTGGACTGTACAGCACAAAACCATAGATTACCCAGTAAATGGTGTAATTATGTGTCAAAACCATTATGAAAACCTACTGTAATATTGGTTTCATGGATGACATTACAGAATGGTATTTGATTCTGCAGATGCACTGAAAATCAGATGAGCTGGTAACACTAGCCAAGGATCTGGCTATACGTATGAAGAAGACGTCTGACATTGGTTTCAGTGAGAGCAGATCTCTCCTTGATTACTCCCACAGGGAATAAAGTTTTTATTATAATCCTGATAATGCAACTCGAAGAGAAGAGATCACCAATGCTCTTAACAGGAACAGTTTTGTTCACATATGCTCTTAACAGGATACACTAGTGGAAAAGCAAAAGAACAAAGAGTCCTTATTACTTGCTTTACACATTTATAAAGTATGTAAATTCAGAGCAGCTGGAGATGTAATATCCACTCTCAGAACATCTTTGGTACCTGAAATTGAGGATCGGCTTTATAAGAATAAACCGTATTATAGTTCAGTCTTGTTTTGAAAGCACAGGTGTTTAAGGAGCAGAATGTCTCTGTTGTATTACTCAGCTAACTGCTTCCTTGTTGGCATTCGCTGAGCACTTGCACTTGGGTGTAAAAGTGCTTATTCTAACGCTTGCATTTCTAATTCTCACATTGTTGTTTTCAAATATAGCACCACCTCTGCTCTAAGTCAAAAATACTTACATGGTATGTCCAACCTGGATCTGCAGCTAGTATTGTCAAGTATTTTATTTTTCCGGCTATTCAGAGCAAGCAATTACAGAATAATGAGGTCATCTATACTACAGAACATTTGCCAAGGAGGATATTGCAGAATCACCTTTCAAGACACTTTAACCAGCCTGAAGAAATCAATAGTGAGTATGCATCAAGAAACTCCCTAACACTGGCTCAGAAGCAGTTAAGTAAACATTTCTGCCCGTAACCTCTCTACATTTTGACTATTGCTAAAACTTAAATTCTGAGACTAGGACTTATTGATCAGTGGAGCTACAGAAGTTGCACTGGCTTAGCATTTGTTCACTTTTCATACATACCTTCCCAATTCCTACAGGGGGAGTGTTACCTAAGGCTGACTACCTCTTAGATTTCTTTAAGATATGTTCAAACAGTAAAACAGCAAGAAGGTAAAATAACTTCTAAAAGAGATTCCAGTTCCTTTGTTGAGGCTGAATGGAAATAATCTGAGCCATATCTTCTCACATTAGTCATTCCAAAGCCTGTTCCCAGAAACATTGTCACTTGATTTGCACACGCTGTTTAGCTTTGTCAGGTCTTGACAAACTTAATCTAGTAACAAAAAACTGAGACCTGGCCAAAGTAAATGAAGTGCAAATACCAGAGGAAGATATGAATTCTGTGTAGAATATATAGGGAGAGTAATTACCACCCTGTTTTGTTTCATTTTTAATAGCCTTATGCCATCCACTTCTACCAAGTGTGCTTTTGCCAGGGACAATGCATGATTAAAATTAATCTGCTTTTGGGATATGAGATCTTTTTGAGTGCTGTACCACCAGAAGGCCTCATTTGGATGATGTGTTACTCTAATGCATCACCACAGAGCTGTCATGCCATCTACCGCTGTGTTTTCTTAGTGTCAGGTAATCTGTGACACAGTCTTCCTGAAAAACTGCTTCATCTGCCAGATGATTTCTAGAAGCGAGTTCAATGCAACTAATATCAAAGATGTTGGATGAGTGGATGGATGGCTTCTTGGCACAAAGAGGAATACTGAGGCTCAGAGTAGAGTTCGGAGGCTACTTCTAGTGCGGTGATCCCAAGTGCTTACCTCCGCTCTAGCGCTGGCTTCCACCGTTTCTGAGAAAGCGACAGCAGTGCCTAGCGCAGTATTGCCTTCTACCTTTTTAATATCTCCCTCTTTCTGCAAGTGCAAAGTATGCTTTTCTCACAAGTGGCCCTTTAGGCTAATGTTCAACTCAGGGCAGTCATTCCTGATCCCTGCTAGATTGCAGGTTGCCTCCTCTGCTTCACATGCGAGTGCCGGGAAGGTTGCCCAGCCCTTTTGCCTGTGCCAGCTGCTCTAGGAGGAGGTACTGCTGCTCCCTGCAAATGTTGCCTCTTCTACTCTGTGCTAAGAGTTTCAAACAGGCAGCGTAAAAAAGCTAAGCCAAGGCATGCTCTACATGCAACAAATTCTCCAGCAAATTATGATAATAAAAAAAGAACATTGAACAGTGTTGATTTATATGTGCAAACTTAAGTGCACACTTTCTAAAAAGGTGTTTTGTCATCAATAAATGTAATAAAATGGAATTCCTGCTATTAGTCAATCAATGCCACAAGCCCATTACGTAATTTTTAGTGACAGACTTTTTTACTAGAACATGATTATAGAATTAGAGGGACAACTAGTCCTATCTAATCTAAGTAAGTCTGCAACTTCCTAAATATCAGACAAGTGATATTGAAGCCTGGACAAATGTGTTTAAAATAGATCATCTTTAAAACTGGTTGAATAACATACAAGCTTCTTGTAGCAAATTAGGCAAATATTTCTCAAAGCAGAAAAAATGTTAAATATATTTTCATTTTACATCAATAGCTTTTTTTAAAAAAAAATTTAAAGATGAAAACACAGGAGAAAAGTTATCAAATGATTGAATACTCCCTGTGAAACAGCGCAGACTGAGAAGAGTCTTCCAGAGAGTTATTTAGAGAAGAGCTGAGTGGGTCAGTAAGTCATGTTTTTTTTCCCCCCAACAAACTTGTAAACAATTACCCTATAAACAGGACAGCACAACACAGGCTGGAATCACATATAAAGCAGGAAAGATAAAAAGCTGTTGATTGTCAAGATTTTGGTGACTGCTTGGTAGCCGTCACTCAAACCCATTAAATCAGCATCTGCTTTGAAAAAAGCAGAAGGAATGTTTTCTAAGGAGAGGTTATTCAGAAGAAGCAATATATTTTGTTTGAATTGTTAAAGCTCCATCCAGGGACTCCTACAAGAATACTTCATCGCAAAGAGCTGTTTGGGGCTCTAATCTTCTATGCATGGTTACTCTGCTGCTATGAGGAAAGAACAGTATGAAATGCCTAACAGATAGAGTAATGGTTATTTTAATAGTATTTTGGGAGTCCCACTACACACGCTAGGATACTTTTGTGCTAGCATCCAACTGAACATGGAGCAAAAACAATTTTGCCCATTTCAAACATGATAGAAACCAAGAAGCAGAGACATTAAATGCCTAAAACGAGGCAATCAGCCTATGTTCGCTGTGACCACAAAGGGAAGAGAGAAGCTGTGGGAGGGAGGGAAACTAAGGGGAGATATGGTCAGGGCAATAGCCCAGTTGCTTTTGCAGTAACATACTGACAGGAAACGAATGAGTCATTCATCAGAAGAAAAGGCTGCTGCAGTAAGGCTAAGGACTTAGGAGGATAGGTGAGTGTTTTAGCCTTTGGGAATACAGGAAAGGCCACATCCTATATACCCCAATGTGGTAGCAAGTTCAGGATTTAAAAGCAGTGCAGATGGGAAGTCCTTTTATAAACATTCACTGGAAGATGATGCCCAAGTTACAGGCAGCAGGGACAGCAGGATCATCTGCAGAGCACAGGCACGGAAGGTGAAGTTGCAGAGAAGTGGTACGCAGCAAGAAACTTGAAATAAGGAATCGTGGTTAGTAGTTATCAAAGAAAGGGTGAACTGGGGATAGAAAGTGGGGATAAAAAGATAGTCTTCAGCATGGTATTTGAATATGCATTTGTAGGTAAAACTAGCAACAGGTAAAGGAAAGGTACAGAAGAGAGAGGAACCAAAAAACAGTGCTGTTGAACACCCATGCATACAATTATCCCACAAGTGTAAAGAACATAGGGACTAGCCTTGAAACAACACAATGCATATTTTTAAAGAGATATAGAGGAGAAACTGGGAGAAGAACAGGCTCTGGGAAGTTGAATGGAGAAAGCTGTGCTGAAGGTAGTTGGCAGGCCAAGAAGTAGAAGATGGATGTTGGGTCTGGTTTTAGTCAGGAACAGCTCTACACTGAGCTTCTGTTGTTAGGGCTCCTTGAGCCTTTGCTCAGATTGCTCCAGAGACAAGAAGCACTGTGAGCAAATGGGAAATATGTGGGGCCATTTGGGTAGAGAGAAGCTAAGGAGAAAACAAGGTGAGGATTTAAAAACTAGAGCTGATAATACAGATACCAGGCCTGAATGGAAATGGCACCGCTAAGCTTTTATGACTCGTTTTTTTTTATTATTATTATTATTATTTTGTGTAAATAATCTATTCAAGACATTTTTAACCTGCTAAGTGGCAAAACCAAAACACATACTTAACAAAATGTATCTTCGCTCCTATATAGTGTTCAAGGTATTTTTGTGATAGTTCATCCTAAAGATACTATATAGTTTGGGAGATCATTCACTGTATCAGCTTTAGGTCTTAATCAGGTTATCTATTTCTGATTTTTTTTTTCTATAACACCAATGCAGTCTACTCTGAGATTTACTTTTAGTGCCTCCTCTCCTATAATCTTAGATTTATCTAAGAGATTATTGATTTCTGTGAAGGGGGAAAAAAAAATAAGTTTTAGCATTGGCATTGGCTGGACTTGCCTCAACCTGTAGAAAAGCCAAATGTACATTCCACTGAGAAGAAACACTGAGAAACTCAGTGTATTCAAGCTATCAAAACTGATGCATGATGAGATACTGCAGTGCTCTTTGAAAATACAGGCAGGCAAATCAAAACAAGATTAAAGTAATATTTTCCCTATGTCAACAATGTGAAGTACAAATGCACGAAGAATAAACTGTATTCCTCTAATATCTATAAGAAAACAAGAGGCACCACCATTTCTATTGATGAACAACTGAATATTTTTCTAAATGTTCTCTTTTTATTTATGAGACTGATAATCCTTTGACTAAAATAAAATACTGCAAACTTTGAAATTTCTTTTCTGTAAAAAAGAAAAAGTAGTCTGTAAAATCAAAAGTGGCTTACAGGGTTTCTTTTTTGTTGTTATTTCATGCACAACTGAATTAATTAGGAGTGATATTACAGAATCACAGAATCACAGAATCAGTAAGGTTGGAAAGGACCTCTGGAGATCATCTAATCCAGCCTCCCAAAGATTTCCTGGTACTGGTTCCACTGGGGCTTGAACCCAGGACCTTCAGCATGTAAAGCAGATGTGATAACCATCTCTTCCAGACAGATAATGAGAGACTGAACAGATGACAACCCCAGCAGATTCCAGGGCAATTTGGACTTAGTCCTGAGTTCAAAAACACTGACTCAGCTCTGGAGTAAACAAACGAGGGTGTTTTTCCATGTGTAAAATATACAATCATACCCACCTCACCCTGTACACCCCTAGGTTTACTGTGTTTCTGCATAGATGGATTTCCTTTCTTTTTTTTTTTTTCCCTATGTATGTTCAACAGCAAAAATTATATTAATTACATTCAATTTTGGGGCAGATGTTCTTGTGTAGGTGCTGTCTAGGTGTTATAAACACCCAGCATACCCAGTAAATCTTTTTCCTGAGATATCTTAATTAAGCTTCATCACAGTTAAAGTTCTCAAGTATTACTTGTGTTAAGTTGGTTCATTTCACTTTCAGAATGAGTAGGAAGCATTTCTACCCTTCATTTCAGCTATAAGGTCATCTGTAGCCGTAAGAGCTGTAATATTTTATTTTTGTTTACAATAATGATGATAGAAAAGAAACCTCACATTACTATACTATTGTTCTGTATAAACCCTCAGGAAAGAAAAGTCCAATACATTAAAAACCACTAACACCACATTTCTTTCAGCTAGAAGGAGAGTTTAAGGAGAAATAATACCAAGAGCAGCTGAAGCAACAACAGCAATCCTATGTTTGCTAAAGAAAACAAATAACAGAAAGCACAGAAGTTCCTGCGCTAGACATAGGTGACATCAGGACAGATTGCTAAGAGAAACTTTGCTGAGAGATCTGTTCTACCATTATCCCACCTCAAACCAGCAGTGTGGCAGGTAATCATGGAGAGTCACCACATGGAATTATAGGAGTCAGTCAGCTGGGAGGACTTGAAAAAAAACTAAACAAAACAAAACTGCATTTTTCATAGCCAGAAGGTAATGCACAGGTCTTCAGGCAGTTTATGTGCCTACAATTAGTAGAAGAGCTCTTCTAATTTTCCATATTATCACGAAGTACGTAAAGATATTGCTATAAAACTCACAGGTAGAAAAACATCCAGAAGCAGTACAAAAATAATTTATCTTATAAACAAATAAGCACCTCTTACGAATGAGTTCAAGAAATGTTGTACAAGAAGAAAATTCCCCTAGGATGTTCAAGGAAATGAGAAATATCAAGCAATATGGAAAAATAGGACTTCACATAAAGATTGCTAAAGTCAGTGGAAAAAAAAAATCTCATTAACTTCAGTGGCTCCAAGATCATTCACAAAACATCTACATTTGCTTAATGTTAAAATATGATATGTGGAATCAAGCTCTGAACTGGGAACAGAAGTAGAGTGATTTAAGCAATCATTTTATTTTTGATACCTAGAGTTTTCAGTGCTTTCAATACTTGCCATTATGCTTTAAAAAATAAAAAATAAGACTCATTTCCAGAAATCTTTTCAGCCAGCTGGCTGCATATTGCCCAAAGTTGTTTCCATGTGTCTTATTGCCTTGGCTTGGTAGCGTATGGCTTTCCAGCAGCGTTAAAGGTAGTGGAGCTAGCTGTTCCGAACAGCTCTCAGATCATTAGAGGAACGAGAAGCAAAGTTTGTCTGAAAAGTTCTAACGATGTATCAAAGAACAGCAGCGGTAAGTGCTACGCTCAGTGTCACTGGACAATTTTCCCTGCTGGTCCAAAACATCAAAGGTACTATTACTCCACCAGAAAGTTCCAGAAATATTGGATTTGAACTGCCACCGCTTTTTTGGAGAAGTCTAAATGAGCCAATGTGAATCTCCAGCAGACAGCTTTTTGGTTGAAGGAACTCTAAGGACAGGAGATACAAAACAAAGCAAAATTTAAAAAGCTCAGCAGGTCAACGGAAGCAGACTGTCGGAGACAGACAGGTCATGCCCATCATTACCAAGTTACCTTCTGTTTTTTAAAAAAAGTATAACTGCTATATGTCCCAGATTCAGTCTTCTTGGGGTACTATAGAAGTAAACACTGGATTAATGCAGTGGTGTAGATACACCCAGGAACAAATTTCACTTCAGTGAAGCTGAGAAAGAAACTCCCATTAAGGCAAAGAAAAGTATGGTTAAACTTTCAACAGGACCTACGACCTTAGCATTTTTTGCAGTATCTCTACCCACATCTCTATGTTTTCCCTCTAAACTATGACCTATTGGCATCTTTCCCCGAGCTCCTCTGCCAGAACAACGCTGTCCTAAGCATTCTCACTTCACACTGCTGATGTACTCCTGGAGCCAGATCCAAGAAAAGACTAATATGAACATATAAAGATGCTGCAATGTAAGTGGTCGTGTCCAAAGCTGTAATTAACACGTCCTCCATTTCTTTCCCCCCTTCAGATATGTTGCAGCAAACAAACAATGAAAGATTTTATAGGTCCCTCTTTTCTTGATTGGACTTGACTTTACAGTTCTCTAGGCATTTGCAATTACATTCCTGGGCATATACCAAAATTTTTTTTCTAACTCGCTATCTTAGTCCAGCTGGATTTCAGAAACAATGTGGAAAGTCTTCATCCGGTAGATGTTCTCACAGCACATTCACACACCACCAAACCCACGCCTATGGGTTGTGACATAGAGGTAACCTCTTTCTTTCAAAATTGCATACCTGAGTTCAGACCAGAGCCTCTGAGAAGTTCAGGTTTTCTTTGCTGTTCTTCCTCTGGCCAGTTGCAGATGGGAGATCTAAAACGGTGCTTAGGAGAGGAAGCCAAATGGCCAAAGCAAGGCTAGAAGATTAAAATCCCTAGCAGGCAACTCAATATATTCATGCCCAAGAGATAGATAAAAGAGAATGATATGCATACAAAAAAAAATCTCATGTTCAGAGATGTTACAAACACGCACAGACTTGTTTATACTTAAAGAGCCAAGGACAAGTCATTAGTGGAAAGATGAATAATATTGAATATCCACACAGAATGCCAATACAAATTGTTAGGCACACTCACTCCCCCCCAGTACTAGCACTAAAGTCTGAGGACAGCCTTGCTAAGTGCTCCCAGCACAGGAAATGCTTAGAAGAAATGATGCATTAATCACAAGACAACTGAATGCCTTCATGCAGTTTCTTAATCCATTTTATCCATTAAGTTTCCCAATTAATTGCATTTAGTATGTGAAACATATGATGCCTTTACCAGTTATAAAGGTCTTTCAGTATCTAATAAAATCTCTATTTTGAAAAATTCTGGGCAGAAAGTTTTCTGACCCATGTTTCTGCTATTTATACTTAGAAGTTGTCCAAAAGAGCAGAGAAAATTTCTCTTCTAGATAGAGTTGGAAGAGCTGCCTTTGTAGGAGTAGCAACAGTGAGCACTCTTGTACAGCAAACGTGTTCACGTGTTCACGGCCAGCGGCATTTCTCCTTATCAGTATCCATTCAGAAGGCAGTATAGGTGAGGGCCATACACACCCGTGCTTACGAGAAGGGCTGATGTAGCCCTGTGTTTAGAGTTATGTTCGCTTCTAAACCCTGGAACAGATTTAAGCTATATGCATATCCTCAGGACTCCTGCTGGCAACCAAGGAAATTCTCCAGTCAAACAGACTGGATACAGAGAATCCTGTTTTTTAGAGGCTTAATTCCACATGAGGGGGATAAGCATTTAAGCATTTTACTCAAGCATATAGGTTCCACAGAGCATTAAGCATGTATTAAGCATGCTTAACGTACCATGCCCCATACCCAAGCCAGTTCTAAATGTTGGCCTACCAGAAAAAGAGAGGTAAAATGGGTAAGCTAGCCCGGATGGCGAGCCACCCTGATGTATCCGCACTGAAACTCGGCTGGCTAGAATATCTCTAAAAGGCACTGCATTATTAGGGAGAAAAAACAGATGCTGCATTGCATGGTTCTCACTATCCTTGGCTACCATATCATTAATTGGAATTTAGGGTACTTAACACCGTAAAATACCTGTTTTTCCAAAGGCTCAGTTCCCCTAATGAGTCTGTCTGAAAGACAACGTATAATCTATGGTGTTTCCAAACTACATTCTAAGTACCCAGTTAAATAATCAGTTTTCCTTCTGTGGACACTCTACATTATGGAACAGGCAAGGAAGCATGAATACAAGACATTTCACAAATAAAGACATCTCATCCAGAGAGGATTTCCAGCATTAAGTATTTCCTGCCCAATCTTCTGTTCGCTTGCTTCCTCTGACTGTAGTTGGTTTATGCATCCACATTGGGTAGACTGAACATCAACTATATGATGTTCTAATTTTTATTACAAACTGCAATAATTCTACATGCTGCTTCTGAGGGACATTATTTTAATTCACGTGTTATTTGCAGCTTCTTCAACTCTGTTCACTGCTGAGCTATGTTTCATATACATTGCCTTTTCTTTTTAGTAATAAAAGCAAAAACCACTCTCTGAAAAGTTGTTCCAAAAACTGGATAACAATTACTGAGGATTCCTAAACCGGACAAAAAAAGAGATCTTACAGCAATACTTGAGACAGTGTTAATGTCACCAGACATCCAACAAATCCATCTCTGCACTTTGTTTTTGAAGTTTCTAGCAATAAAACATGTTTGTAAACTAGGGTGGTTCAAGCTATTCTATCTCTTGTTGTTGCATTCAGACAAACTTAATAGATACATATATATCAAAATGACATAATTTAGCAGGAATTTCTTTCTTCCCTGCCCTCCTTTCTACCTGTCCCCAATCCACTTTTATTCTTTTATGTTATCTGTAATCTTAAAATGCCCTTCTTTCTATTTGCTTTAGAGTTCCACTGAGGATTGTTTTTATTATTCTCTCAATCTCATCTGAACTCCTAGCTACCTCTGTTTTAACTTTCACATCCTCTCTTCATTTCAATGTGCCTACAAGCACATTCTTTTCTCCTGATCCTGAGAAAGCCTTCTGCAGTCCCCAGAACACTCAGTTTTGCAAGGTACCATCAGCAGCAAGGTACCATCTCAGCACGTACAGGGATGCTGAGAACTGGCTGCAGACACGAGGCTCTTGTTGATGAGCCTTTGCTGGGGCAACCTGGAATTAACTTTCTTTCATGTATTACATTACCCTCATTCTTTGACAACATATGCATCCCAGCGGATGTGGCAAACAGGGACAAGACACAAATATCATGCCCTTTTTGATGCATCTTTCTCAGCTGACATGGAGATTCTTTTCCTATATTGTTCATTACTCACATGATCTACGACAGAGACACATTTTCTTCATACAATACCAAAAGTGAAGAAAAACCTTGATGCTTTAAAATGTAAGATATACCATGAGGAGACCCTGGAGTAGTTTCTGTGAAGAAAACATAGGATTATAAATAATATTTTAAATAAATGTTACATCAAAAGTTAGTAAACAGACTCTGGGAAGAAAATCTACTGAAATGGAACCAGATATAGAACTATGAGAAAACATACAGCAAGTAGTGGGAAAAACAAAGTCACAGGAAGATCTGCTTAAGGACAGAGTTGGGAGCAGAGGGCAGTGATGTTTCTGTTTTTTGATATTGCAAGCCTGCTGCAACTACATAGGCGAGCACACAAAGAATATTCACATTGTTAGTTCTAGACAGCCAGGGTAGGCATAGTTCTGGCTCCTAGTTTTCATCATCTCAGATCCCTGCACAGTCACTGCAGAGGGAAAAGGACACTGATGAACTCGCAGCTTGTTTTATAATAGACGGGATTGGCGAGGACAGCTCCTTGTACAAAATACTATGGCGTGCCGATACTTCACCTGGCCTTCACAAGCTAACAGAAGTGATACAGCTGTACTAGTTTCCCAGCCAGATAAAATGAGCCCACACAGAGCTCCAGCCTAATTAAGTCTGGTACATGAGTTGTTAACTTATTTAGCTCAGGGATCTGCATTAGCACTACACAGCTATATCCTTGAGCTTTGTCTGCCTTGCTGTCAAAAGTCAATAGATAGTTCCATTTCTATAACAGCTAGTAACACTAGTGCATAGGATACCTCTCTCTTTCAGCCCTTTTCTCTTTGCCTATCTGGAGGCATATAAAAAGGAAACCATAATGATTTCATGCTGGGACTGCAGGGCATCAGATTTGTAAGACACTCTTCCATTATGTACCCATTCCACTCTACCTCCAGGTCACATTATTTTGAGTTATCCCTATTAGCTTAATATCTATAATACTGCCTAAACCTGCATATTTGTATCACTTTCTTTATATTTGTCTATTCATTTTATTGTGGCAGCCATCCAAATGATCCCAAAGTATATATATATGTACTGAACAAATAGCAAAGATGTGGCTCCTGCTTTAAAAATGTTATAATCTAATAATGCTGTGTCTGTCAGTATTATAAGAAGAGCTGGTGGCCAAACAGATGAAACAGCGTGCACTGAAACACCTACTAAAACTATTAGGTGGAGTATACTGAAAAAATATCCTGTTGGGTAGCTCAGGATGGTCTCTTCTTTTCCTTCTATCACTCCTGTGCAATCTGGCACTGTAACAGCATCTCCTCTCCTATGTCCTGTGCCTTCCATGCCTGATGCTGTAGCTCAAACTGGAGAACCATGCTGGCTCCATGGCTCTTCTGCTGCCTGCTGTTTCAGGGTAAGGAAGCTTCTCCAGAGTCCGTCTGCATTCCAGATGGCCCTATGCAGTGCAAAATACTGTATTTGCATGGACAAAACAATCCTATAATTTCAAATTTGTAGAAAACTAAAAAAAAGCTGTAGCCATTTTTTCCTATGGAAAAGCAAGTTATTTACAAAAAAATCAAATGGGAGAATGTCAGCTAAAGAGAAAGGATAAATCCTGCATGCAGACCTGCAGGGTGAAAATTCTTGTTACCCCAGTTGGGTTGCTTCTCCTATCAATAGGAATTCTTCCTACTCTCAAGGAGAAATACAGATCTAGCTGAAAATAGAGTCAGTGCAAAACACACTTTCCTTTCAGTGAGTGGAAACAGCAAGATCTTTTCCGTAACAGAAGCAGCTGTGAACAAGGGAACACAGGTGCAAAGTACTTAACCTCTCACAGCTGAGATAAACAAGCTGCAAACACAGGGATAAACTACTGGTCTTCAACAAAGCAGGAAATTAATTAAATGAGTGAGGCTGAGAAAATAGAGAAGGGGCAATACTTCTAAGGTCCTGGGTTTGTCGCATGGGAGATCAAGGAAGCAAGAAAAGTTCCTGTGTATGCTCAGAGAAATAGGATTTTGAAGTAAGTTGGCTTAGCTAACAAAAGTATATCCAGATAAGGTCTATCTTTCTGTTATCAATTTTATTCCCAGAAGCAATCCTAGGAGTCATAAATATTAAGCGCTTAGGTCAAAGGGAAAAAAGCACTTATTTTCGTGTGTAGACCACTGCAATTATTTTAAATTACCTTCAAGAAACACTACAGCATATACTACCCAGACATTAGTTTTATCTGGTATGAAGGAGAACCAACGAGCGCCTCAGTTTCCTCAAAACTGTTGAGTAGGTCCAGGAGAACCTATTTTTTTATGCACTAGGGTGGTGTGTAATAGAGGCAAGCAAGACCTAAAGCTATGCTCTTGGAAGGAAATGTCTTCCCTTTCCCTACCCCAAAATGTTCTTTGAGATGTTCTTTGTGTTTGCTGCAGGGAAGGACTACCTGGAGATGATTCCCTGCCTCAGTTTCCTTACCACTTTGGCATCCTCTTGCATTTGGGAACAACGGCCCTGAGAGGCAGTCAAGAATTTTGCTCCTTCAGCGCCTGCTTTTGCTTCTCCATCACAAATTCTTCCTAGCACAGCCCATTATTTCTGCCTGCAGCTCATCTTGCAGTTACAGCAGGATTTCCCCTCTCACCTCTAACCGTGAAACCACATCCCTACCTTCCCCTCTCCTGCTTCGCTGGATCCTGCAAGTTCAGTATGTTGTGATGGCAGTTACCTCTTGGGTCACTGTTCGCTTTCTTCTTCTTCTGCATCTCCTCAGAAAAACATATCTGAGCTGTAGGCACTTGTGGAGCTTTCCCAAGTCAAAATATTCTGCAACCGTTCACTACTTGAAGCTCAGTCTACATGTTAGCACTGGGAGCTAACTGTTTTTCCCCCTTACCTCCTGCTACAAAAAAAATGCTTATGGGCTCCTTCTTTGTGCTGTTGATTT
This sequence comes from Rhea pennata, assembly GCF_028389875.1. Lineage (NCBI taxonomy): Eukaryota > Metazoa > Chordata > Aves > Rheiformes > Rheidae > Rhea > Rhea pennata. Next base: position 51,295,393 of record NC_084666.1, on the reverse strand, counting down.
TTCACTATATCTTCAGTGTACTTAGAAAAAAAACATAATGTTTCCCACATATTTTCACAGATATGAAATCTGACCTTTCGTGGGGATTTTGCCTTTATTAGAACCATCTGAAACAAGTGAAGTCTGCTACTTTTCAAAAGTAATTGGATTAAGGTAAACATTTTCAGTGCCTGCCTCAAACCAGTATAAATGGTCTGACATTAAATGAGGTTAAAAAGTCCACTATAAACTACCCCTGTTGTTATTAAATTTAATTAAGACAGAACAGCAGGCATTTTAAATGGGAAAATGTTGCGCGAAAATGGCAGCGCAGAAAAATGACTCTGATGTTATCATTAAAGCTAATTGGAAGCAAGGGTTTCTAAATGACACGTAATTAACAGGCTAATGAATACCATATTAGGATTGTTATTAACAATGAAACTTGCAAACATACACGGAAAACTAGTTGGGGATACCACACTATTAGAGATGTTACAAGGTAAAATTCTATAAACAAATTACACAGCGCTTCATCTGCTGATGATACAGTGCTTTAACCAAACAGCTGTAATTAAAGCCTTTGCCCTCTCACCCTCCTCTTCTAGCAAATTAAGTGATAATTATCACAGATTAGCTATAAAATATGTACGTTGAGTAATTTTGTGGTTCTAAAATCTCTGCATAAACTTCACCGAAGTAGCCTGGTTTGAGCAGGCAGTGACAAGGCCGGTGACTGTATGCAGCCTGAGCCATGCAGCTCATCGTTCAGTAAAAACCAGCCACCCTTGGGATTCATTACTAAGCAAATATTCCAAACAGCTGGACAATAAAGGCTCTGCTAAATTAGGCTAATGTGATTTTACGCATAAATGAAATTATTACTCAGAAAAAAGATGACATGTTCAGCTTTCAATAGGAAGATTTAGGCTGGCTACTTTTCCATGGACCCCCAACTAAGTGACCCATAGAGCAGCACTAGTTCAGATCTTGGAAATCAACCTTTGCATGGCAGTTTGTCATCATTTCAGGGCTTGAAACTGAGTAATGAAATGTCAAGGACAGGGTAGGAAGCTTACGAGTTTTGAGCGAGAAGATGACATGAAAAAGTCATAGTAAACAACATAAGGAGAAACAAAATGAATGTAATTGCAACAGAGTTTGTTGGTGATTCAACATACCTTGTTTCAGAAGAGCTCACACTTGATCACAGTGCCTGGAAGGAACCTGGTATTCTCACTGGCCTGAAATAGTCTTACCTGAATGGGCCACCATGAAAAGTACATTTGCGGCTTAGGTTTAGGCGTGTAAGGACAAGTCCCCGTTGTCCTGAGTCAGAAGGTTAATAGCTGATGTTGCTACTTCTGGTCAGGAACAGAAGCGCTGGAGAGCACCGCGTGGCTTTTAGGGAGGCTGCCAGAATGCGACGATGATCCGTTAATAGGACAGTAATTAAGCAGACTTGTACCAGATCTTTGCCACTGGTTGGTCTCTGCGATACTTTTATTTTCATATGCATTTTATGACATGTTCTTACCAAAAAGAGCTTATCATCTGCTAAATTTGTCGGCATGAAGGGCTGAGTAAAAAGAACCGTTTCACAGAAAAGACAGACAAATGCCATCCTCAAGGGCCTAGCGCATTCAAATAAGTCAATGTTCTTTTGCCTGAGACCGCAAATGGACAAATATACAGGCCCCAAAGGAACCTAAAGCATACCACATAACCACCAAAACTGCTGGAGGCAACATTTGCCAAAATTGCAGGAATTCCTGGGAAGCCTGAGAGGGAAAAAGTGAAATGTGGTAACTAATTAAAACTTAAGACCAGAATTATAAAAGAAAGATTTTACCTAACTAACTAACAAACGTTAGGTGACAAAATGTGATAAAAGAATAGAGGTATGATTATAGAAGAAAGTAATAAAAAGCACTTCGCTACAGTTGTAGAGGACTGTTTTGCTTAGAAGACCTTGCAAAGAATTCGAGCTTATGAGGATTTTTACGGGTCAGCGAGGTTAAAATTTCGTCAATAAAAAGAATGCAGAGTGGTCAGATCTAAACAGAGATGCAGAATTCTAAGCTAGAACACAAAACTACATCATAAATAACAGGCACACTATTAAATATACACATCAAAAATTACAAAACTGCCACTACAAATAAACATTTCTATATAAATATATTTTTCTTCCATAATGTCTGTCCAAACAAACTGAAGCATATTCAAGAAGTTATCAAAACATATCTTTACGTCAAAACAACATAAATTTAGCAGAAAACTTCAAGAAAAATGAAAACATCGGGAGATGACAGCAAGAGAAATAAACCAAGGCCGTGGCAGTTTGGATGGGAAGCTGACTAAAAAAAAAAAATTCTCTCTCTTGACTAAGCTGAAACTGCTTCATAGTCAAGATTCTTGTCTTCACTGTAGCTGTTGTGACCCAAAGAATATTTCACACCAACTATTTCTTTGCAAAGATTGAAAACATTGTCATCCTTTAAGTAAAAATCTTCTAGAGAAATCCTTGCTTCACAGTATTCAGTAGAGCCACGATTTTGACCTATGTCCATATTTCTGTTATGTGGAAACATTGAAACAGTTAAAACGTCAATAAAATTCAATAAAATAATATTGAAGTCTGAAAGAGCTTACATCTTGCAGGATAAATATTACATTACTTCAGTAGTTCCCAAGATGACATCCTACCAAAAAGTGAGAACCTTTGGCTGGCATATGCATTTCTTACCTGTAATCTCCTGGAGGGAAAGGCATACTTTTAGATTGCTACTGAAATAACCTGAGCTAAGGTCATTTTATTCACATATGAATCAGAAAGAAATCATAGAGGCGCTAAAACTTCTCATTTATGTGTATCACCCTAAATGCTTTGCTTCAGCTTTCTGAATCTCTCTGTCTAGAGAAGCTCTTGCATGTTTTAACATGTAAGTTGTTACAACACGTTCAGACTCACGTAAACCACTTTTTGGTTACCGATGGAAAGACAAGAAAGTCACATTCATGCTGCAGTGAAGTACAGTCCAAAGGAGCCTTCCTGACGCTGGCAGCCAAAGCAGAGCTGGGAATTCAACCAAGTGTGCTTCGTCCTGGCGTCTAGACGTTTCTCAGAGCCAGAGGGAACAAATGCTGCTTCTTTCAACAAAACACACAACGAAAACTTCTCATCTTTATCTCAGAGCAAAGTACCAGCACACAGATATTGATAATAACATGACAAGATTTTATCTGAAGCAGTCAATTCAGTTTCCTTTCTGCCACAGGTCACGTCACTTGTGCGTAAGGGCTTGGTTTCCAGACAGCCCAGGACGTACGTGCACGCGCTGTTCTTTGCTACAGCAGTTACTATAACTTGGTTCAGCTAGATTTTTGTCAAAAAAGTCACTTTGTCAACAAATATATGGCTACCCAGAGTTTTAGCATTATAACCCACATTTGCTGGCGCACGGCGTTGTCCTGCCTTTCAATACATCCCACTACCGTTAGCAGTCTCGGCAAGGAACGTGTAAAGACAGCACATCCAGGGGGTCAAGACGTGGCAGCTGCCTTCTGCAGCTTCTTTTTCCTTCCCTCTCGCGTGTGTAGAGCCCCAAGTTTCTAAGCATGTGGGAAGTGCCGAGGAGCGACAACAAGGGCTTGTGTCTGTATTCCCCAGGCAGCAGTTTTTCTTCGGTGTACGTCACCAGGCAGACACAAAAGCTAGTACTGTCTGAGCGACCACTGCAATGGCAAACATCTACATTTTCATCGCACTGTTGACTGGCTTGAAAAATCAGTGATCAAAATGAATAGTTCACACGAGACTTTTCCATATTGTCCTTTCCTTATTGTTCTCTCCTTATTGTTCTCTTTACTTCTTGTATAATATTCCATCAGCTACATTTCAAGGAAGACTTGAAAAATAAAACAAAAGCTTAAATCCCATTGAATAAATCTCCTTTGGCTGCAGAAAAAATCCACAGTGCCTGGATTTAACCTGATAAAATAAGTGAATTTTTCAAATATGCACCTTTTTGCTTTAGTATTCGTTAATATCCTTCATTCAACAATGGTTTCATTCACAGATGTGCAAGGGGAAAGTGAATTTTAGGATTTGTTTAGACAAGAAGAGGGAGCTTATAAAGGTCATATCACGCAAAGAAAGGGCAGATGCGTCACCACGTAGTTTCACATACTACTTGCTAGGAATAGCACAGAGTAAATTATAATTCTTGGCTTTGATACAGTAAATTCCTATTCCATGCGAAACTAAGCTAATATTTGAATTTGTAGTACCAATTCCAAATACAGACAAGACACTAATCTTAACAAAGTCAAGATCTGTTCACAAATAGCAAAATAATTTATGACATGGATCTTTCTTGGTAACTATTAACTCAATTTTTGGTCAGGAGGTTAGAGAAACCAAAGCTTCTCCAGCTCCTTTATCCTTCAAGATGGATGAGGAAAAGATTGGATGAGAATAATAAATGGTTGACCATCTAAACTAGTAAAAATTCTGATCAATATCCCACCTGAAAATCCTGTTTGTCTATTCACAGGGCCACCTAGCTAAGACAAGATACTTTTACTGAGCTGGAGCTTGCCCAAAAACTTCCGAGCTTTAATGAATTATCCTGAAACATTAAATCACTCCCCTCAACATTTATCATTTTTAGAACTTTGAAATAACCCGTTTCCATTCCCTTGCAACAGGTCCTTTCGACCTCTCTTCCATTTCATAATAATGCTCGTGTACTGGGGGGCAATGGCCCGAGATTTTGCTCTGTTCCACAGTGACGAGAGTCAAGGCTCCATAAAAACCAGCCTGGCCTGCTGTTCTTTTCAAAGCTTCAGAGATACAATCTGTGTATCTGGTAACTCCCCCTGCTAATCCACTACGTGGAATCAGCAGCCCTTTAAAGTCAGTGCTTTTTCCCGTCATTGCAGTTGCTGGATGTGAGGATCTTCCATAAATTCACCTCAGGAAGTCCAGGTTAATGTTTTCAGCCATAAGGTCTACCTTTCCTATCTTGACATGCGCACTGTAAAAGTGCCTTCAACTTTCTACATGACAGTACCTCAAAACTGAACTTTTTCCAAGTGAAAAAATACCTTAGAAAACTGACTCTTCGCTATAAATATCTATTCCATATATATCAATTATCATCCTATTGTTTAGTCATTATAACACTATGAGTCCTTATAACAACAGAGAAGAAAGCCATAAAATATTTTCCTTCAAGTAGAAATGCAATTTTCCTAGAAGTGAAAATTTCAAAATCCTTAGTGCTGGTAGCAAAGGAGCATATTATAACAATTTATACTAGCTGACATTTCCTTATCTGACATGTGGATTAAAATTGTCTTAACTCTAAAGAGAAGCGGTTCTCTGTGAAAACATGTCATCATTAAAAAAATATAGCAAAATAAATTAACCTTTGTTTCAATTCTTTTCAAACATTTTCATGACATATTTCCCACTGTGAACACCTAAATCATGGTTTCAGAAGTTAAGAGTCACTATTAAGCTATAAGCCATGGAAGACAGCTTAACTTCTGTAAGAATACAATTGTGCTGAAATTTCATGAACGCTTAATTCAGAAAAAAATCTACTGAAGTTGCACTAATTATCACTTATCAGAATCCAGCATACACTCAGTTTATATACACACATATATAAACAAATTATTATTCTCTATTGTTTCTTCTGATACTCTATTGAGGATAGGTCTGTAAATGAAGGATACATTTCATTATTAGAAAGTTCTTTTTATTTTGTTTTAAATTTTTTCTAGATGTATGATCCACAAACTAATCACAAAAAGCATGTCAAAATCTGAAGCGTGAACAAGTGATTGATGATATAAGAGTAAACTAAACATAAGCATTTACCTGCAACAACTTATGGGATTAGACTAGCCAGTCTATACCATATTAAAAATTCCAGGCCCCCAATTTTCCAAATATTTACATAGCAAGGGTTACTGCTTCTGGAAGTGGAGCACAGATACCTGTGTCACCATTCATGAGCCAAATGTTCATTCATATGGGGCCCAGCTGGGCTTTCGTATAATGAAATAGTTTGCCAGGTATTTAGCTGAACTAGTTTTCAAACCTCGGGAAGTATTTTACAAGCTATATGCTGCATTTGCCACCAGACGCAAAAGGATTTTTAGATACACGAATATTTTTTAAATAATGCATAACTCTTGGCTTATCAAGATAGTACAGCCGAAAATCACTTAGGAGCTTCTGTGGTAAAACTGGAAGGGTTTAACTTTGTCGTGACAGAGAGCAGATTACATCACCAAAACATTTTAAGAACTAAATTCTCATTACCACAAAACGCGTAGAGAACAACACTCAGACAAAAGGGACCGAGCAGATGCGAGCCGCCACGTTCAAGACCTGCTGTGAGTTGGTGTGACAGCAGCAGGTCCCCCCCTAAAGCGGAGAGCCGTCAGAGGGGGCTCGGCGAAACGCAAGAGCGTTCCTGGGGAGGTACCGCTCTACGCCTGCTCTCTTCCCCCGCCCTCCCCGTTTGCCTTTGGCCGGCGGACGGCGTACAGATTAAATTCTGGGCTAACAGACCTTCGGTTTGACTGAGTAGGGGCTTCTTATGTGTTTCCCTTTGAGAAACTCTGACAGATGTGCCAGGGTGAAAGTTGGTGGAAAAAAAACCCCGTCTTTAAAACGGTGGCAGAAATATAGTCTAGACAGATAATGTCCTGTTCTTGAAAAAATACCGGAAGAAACGTTTAAAAAAATGGTAAGGTGATAAGAAACAAGCCAACACATTTTTGTTATGGACAAATTATGCCAAACAAACTATCCTTTTGTGACAGGATAACAAGTCTAAATGATAGAGAAGGATTAGCTGCCATGTCATCTTGACTTCAGTAAGACTTTCGGCATGCATTCATGTGAAATTATTGTAAACAAGCAAGGAATTTGACAGCAGGAGGTTGTACAACTGGTTGGAAATCTGGACTCAGGAGTGCTGCTGATAGAGGAACTAGAGTAATGTTAAAAAAGTATACTGATGGCTAATCCAATACTATTCAAGCACTTTCATTCATGATGCAGTGACCAAAGAAAGCTGTACTTACTTAATATCAGACAATATTAAACTGAAGAACTAAAACATTCTGGTAGGAGGAAGAGATTGCAAAATAACCCTGAGAAAGGTTAGAGAAGTGGTCCAAAATGAAGCACGGGTTGGCTGAGTGCAAAATGCATGAGTCAACTGCTCGAATAGGGCATGGGGATAACCAGTTCTGGCACCTTCTGGAGAAGACAGACAGTCACGATCGACCACATGCTGACAGTGGCGTGCAAATGAAAAAAGCTGGGGACCAAGACTAGCCCCCACAGAGGAATGGAAGAAATGCCGCTACGCAGCCAGAGGTCTGAAGAGAGTCAACAAATTGTGCACAGCTTTTGAATGTAAAAGAGATATAAGAGTACTCAAGCTTTTAGATAAGCTCAGAGTCACTAGGTCAGACAGAACAGAAAATTTAAGCATGTATCTCTCCCTGTCCTCTCATCCTTGCAGGGAAGAACATCAAATCTGGGCCTGAGTAAGAACAAACAGTGCTCACTTCCCTGTGGCCTTCTATATTTTTTTCTGCCCATCTCCAAGACCTAGGTCTCTGCTCATTTCCTCATTCTCTCAGTTTGCTTGCCTTTGCCACAGGATCCTATTTCTGTTGGGCAGCTCTCTTTCTTGCATGCTGTGTTTTGCCACCTCTCTCTGAAGTTCCACAGCACACCGGAGGTTTTGAAAAGCACTTTGATGAAATATCTGCTAAGTATTGCTTAGGCACCCACGATCATGCCTTGGAGCAGAAGGACAGACTAAGCAACGTCACAAAACTTTTCCACTTCAAATTTTGATCTGTTCCTAGCTAACACAGAGGAAAATATTAAGTCTGAAACTGGATTACACAGACGTGAAGAACACACCATATACAATAGAAAGATCAGTGATCCATTTTTAAATGGATTATTAAAAGGAGATAAAATCGCAGATGAAAGACTCATCTAAATGGGTCATGGGAGAAGAAGAGGTGGGGAGGAGAGCAAGGAAATAATGGAGTCCTTGATAAAAGACTGGACTGAAATAAACACTTTTAGTCAGAGACTATATTAATACGCAGCATCAGCTCTTGAATTACCATTTGGCTGGCACAGGAAATGTGCTGCTCCTGACTGAGTTCATGAAGAGTGTAGTTGCCTCCTTGTGATAGGGGTGCTGATCTTCAGAGGCGGTAGCATGGGTCCACATGAGCACGAAGGTCAAATTCTGCTTTGGAAGGAAAAAGGGATTGGTGAGGACCAGTACTGTAAGAGCTGAGCTTCCTATTTAATGTGATCAGGCCTTAAGGAATCTTTTTCCTTAAGAAAAAAAAAAAAAAAGGAAAAGAAAAGAAAGGAAAGAAAGAAAAACGGGAACAAGCACAGGAAGCCAGATCTCCTTCTCCCCAAAGAAGTAAGTGGTTATTTTTAAATGACTAGATGAATTATATCAGTATTTGTGGTATGACGTTCCAAGAACTTTTCAACCCTCAAGTTACACTTCCTTTCCCTCAGCAAACACACAGTAGCCATTTCCATTCCCTAGGTGGCCTTGAGAATGACACTAGTTTCATAATTCACCCTGTTTCTGAAAATTGCACAGATTTAACAAAGAATATCATTTTAAGCTAAATCTCCTATTGCAGCTAAAGTAGAGCAGAGAGGATTTTGTTCAAAAACAGCCAGTGTAGTCTTGGTGTCAGCTCCACTGGCTGCCACACCTGGAGAGGAGTGAGCAGAAGTTGTACCTGTTTATCAGCTCTCTATATCCAGTTTTCCACCTAGAGGAAGAAAACAGCAGCTCTTCTGTTCCTGTACGCAGTAATTCATGGCATTGACAGCTGAGGGTGTAGTAGTGCACTCAGCAGAAAACTTCTCGAATAAAGCAGGAATACTACAAAAAAAAAAAACTTCTCGGGAAGAGACAATATTCAAATTGCAAATACTCTCTTATGCATCTGCCAACGTATTTGATTTCAATTACTCTAAAAATTCTGTATTTTTGTTTAAAAAAATCCGTATCATTAGGTCTTTACTTGTAGAGAAGAGTTAAGAGTTCTGAAGGCATCTTACCAGAGACGACCTCCGTTTCAAGAATGGTTTTTGAAAAGAGCTGATACTCAGCTGATATATGAGAAAAGAATGGCCTAGAGTTATCTTTAGTCATTTGAAAATTTATCAGAGAAAGCTGGATCTGAGTCATTTGGGACCCTCACTGAGGCGATCTGGTTTTGCAAGAACCGCTGCTGCTTTTTTTTCAAGACTGCCGTCAGAACATCCAGCATTTCTGTACGATCTCGCACACCACACCGCTCTGGAGGAGCCTTCCTCCCTCCCTCTTCCTCCCTTTAGCTGCCATAGCAATACCTGGGGCCTCATTCTGCTCTCCTGGTGCTGAGTGACAGAACTAACACGCATTTCAGAGGAAGTCACTGCATGTGACTAGAGGCAAATTTTTAAGAGTCCAACAGAATCAAAGCTGTTGTTGGCCGTAGCGCAGCCACACTGCTCGGGTGATGTGGTTTCCAGTCAGGAGGCTCATGTTCGAATTTTCAGGTATCCTTTTCTATTTTCAAAATTACATTCATACGTCTATTTTCACTTTACTGTTTGCATGTTGTAAGTTATTCACGTTCTTTGTCACTGCACTTATAATACTAAATTACAATTTAGTAGCTCATTAGTGAGAATAATTACCAATATCTTGCCAAATAGTCTGTGTCCACTATAAATGAGACTAGCATAATTTAGAAAGGGATATTTTGCTCATAGAAGAGTATGAGAATAATTTTTGCTGTAAATAAACACCTTGCTATGGCTAGTAGTGTTTAGATGACTATAAAATGACTATAAAATGCCTCTTGTGTAATTAGGAAGCACATTTTTGTGTAATTAAGAAGATGAACGAAAATCAAACGTTTAGGGAGTGCAGGTGGTATGGCCACACTATTGTAACATAATACTTGCTGTATCTGCATCTTTTTTGTATACAACAACCATATTATGAACGGTTTAGGAAGAGTTTTTAAATTAAGACAGATAAAGAATATATTTTAACATCAGAAAGCCTAGCAAAGCATAGTCTTTAAAATAAGCAAAGCAAGAGAGCTTTTAAATTTTAAATTAAGATAGATAAAGAATATATTTTAACATCAGAAAGTCTAGCAAAGCATAGTCTTTAAAATAAGCAAAGCAAGAGAGCTAGTCAAAAAAAAAAAAAGAAATACATATATGATGTTTCCATTTTGCAATGTTCAAAGAAAATTGTTTGGGAAGTGACTTTTTTTTAAATATTAAAATGTGTTATTTTTTCCCTTTCCCATAGAATATAATAGAATTTACACATACCTAATGCTTGTTTTTTGCTGTTTGTTTATAACTTTTTTCGAGTTGAGAACATTCTGACATATTATAATGTAGCAAAGATAAAACACCAAAAAGCAAAGAAAAATGGAAAACTACCTATTTTCTTTCAGTTTTAAACACTGATAAAATATGATAGACTTTAGGATCTAAAGTCCAAATACACACACACATATGCACACACACACATACGTGGAATTCTGTCATTCTTGGAAAAAGCTAGAATAAACTGAAAGATGTGTTTCTGACCTTGTTTTAGAAGAAGCTTTTTTAACTGCAAGACAGTAAATAAAAGTGTTCCTTTGGTTTAAATATTTATCTAGGCTGTTTTTTTTTTCCCTCTGGAGCTGGAACCCCCTTTTCACTTGCAGTTCTTGCAAGTTTGTTATTGCAAGAATTCCAGCTATTAGACCTAAGTGTCAATTCTGTACTTTTAGTTTCTCTTTCAAATCTCAGCGGTGTTTCTATCAGCTGCCAGCTCAGATAGACTTAATCTCCCATGTATGCCCGTGTTTGTAAAGCAATATTAACTCCCTCTACTGAAGGACCAGAAGGAGTGTATGGAGCTTCTCCACTGGAGATACAGGTACGGAGTAGCGTGGGAGAACCACAGAGCGCACGAAAACTGTGAGCTCTGCGCCGATGTCTTGTACTGAATGGTTGTAAGGCTCCTCCTTGCAGTGGTCGTGGCTCAGAACCAGATCCTGTACAGGAGCTAATCAAGGTGCCTACATTTTATTTACGTACCTTGTCCGGGGAATGGACGCTGGTCTCCACTGTCTAACAGCAGTGCATGTGGACACTGAAAAATGGCATATTCCACGACCACCTGCCTAAGCAGTAAACTGCCTCAAGTAAGTGAATTCATCATGGAGCCTTCTAAAACTAGACCCTGGAAACACAGTTCTAGTCCCCTTTTCTCTACTTAATATAACTGCTGTTCAAGACAAAGAAGTCCTATTTAGATCCTTAAGTATATTTCCTGAATATGTCTATATCAGAATATCTCAAGTCAGGGAACCAACCAGCATTGCTCCCCACGTTTCACAGTGTTTTTAAAATTTTATTTCAGTGAGAAACAGGAAGGAAATGCCCAATTCCAGGAGGGGCTCAGCAGTTCTCTAGTTAGGAGATACGTCCACTGCTAAAATCCTCTGATCTAGCCACAGAATATCCTTACCGCCTCACAGAGAGCGATACGCACACACACAGAATAATAACCACCACCCAGAATACTGCAGAAGAGGACAAAAAGAAGACTGCACAGATAGGAGGTCCCATGTTCACAGTTGCCTCTGGAGTGCAACATAAGTGATGATGCCTAGAAACCTGGGAGCACTCCTAAAGAGCTGCTCAGCCTCATCCTCTGGCCACTAATTCAAATTTAGCTCAAAGTAAGAAGGTTTTTTGCTGTGCGATGTCAATGCAGGTCTTCAAGATTAGAGCTCCCATGCCCTGGGCATATCACAGGCACTAAACCCACACTTATCTTATGGCTAAAATCCGTGTTGCTTGAGTTCAGCGCAATCTGCAGGGTATTTTTTCAGCTCCTTCATAAGGATACTCCTCCAACGTCATGTGTGCCCGTCCCACACAAGGTGGCACAGCAAGCTGGTGCCATCCTCTTCAGAGAAGCTCTTTTCTGCCCTGCCAACCCTTTTCGACGGTCCTGCTCTTCTTTCTTCACATCGCTTCAAAAGGCAACCACTCCTCTCCTCCTCGGGTGGCTGCCCCGGACGAATTCTCTTCGGGCTACAGAAAAGCGGAGGAATGACAGCCTAAAATATCATTATTATTTGCTTCCCAAGTAAGCAGCTCCTGTGGATTAAAAGAGACAGGCTGAAGCTACAAAGGGGCGGGCACGGGGTACTGGCGCGGACCGCGCGTTTCTGTCCCTTTGGGGAGTGGTGAGAGGCAGCATGCGTAAACGTGACCGCTCAAGACTACAAGCAGCTGCCTTTTGTGTCCTCCGGTCGCTGCCCGGCTTCTCAGTCAGAGACATATGCCTTTTCCCCACTTACTTTTTTTTTTTTTTTTTTTCCCAAGTTTGAAAATTGCACAGAAATAGAAGGGGGAGATTTTCTCCCCTCTGCTATATTTGTGAGGAGGGTCATTTCCACGGTGCAGTAGGAGCAAGCGTAGCCTTTAACCATATTTAACAACTGAAAGTAAAAGGGAAAGAAGGAGGAGGAGGAGCAAGTGCTGCTGTCACTGCTGCAAACTTTATCCTAACTTCTGTGCCAGCTTGCTACACGGCCTTCCCCGAAGCTTGTGAGTATTTTAAACATCTTCTTGCTTTTCTTGCTTTCTTTTTCTTTTTTTGAAAAGTTGAGGGAACTTTTATTGCTTACCTTCCAATTATTTTATGTCTTTTAAAACTGTCTGATAGGATTTGTTTTAAACATAAAGGGTAACAGTTTAATAGTTTTTCTATATAACCTTTCACCCAGCACCCATTTTTCTGTTTCCACTGTGCGGGAGACATCAGCCAATATGGGAAGCTGGTGTCAGCCACTGAAAATTTGTCGCTGTTTTCTAAAAAATGCACAAAACAAAAATAAGGGGAAACCAAAAGAGTGCCCTGAGCTCAGCTGGCATAGCACAGACCTTTGCCTCTGGCCAGGAGAAAAGTTATTGGCCATCTTAATGTGTGCACTTGAAAAGTGCAAAGTTACCTCAGTAAAATCTGCTAATAGGAAATTCCCATTACTGTGTGCAAACCCTATCTTGTGTGATTCCCTCTGTACACAGCAGGTACATTGGTGCTTCTTACTAGGAAGCTAACTGGTACTGGAGAAGAAATGTAAACATGACTTTGAGATTCCTGATTATAATTACTAGAGTATGTTTTGCTATAGTTTCCAAATAGTTAATAGCATGGCCCACAAGAAATATATTTATTTCTATTAACAGCTGCCAATTTATTTGACATGTGCTAGACAAATGGAAAGGCATCACTTAGTTATTTTATCTTGGAAGGAGATACTTAATTATCTTATTATGAACAACTGTTCTTTATATAGCTGTGGAGGAATCAGAGTCATTCTTTGGGATCCTACCAGGGTATTGGAAACTTTAAGAAGATGTGCTATGATTTTATAGCCTGTCACAGCCTTGCTGATTCTTCAGAGCATAACATTATAACCTGTTGCTTCTAGGAATGTTTTTAATTTTCCCGGAAATACACTGTACAAAGAGTCAGATCCATTCCGAGGCATCCGAAACCTTCACTGAACCTGGAGAGGGATCACAGGAGACAGAGATATATGCTGATGTGGAGCCATTGGGTAGCATGAACAACATTATGCTACATCTGTTCTGAAGAATGAAGAGTCACTTCTCACTTTAACTAGCAGTCAGCTGGCTTTGCAACAAAATCAACATCTTCCAAGCTGTGGACAGTGACAGGTTTGACACAAACTTTGTATTATCACCTGCAGCGTTCTCTTGGCCAAATGTTTCCCTCCTCTGCGCTCAGGCATTTCAGCTTGATGCAGCTGGCATGGCAGGGAGGAGAAGGATATAGGAACAGCCCCTGTGTGTTGTATTTTATATCAGAACAATGCATTTTGGGCTGTAACATAAATCACTGTTCTGCAGGGAGAGGGCACTACAGTGTATGAGTTGCAGGGAGCCAGTAGAGCACAGCAGCCCACCCTCACTGTGGGATCTCCGCTGTTTGCACAAAGTTATTTCCACTGGGCAAATGCAAGGAAGGTGCAGCACAACTGTTTTTATTCTTAATATAGCCTTTTGAACTGTTGCATGTCTTAGTTTGTTGCAGGATCTCAAAATAGTTTATTTTAGTAAATGTTATCAATTCTTCAGATTCCTTTCTTATGTTCCAATGCAATGTTCCATCTATCAGTCTTTTAGGATAGAATGGAATTAAACTTAGGAGCAATTAAATTCTCAGTTTTCTAATCTTGATATGATAAACCTCCTTATTTTTCTCTGGTAGACATATGATGTCGTATCTATAAAGATACCTCATTTTAACAAGCTGTTTACGAACATCTAATGCCAGTGCAACAGATGCATCACAGTGATGATACACAACACCGGCCATCATGACAGGATAAGATACACTTGGTGAAAATGGAAACCCAAGGTATTGTTACAAATCTAGACATATCTCTCAGCTCTCAATAGGTAAGTCTTAGTGGATTGTATGCAGCTGAGGGCTACCCAGAGAAATATGTATGGAGCAACATCTTTTATATATATATATATGTATAAGTAGTTCCCAAATTCAGACATCCTTTCTTCTCACTCAACCCACATTTTTGATTCCTATTCCACAGACTTTGATAGCACAGGAATTCACTCCAGGAATAAATGCTGTAGTCACAAACAAGCTGACAAATCTGTTTCTGAACTTTGGTAGGAAGGACTACTAATTGGTCCTCATGGTAAGACATATGTCCCCCCGTTTTTGAGCAGGAGTTCAGAGGGATAGGACTGTTTCATGTTCCCAGTATCTACACATACAGATTAATACTCTTTCATAGGCAAAGGGACTTTAAATTCTGTGCCATTAGTCCCAGAGCAACCTACCTTCTCACCCTTTTTGGTGCTGGACAATGAACCTTAGTCTCTGGCGCCCGTCTCTGAGCTTCCTGGGCACTGAATTTTCTTCTGCTCTTGCTGGGCCACTTGTGTTCCCAAGACTGATGCTATGAGCCCACACTCAGAGTAAATCTGAAGGAAGAAACGTAGTGGAAAGACATCATTTCATTCAAGCTGTCTGTACTGTTTCAGTGTAAGCAGAGATCCCATTGGCCAAGGCTGAGTGCCACCTTTGGCATAAGTTTTTACTAGTCTCCACGAGAGGTATTTGTATGGTCTAGGCTAGGATTTCCTCTGTGTCCTTTAGCTGATTAGCACTCGAGGGTCGGTTCTCCACAACCCATCAGGACTCATAAGGAGATAAAGCTGGATTTTTATATCATGATGACAGCACAGTTACTATATCTCAGCACCTATTAAAAGCTTTCTGTCTTCTGGTCACAACTCAATGTAATAATGTAAAATTGGGAGACTAATTCTTCTTTGCTAAGAAATCGGTGAAGAGCAGCAGAAATACTTGGAAGTTAGCCATTTGCCAGCAGGAGTTGTACTATATCATTAAACTGTTGTTCTTACCAATAGGTTCTAATCAGCAGGTAACAAGATACATGTGTCACCACAAACTGTCTGACGGTGTTTCATGCTACAACAGATGCGGCAGCACAAGGTTATCATGTAGACATTGTTGCCATTACAGCTGCAATTTATAGTTTAATAGTTTAACAATTAACTCTAGTGCCACTGCTCAAAAATTGTTTAACAAAGAAGGGCTTCTTTTTTTTTCTTCCCCTCCCCCCCCTTGAGAAACTGTGTTTATAAGTGTACTTCTTAAAAATACCTGTAGACTTGCAGGAAGGGTTGACACCATGGCAGTTTAAAATCTTACAATATTACCAAAGTTGCTAAACCAACCTGTGCATGATTAGTATCTATCATATATTTTAGGGTGCCTTTTTATAAATAAAAATGTAAGTGAACTTAATTTACAGGCTGTAATTTATCATTGAATAGATGGATCATGTTCTAAACAGCTACTAAAAAAATGTTTTCCACTTCACCTTTCTCTGGCTGCAGTCTCTGCCAGAAGGCTGGGGATGTTGTGTACTCAGTAATTTTCTTCCCTATAGCTTAAGCAATAAATCAGGACAGTGTAGAGAAGCTTTTCTGTCTCTGTGGAAGAAGGATTTGAGCTCGTTGAAGATACCATCAGGTCACCATCTCTCACAAATCCTATATACGTAGATATGAAATATGATAATACAGGTATTGAGATAATGGTTGATCTTGCAAACAACCAGATGAGTAGAAGAGCGATTTTATGTAAAGGAATAAAAAAACTGACAAGGTTTCATTCCACAGATCTCAAAATATCAAATTAACTGTTAATACATTGTTCACTATTGCTAACAATTCTGTATCCAGTATGATAGGAAATTAGGCATGAACTCGATGGCTTCCTTTGATGCAGCACTGGCTAATTAAGAGTTGTGGCACTTGTACCAGTGGTGCCTTTGTATAGTCTGTCTTGCTGAGAGGGCAAGTAGGACCCTTGTCTGTCCTTTCAGGACTAAGCGAGAGGCGCTGCAGGAATACGGAGGACAACGCTGCCTCATGCAGCTGGTTGCTGCCATCACCCTGCCTCTAAGACAAAATGGTGTCAACATAAACAGGCTCATTCGAAAAAATCGCTAATTCTATCTGTTTGTATAACCTATATGGGCTCTCTCCCAAGTCATGGAGCCTCAATCTGAATGTTGTATTAGACCGCCCCAAAGTATTTTAAACCACTAGACAGCTGTGTGCTTGTTACAGCGGAGAGCTTGTAATGTGCATTTGAGAACACGAGAAGGGGAGTCGCTCTTTCCGACCAATCTGTTGTAACCTGTGGCAGAAAGTAAAAGATATATTTTGTTTCCTTCCTACTATACTCCGTTAAAAATATAGTTGCTAGGTGGAGTTTTTCTTTTTGCCATTTCTTGGCAGGGTAAATAGATCGCATTCCTGAGGCTAAATTAGGCCTGATACTAGAGCAAACGTGGTTACTTGTACTGGGGACAGCTCTGTGCAGTGTAGCTCCCCGGAGTGCGACACAAAGGACAAAAGGAAACTTTGCATTTGAAAGCTGAAGTGGATTTACATTATTTAGTGCACTCAGCGTGGGGATTGCAAGTGTCCAGTTGGCCCTGTGATACCAGAACTGGACACTGGTGATGGCCAAAGTCAAACAGATGGGGGTTAGATGCTGCATGGCTGAATATGGTTTTCCTCCACTTCTTTGATTTAATATGAAAGCAAAATAAATAAATAAATAACAAGATTCTGTTGACTTAGTTCAGCTGTATCTTATAAAACAGTAAGTAGTTTCATGAGCACAAGAAATGTAATGTACTCTATCTAAAATTATATGTATAACAGGAAAAGCAGATATTCTGCATTTCATATACTCTTCATGTGTATGGTTTCATGTCTGATTTGGTGCAAATTTATTGAACCATGCTCTAAACCTAGAATAATTAATTTCATCTTTTTTTGTCCTCCTTTTATGGCACTCAGCAGTATAGTATTCTATTGCTTCTTGAACATGAATTAGTTCATTTTCTCAATAAGAGAAAGGAGAGAAGAGTTTCCCGCTAAGAAGGCGGGAATTTGATTTTACAAATGAGAAAAGATTGAAAGAACCTAAAAATTTAGGATCTAGAACATGATTCTTGCAGACATATTTTTTAAAAGAGATTGTTTAACATTTTCTATAAGTGTCTATGTTCACTCTTAGCCCCCAGTGCTTCCTGTAGCAGCTGTGAGAGCTCAGTGTTTTTCTGAACCAGTCTCTGTAGAGCTTCTCCAGACTGGAGATCTGTGTACCTGAACAACCTGACTCTAAGGATGAGAAATACATGCTTGGGGAGCATAAGGCATCTCATCCTAAGGTAGATACTTAAAGCAGCTTAAAGTCAAGATTTCTTATAGGAGGGTACTCAGAAAATTATCATCGCTGTGAAAAATCTGGGTTAAGGAACTTGCCCAAATAACATAGAGGTGGTAAGATGAAGGCAAGAACAGGCCAATGTTCCTCAGTTGCTTTTATCACTGAATGCATGCTTCTCTTCCTGTAATCTTCTGTCTTTTCTACACATATTCTTTCTCCAAGCAAGGACATGGGTCCCTTCCAGTAGCTTGGCCTGTTCACTAAACAGAATGCATTCTGTTCAGAAATCCTGTGAGGGAAAAAAGGAATAGTTAGGCCATACTGTAATTACAAGATTTAATACTTTTTTAAAATTAGGTTTTCATGGGAAGGCGCTGAGCATGGGATTCAATTTCAAGTTCTGCAGAAGAGTATATTTTAGTGTTCATAAATACTTCCACTTCCGTTTCTGCAAACTCTTTTGCTTTCCTTTTGTCTCCATCCTGTCTCAATTCTTTACTGTGTTTACTCCTCAGTCATGTTACTCCAATTCCAGTGCTATTACCAGCAACATCGCTAATTCCTGTTCTACTGCCTCCACCACACTGTCCCTACAGAAGGCATTTTTTCATATGAAAAGCTTGCCTATGAAGCTCTGAAATGGAGTATATTCATTGTGAATAGACTGCTGGAGAGCAAATGCTCAGTGACAACAAAACTCTTCTGCAATTATGTAAACTAAGACAATCATAACTTGGCCAAATTTGTGCAGATTTTCTATGCTGCCATATTTGAAGATATTACTAAAAAGCACGGTTTTAATTACATGGTTATAAACATTTTCTTTAGTATGAGGGGAAAATGCACATTTCTACTCATTTGTTTTTGAAAAATGACTGAACTGCTCTTGGTGTGACTTAAAACAAAATGACTAGCCTGAATAAGTCATTCAGCATAGGAAATTTCAACTCTAACAATTTAAGCTTTGTCAAATTGAAAACAACTGAAAATGGGTCTTGTTCTTTGACACCCAGCTGCAGAAGACCCTAACAAAACCATAAGGTAATAGCTCCATTACATATACAGAAATAGGACTGGGTCTAGAGCCAGTGTCTTTGAAATGATCAGTGTTTAATCTAATTTCCTATGAAAATAATGCTCATGTGATCACATATCTGCGCATGTTTGCTTATCTCCGCCTTCCTCCTCCACCACATATTTTTTTTTAATTTAAGTCCTAATTTCATAGAATAATACACATTGGAAGAGGCATCTAGAGGTCCTCTCTCCCAAACTCCTACTTAAAGCAAGGCTAACGCCAACATTAGAGCAGGTTGCTCAGGGCCTCATTTGGTTTATTTTTGAATACTTCCAAGGATGGAGATTCCAGTTTTTATGTAATCCACTGCATAACTGCCCTCACCGTGAAATCTTTTCCTCATATCCGGTTAGATTTTCCATTTCCTTGTCCAAGAGGTAACTTGGACTGTTGCCTCTTGTCCTTTTAATGTCTACTCCTGCGAAGAGTCCAGCTCTGTCTTCTCTGTAACCTGGCTGTTAGTAGTGGAAGAAAGCAACTAGATTCTCTCAAAGCCTCCTCTTTTTATTGTTTTTGGCTGAAAAAACATAATTTAAAGATAAAGAGAAGAGGAATTACAGAGTTGGCCAGACAGCTGCTATGATCCCTGCTATGAAAACACTGCTTAAATGAAGGTGCCATAGTAGATTCCTTACTGCCTGACCTTAATTGCATGTGCTTTACCTCATTTATTCTCTTCTAACCTGTTTCATAAAACAGAGGAGAACAAAAGTAAAATTGTGTATCTGCACTGTACTGTGTCTACAAAGAGGTAAGGTCATGCTGTATTGTGGTAATTAGGGAAGCTCTTACTTCATTACCTTCATTACCATCAGAATAATACTGATGGTAATGACACTAACACTCCCCTCAACTAACTGGGCTACCACTGCTCTTCTGGTTGTCAGCAGAAGTCACAGAAAATATCCTTTGGTGACAATACACATTTTCCAGAAGATCCACCTCCCTTATATATTGCAGCATTCAAAAATGACATTGTAGGGTGAGTTTTTGGTATGCAGTAGATAAATGACCTCTTTTAAAAAAAGTCCCTCATGTTTTTTTTTTCATCCCTTTAGAACACTTGAAGTGTTGCAAAAGTAAACCGTGAAATTTCAGCAGCTTTCTGTTTTGAACAGTTGGGCTGAGAAACACCCAGAACTTTATTTCAGCATAAAATATATTTGTTTTTCCACCACTAGGTCCCACAATGCACTTTCCTGATCCAGATTCTATGCTTCTGTTCTGAGTAATGCTCCAGCAGACAGGATGCAGAGGAGACTACAGCCACAGCGAACCTCTGCTGCAGCATGGAGCAGGCTGGAAAATCAAGTAAGTGTCATTTAAATCACAGGAAGTTTTATGAAGGCTCAACAAAACTTTAAAAGTTATTTTTATGGCCTAACAAGAATACCAGGTAACACAGCAAATTTAAACCTTGAAAACATTGTTAGTATTTTAGATGAGATCACTGTTTCTTAATAGTTTTCTCCTGTGTTTTTTCCACTTCCTGTTGTTCACTTATTTCAGAATTACGTAATAAATGGCTTTAGGTCTGGGATTTTTCACATACATCTTTTTCATCATTTATTTTTGTCACAGCAAGCTCTAGCAGCCCTTCCCTCTTGCCTGGCCTGGTGTCTATGTCTATAGCTGACCCTGTGCACTACTTTTGAGGCCATAACCTCCCCTCAAGGGTGTTTAAGACAGGAGGAAAACCCTGGAAGTGCCCAGTCTCTGCAGTGCTTTGCAGAGTTCCCCAACACCCTTTCCGGATGACTCTGCTGCACAAGTCCCCAGCATGGAGCATGTCCAGATGATTGTGAAAGGCACCAGGATGCAGCACCACGTATCCCCGCAGGCTTGCATGCAGCTTTCCTACTGGGAGGCCAGTCCTCCGCTTTCCTGATCAGCGGGCGCGTCTCGGTGAGGAACCGCTGGCAGCTTGAGGTGGGATTGTCCCACTTCCAAACACTGCCTGTCCCACTGCAACAAGCAAAGAGCTGCCAAGATGGTGCATTGCCATGTCACGCACCACGCCAGGACGGAGCCATGCCCCACCAGTGGCTACACTGGGGGGACTGGTGCCAGCTCTGCCAGCCAAGTCTCAGGGCTAGGGTTGTGAGGTGACCCCAATCCGCTTATCAGCCAACCACCTCAGCACGCCAGGGGACACCAGCACAAATAGGCCACCATGCCTGTGGGCCACTGCGTGTGCAACGGCTGCTGTCGGTCTTTGAGGCAGGTGCCAGGCAGGCAGGTAGGAATGGACTGAATGGTCTTCATGCTTGCTATGGTAGTTGCTTTGGATGAGGTGAACTTTTATAATAATGAATTTTGATCATTTTGCTGTTTACCTCAAAGCCTCTTCAATTCTAAAAGAGTAATTGCTCAACCCTGAAACTATAGCTCATCTTTTCACTGGCTTACCATGATTTTTTTTCAGAAGCCAAAGAAACAATTAATCAGTTCAAAACTGAGAATTAATCATTGATTACCCAATAGCTTCATATGACTTTACAGAAGTTTCCAGAGTGACTACATCAGAGCAGGAAGTGATTACATTAAAAGCAGGAATAAATATAGCCCTCATGATTATGGAGAAAAATTTGAAACTCAAATCGCAGCACTGTAGCCCATGGGGATTTGGGAGGATCAGAGTAGGCAACAGAGGCTTTGTGGAACATGTGAAGAATGTAGCATAGCTAGATCACACACCTGAATCGCTCTCAGACGTTGAGATTAATAGTCTTTCTCCACCCTTGTAAGATATGGAAATAATCATTAGGCTAAATGGTAAAATTATTCCCATGTTGGTTGACTGGTACTTATCGTACCTGCAACTGTATCATTTTGTGTTCATTTTAATTGTATTAGATTGTGCTACTGGAACAATAAAATTCGTCATTAGATTCATCAAAACCCAACAACCTAATGAAAACATGAAAACTTCAGTGCGGTTCAGGGTAGAAATGTTCCAGAGAACCCTTCCCTGGGGAACAGAGGACAACCAGGTAACCCTGTCTCTTAGTCATCCCCAAAGCCAGACAAGCCCATAATGATGGGACAGGTCTCCAGCCAAGCTGGGAAGTCAGATCCACTGGCCAGGGTCGGGGTCCGAATCAACAGGACGCAGCCCGGCATGGCTGCAGGGCAGCTCCAGCGGGGCTGAGGGTGAGAGCCTCGGCTTAAAAACGGAGGAGAGGGAAGACCCTTGCGGCGGCTTCTTCCAGCTCTTTCTTCCCAACAGCTCATCCCAGCCAGCCGCGAACAGAGCCAGATAAACTCCTAGAAGGAGTGAGCGCTCAGGGCCCTGATGCTTACAGCCTTTGCTAGATCTGCAGCAGTTCGCCTACTAAGGGAGTATTTTTCAGCAGCCTAAAAGGTCACTTGCTTGTAAGGTTTGTTTCTTGTGTTTATTTAATTCCGTAGTATCGTATTGTTTGTTTTCTCTTGAGAGATAGTGGTAAAAGGTAAAACGTCATTCTTAGGAAATAATAGTATTTTCCCTGTTGGCCAGATTTAGGTATCTGCTAGTACTGCGGGCTAGACGGCTGCATGTCCCTGCTTGTCACAGGCACCTCTCAAAACTACGCCTTGTTATAGTGCTCCCCTTTCCACCTTTCTTTCCTGCTAGTCTACACATCTACCATCTCCTGCATTATGTTCTGTCTTTCCACTGCAGACTATATTCTCTGAACCTTTTTCCCTACCTCTTCAGTCCCCTGCCCATGCTCTCATACGAAAATGCAGGTCCTGGTGCTGAACATAGGACAGATCAGGTGATGAGCCACTGCCTTGCACATGAACGAGTTACTGCATGTTAGCTGCTCCACAATCATTTCCTGTGGCACATGCGAGTCAACCTAAGGTTATTTACTCTTCTAGGACTGGAAAAAATTCAATGTACCACAAGCAATTTTTTTCTAAAATTAGGTTAGATATTTCAAATACAAATACAGCCGATGTTATTTTGACCGCAGTATTTCCCCTATTGCTCTTAACATAAAAAAACATTACTCATCTAGAAAGACGCAGAAATAGGATCACGTTGTGTGTGATGTTCTGAAGCAGTGGTGAACAAGATGGTGGTTAAGGAGGCTCCTGAATAAGAGTTTATTCCTAAAATTAGTCTTTAATACAAACAGGTAAATTAACATAAAAATGAGAAAAAAGTAAATAAAGGGCAAAGGTACATTTCACCCTGAGTCCTGCTCCACAAATTCTAACAGCTACAAGTACAAGAATTTTCCGTTATCTTAAGAAGTCTCTATGGTAGTTTACCATGTAATTTGAAACTACAGGTTTAGATTAGATCACACATTAGCTGATTGTTTATTCCTACTGTGATATTCCCTGGCTGAATGTGAAAGTTGTGATTAGAGGACATCTCCCTCACTTATATGAGGTGACCTGAGAAAATGTATATTTTTAATTTTGTCAGCCTTTTAGAGAAAAGAAAATTATTTAACACGCATTGTTAGGTATGTTTTCAGAATTGCACATTATTAATTTAAATTAATTAATTAAGACCAAAAAATAGTTTAACATTAATATAAAATATGAATTCTCCAAAAAATTGAGTCCTGCAAAGATGAAGGTGATTTTTTAAAGAAAAATTGCATGCAGCCAAAACAATCTCTTCCTCTGAAAATGAGCTTCAAACAAATCAAACACAATCAGTTTGTTTCAGCTAAGCTAAGTATATAAAATCATTGAAATTAATTCCTATTATTCATCCTCTAAAAAAAAAAAAAGACAAAAATCAGATACACAGAATTGGCTGTATATTTGTAAAACTTTTTAGCGAAACTTCAACCACAATTTGAAAATGCCTAATGGAGCATATCTTTTGACTGAATCTTAGTCAGTATCCTCTACTATTGAAAAGTAAATGGAACATGAATATGCTATGAATGGAGAAATTTGCACCATTAGGAGATTATAACAAGAAAGAAAACGGTCTCACCTTTTGGGAAATTGCAGAAACTTCCTTGTATGTTTTTCTTCCGTTCACACTGAACTCCTATGCCTAGCTTTTCTGTCTTCCGCTTAGCTCCTGCAGACCCATGGATGACAATTAAGACTGAAAATTTAGAAAAATGTACTTCTGCCACATTAAATCATAGGTGGTTAGGAAGAACGAGCAACACTTCCTCCCCCCCCCCCGCCCCAAATCTGCATAATGTAGTACTGAGATTTTGATGTACAGCATGCTGATGTGAAGTCAGAATGCTACTACACAGGAAGATTTATCCTAGATCCAAAACATTGCTTGAAAACATCTGAATAGATCTCATAGTTCTATAAAAACTGTCAGGCTTTAGATCATTAAATAGATACATTATGCTGTTCTATTTTGATTTTGCTCTGCTCTGCTTGATTTTGTCTCTCCTAAATTACATACTTAAAATGTTCCTTTGTACTTGCTTGTACTAAGAAAGAGAGTTTAAAGACACAGGAGTTAACAACACTGAATAATATGGAAAGAGTTCATTTCAGAGTAAAAAATCACATGCACCTCTATGATGACTGTGTGTGTAAATAATTTTGAGATTTAGGAAGAAGACTTTAGTGAGTTAGTTCTGCATTCAGCATTCATTTTCTGCAGCAGAGGACAGGTCGAAACAAAAGCCTGTCACAGTATATGCCCTTGTGAAACCTGCATGTTCAAAAGTTTCAATTTCACTTCGAAATTAGAAGGAACCTCAGTGAAGACATAAAATTTGGTCCAATTTTGGGGAGTTTTCCTTGACGACTTTATCTCAGGAATACTCCCACCCTCTCACAAATGCCAGAACTTCTCAGTGTAAAGTTTTTCAGACATTATAAACCGTTATTTCATAAAATATAAACTGTTAAGTTGTTGAATTTATATGATTTGTCTCAAAAGTGGAGGACTCTTGAAACTTCCGTCTGGTCTTTCTAAGTTGTTATGATCTAATCCAGTTTGAAATGCTTCTGGTTGCCCACTTGGGGATGGACAGGACCTTCTAGAGATTTTCCTCAGTGCCGTGAGTTCAGTGGTGCTGGGAAACATTCGGGAAACAGCACCAGGAACCGGGAGGTGATCTTCATAGGCTGAACCTACCCCACAACCTGGTGCGAGTGCGATGCTTCGCTCGTCTGTTCTGTAACTCAATAGATGCCTACCCTGATTAGTGGAAAGCCTTTGGGGAATATAAAATAGTTGAGTCATCACTACAGGCACTGATTTTATAAACATTCCTCAGCTGATACCATAATTTCTCCCTGCAGGAGCCAGTAGTTTAAAATCGATCTGTTTGCTTTCGTTTCCTTACCAGGTAGAGGTAAGAAACTGAGAGTTGGAGAGGATCTAGGGGAACCCTAGCGAAGACACAGCGCTCTGCTCTGAATGCCACGTGGGCATAAAACTGGTCGAAAACTCTGCTGTGGCACCTGCTGTTACCATTTGCAGTGTCGGTGGCTAATCAGAACAAAGTGTCGCTCTCTTTCCCAATATTCAATTTTATCTTGAGCTTCGAGAAAACAGACAGCTGTCAGCAGCTGGATACCTTGAGGATATATACTCCAGCCTAGCTTCCCTGCTCTCTCCTTTTTATTATTCCATGCTCAGTAATATTGGACTTGTGTATTGTGCCAAAGAAACCTACACTACTCACATTTGTTATCCTAGTTGGGCGTTATCTAACAGTACCTGAATATATTACAGAGGTACAGTGATGTAAGAGAAATGTCTAGAGCATGTACACTACTGAAACATTAATTCTTCAAGTGTTTATGTGACTTTTTTGTTAGGGAATCTTTGTGAAACTTTTCTCATGTTCTGCTTTTTAAACATCTTTTTTTTCTTTTTCTCCCTCTCTCTTTTTTTTTTTTTTTTTTTTTGTTTTTTTTTTTGAAGGACAAAAAACCCACTCATCTCATCTCCTGCCTGCATGTAAACTGAAAATGTCTCTCAGATTCATGAGATTTTATGGATGCCTGTAGATTATTTTGCATAATTTAAATGATACATGAATATTTCAGCTCTCATTTTAAACTGTAGGAGGTTTCAAGATATATGGATCATAGTGAGGACAAAGTAGTCTCCGTAGTCATCCAGTTAAAGATGAATGACAATAATGCAAATTTATGTGCTGTGCATATGTGACAGTTTTTTTTACAAGAAACTAGTACACTATTTGATTCCCACTCTGAGCAAAACAGTGTCAAATGTAAACTAATATGTAAATGTAGAGAAGGCTAATACAAGCTTTCTATTGCACTCAATAAAGGTGACTTTTCAACAGTGATGTGATTCAGCAGGATGGAGGGCTAGTAGCTGTCCGCTGTGCTTCCTAGGATTTGAAGACTGTTACTGGTAACTGTAATAACAGCTCAGGGTTCATACTGTATCGAAAGTATGTTAGCATCCAAGAACTGGGACAGACTGATTTATCTCAAAGCAGCTTAAGTCCCCTGTTTTGTCTTAAATACCAGCAACAAAACTTGATTTAAATCATGGACCTTAATTTTTATTTCTGTTTATACTTAAGTTATTTTCTAAGAAAGGATTATTCTCTCTAGTTAGTATAACCATTAAAAAAAATTTGCAAATGAGAGAAGTCTTAGTATTAAACACACTACTTCATATTTTGAACCAGAAAAACACACCGTATATGTATATTTTTTAAACAATTCTTTAAGTTATATATTCAGATTCTTAACTTTACAATGTTGTTATCCTAGAAATTGTGAATGATGACTGTCTTGCTTGCTAGTTTTTGTTCTGTACTTTACTTACAACTTTTTTCAGTCTTTTTTCTGAAAAAATGGGAATTGAAGTAGCACATGCACAGTATTTGAATATTATCTTCCATAAGTTGAATATGAATAGCTAAAATATCTCTGATATAGAAGAAAGAGTAAACTTTTCAAAGTAATAGATTTTGCAGCTAAATGAAGAAAGTATTGATTGGATTTAGTGAATGGATACGTTCTTTTTTCTCAACATCTATCAGATTTTCTGAAGAACTTGAGCATGTGAGAGCACCTTTGGAAAAAAAAATTACACTAGGAATTTGAGTAGGATAAATGCTGCAATCTTACTGAAACCTTAGGATCTTATCGTTGGACCAACTGATATTTATCATCCCTTCAGCTGACCTCAAGCTGAGGTGTATAGGATGTGACTTTCCTATGTGGTCTGAAGAACCCTATAGATTCTTATGTGGCTTGGTTGCTAAAATAATATTGAAAATATGATACATTGTCGCAGGTATTTAGAATTAGTAAATTTTTTTATTCATAGTTTTAATTTAGGAGAGCAGGGAAGTTTGTTTTTCTCTTTTCCAGATAAGTTACTCAGCTTTAAAATAGCTACTTCAAAAGATGAAAATGTTCTCGCAGAGCTTGATGAACTGAAACAAAAATAAATTAAAGCAAAAACACAATAAATGAAATACTGGAATACTTGTTTTCACGAAAGGGTAAACATCATTAGTTCCATTGTAATGCTTGAAAACATATGGATATTTACTCAAGGTAGTGACACTATGACTTTTAGAAAGCTCAGGCTAACCTGAAAAATGAAAGATATGCTCCTTAGGTTATATATGCTTTTAAAAAGCAATACTATTCAGAAAATTGCATTATGAAGAGGTCTCATTGATGTAACATTTTACATTTTTAATTACTTACAATCATATGTTAAGTTTAGAACTTACCATTGCCTGTCAAGATTTGAAATGCAAGCTGAAAAAAAGTATTTAAGTACAAGAAAATGCTAACTAAAATTCTAAAAACCCATTACAGCGCAAATATTTTTCTATACTGGTATACAACAAGAAAGCTAGAGAAGAAATAAACGTGAAAATACTAGCCCCGGCTCTGACTAGCTTTAGCTACAGTCTTCTTTGCTGGAGACTTGAGAGCCTATCATATGCTTTCCGTGGCGTACATGACTGGTTGCAGTTGTTGGAAGCAGCATACAAAAGTCTGGGGGACTTTTGCCTAGAGCCAGTGCAGCTCTTCCTAACTTCTGTGCACTTCTCTAATTCATGTCAGGGACATGGTTCTAGTTTTTAGCTGCAAAGCCTATAATCCTCTTTTCATCTGCCTATTACAACCTACCCTAAGTTACGTACTATCTGAAGACCAGCAGGGACTAATGAAGATTCGTTATGCTGGCTATGATACACCTCTTGCAACAGGATTTCCTGTAGCCCTTGGATGTACAGAAGTGGTGTAGAGAATCCATCATACAAAACAGGTCCATGCTTCAAAAGGAAGCTTCCTGCACGACTGCGCTGATGCAAAACTGTTACTGGCAGCCTAGCCAGGTCCAAGGCAAAGATCAGTAAGGTCAATCAGGCTCTGAAATCAAAAGGTGGGAAAATCCCGTGGGGAAGAAGGTAAAGAGGCAGCAACTTACTGGCACAATTTCCAAGTGTAAAACAAATAATAATATTAAATCTGACCTAAAAAATTGTCAAGAACGACCTTCTGAAATCACACAGAAAGGGCACTGTAGAGTGGCAGGAATGGATACAGTTTGTTTTGGAAAACTCAAGCAGATGTAAAATTTTGAAGAAAACTAAGAAAGTTCTTGAACTTTTATTATTCTTTCTTGGAAGGAATGAAAAATAAGACATGTGCCATTTCTAAATTGCCATCGTTAGCAATATTTTTGCCAAAGAAGTACCATTATTTAACTCTACATCCTAGCCCTTTATGGAAGCGGTTTACCTTCACAGATATTCTGCTGTGAGGAATAAAATATTTAGTATTTTGGTTTCTATAGTTAGTGTTTATACATAGTAAGGGGTAATGAACATATCCGCCTTACCTCTTTTGCTATTGCTTTGATCGAGTCTTCAACTTGTAATCTTCAGCTTCACTGACGCAGCTCTGTTGGTGATAACCATAGTGCAAACTGAGCTTTCCTGCTCATCTCTGCTTTGTTTTCTGGGACACAAATGACACCTGACCTGTTCTTGCCAAACTGCTGCAAACTCCTATGCTTGTCTTCTCAAAAAAGGATTCTGTGTATTGCAGTAAAACGGTTGACATAGCAGACTGTCATTTGCTCTGTGGTGGCTTTAAAAAAAATGTATGCAAGAATCAAACAAAATTATTGTGTTCCCCAGACTATAGCTAACTATAGCTTACCTGCACCTTAATGAACAGCAAGATAAGATTTAAATAATTTGGCTGAGAATGCAGCAAATCACTGGAGTTTAGCTTCTACAGAAGAGGGCTGGAGCAAAAGTCAAAGTGAGCTCAGCAGTCAGTGAAGGAGCTCTTGATGAGAGCTGCTTGGGAGAGCTAGTATGTTTTTCAAAAAAGGTCAAAGGAAATATTTAACTTCTTACATTTCAAATTCTCATGTTTAAGGTATCAAGTGGAAAATCAATGACTCTGTGACCTTTTGGCTAAGTTGTCAAATAGAATTTGCAAACTTTACTTCCTGATTAACTGGCATAATTGCCAGTTAGCAAAAGCGTATAGGAGTAGGAAACCCTTCCAGATTACTGACAAAAAACCCAAAGAAGGATTCCAAACAAACGAACAATACATAAATGCTCAAGATTAAACTAAGAGTTTCCTCTGATTACTTTATTCTCTTTTAAAACTCCGTGTGGACTGATTACTTGCATACAAGCAGAATAAGTTAGATAGAATTTATAGTATCCACAGGAGATTCAGAAGGTTTGCAATAAAAACAAGGAAAGCTGTAGTTCTTTGCTGGGGCAAAGGAATCAAATAGGAATAGTATTTTAAGAAGACCCAATTTTGAAACATCAGCCACAGAAAGGCTTCAGCTTGTCCAATTCTGGTTAAATACAAAATTTCTGAGAAAGCATTTTAGCTTTGTGAAATAAAGGCTTGAGGACATAACAATCTAAGGCATGTTTTGGCTCTCCTCCAGATGAGCATTAAAGCATGTGATTCACTTTTAACACTTGGTAATTACACTGATTTCCTTTCTGTATCAGTAAATACAAGCCAGACAGAATCATGGAAAGCTCGCTCTTTGCCATTAAACCATAAGGAGGAGAACTGCTGGTAAGACGTGATGGAGGCTAGGTCTCGATTTTCTAGGTTTCTAAGCAAAGATGGGTAGACAGGGAGAAGAGAAATGAAAACGGGAAGGTCGAAGCCCCATGAGGGCAAAGCAGCCGCCCTTTTTAACGGTGGCGGCATCAAACAGTGTTCAGAACAGAACTTAGGAGAGCTATAAAATACATGTTTCCTCGAGAGACAGGAATAACTTGTGCAGACTGAGAAAGGATTCAAGACGCTGGTACTAGATCCCATCAGAGCAAAATATTAATCTCTGTTGATATTGCTAATGCACAAATGAAATTACTCTTGAGGTTTGTCTTTAGGGCTGGACCCATAGACAGGATCTGTTAGAGCTTCTTATCGTCACAGAGTGCATTAACGTGGTTCTCTTTCCCCCACCCCCAAATTCTATCCCGTAAGAATGACGACAATATTATACTGTAGCTCCTGAATATTCTGGACTACTTTTTAGTTTATTTCCCGTTGGTTGTTCCCTTTGAACTATCTAGAGGAACTCAGGAAAGCGAGAACCTTCGGTGAGTCTGCTCCTTTACTTGCTGTGTTGCCCAGCATTTATTCAACTAAAAACAAATCTATCCTTTAAATCTTACCCGTAACCATGAAAATTTGATTTAGAAATTAATTATTTAAGGGCTCAATACTGAAATATCTATCTACTTCAGGAGAAGTATTGCTTTCATTATGGGCTCCATTTCTTTTTTAGTCATTTCCATTAGTTTATGAAGTGCTTTACTGACCATGGCTTCTATCTTGAAAAAAAAATCTTTTAAAAAGAGATTTTAAAAATATATCTTTTTAATAAGACTAGGATTCCAATGGGAAAAATATCTGATCATAATGATATAAGCTGCTCCCTCTTCTTTTCAAAGTCCAAAGTTCAAGCTCCCATAAAACAAGGGCAAGTATCAGAGAAGTAATAAAGACAGAGAAGAATTAGTTAATGTTTAGTTAATGAAACAGAGTGAGAAAGGAAATCTGATGTTAGCAAAAGGAACATTTTAAACTACAACAATACGTTCAGGATGGGAACAATTTGTCCGAGCTTGTAAGTGAGCCATTACTTATGTTGTTGAATACTGATTTGATGAAATATTTAGAAAAATTCAAGTAGAAAATGCCCCTGAATTGTTAAAAGGAATTTCCTAGGTGATATGTGGGACCTTTAAGAACCTCTTTCTTTATAAACAAATTAAAACACGAGGAAACCATGAGTTACCCTTTAGAATGTGCACATAATGTGTTTTTTTACATTTGGAAATTAGTATAAGGTCTCTATTATTTCTAAAAACTGAAGGTTTATTTCAAAGTAGCGGAGTTTGTCACACACTGGTAGTAACGTAATTATCTAGGATATTTAAAAAATCCCGAGCAAAGACAACAACTCCATTTATCAATAGGAAGCCCATGTTCGTTGTCTTCACTGTGAGCAAAGACATCCTTGTCATCTGAGTTTCCCTGTCAAACTAGTTTTGAACTTCAAATAAATTTTAAATTCAATTAAATTGGCCCAAATCAAAATAGAATAGTTCTTTAGGATTGCCAGATCAAATATAATATGGAAAAAAAATGTTTTCTTTTGTTTTTACAGGAAACATGACAAACTTCAGGTCGAAACAGTATTAGCTGTGGAAAGGTTACACCCTTTCTATCATTTAAAAACAAAATCGTGTAGTTCTTCTGTCCATAACTAAGCAGTTCATATTTCTTTCTCACTACAGTCCCGTATATTTGGAAAATATTTATCAATTTGTTACTTAATATTTTTATTGTAATACTCAGGTATTTCCATTAGCTGTGAATATAATAGTAGGTTGAAGCTTGGTTTCAGACATGCTTCGAGTAGCAATAGCAAGGCTTATTCTATATGGAAGCAGTTCCAAAGACGGATGAGATACTTTTTAGTCTGGCCTTACATTGTATTATTTATAACTCATTTACCTACATCTTATTTAACAGGTTTTGAGCATGCACAAGTGAAAAAAGGATCTGGTATTGCTTTGCATTACTCTGCTATTTCAGACATATCTTTGGATTTTTGGAAGCAAAATAATCACAGTGCATTTAAAACATTTTGTATTTTAAACAGTAACAAGTATTGTTACAAATACTCTTCATAACTAATCTGAGACACAGCTAAGTATTAGTCTCCTGCCTTTGCCAGTAGAAGCTTTAATAGCAGTTAGGTGATTTGCATTAAGTTAGCTGGAAATGTGAGGATAAAAGCCTGGGTTGTACTCCCATTCTGGTATTTTTGCCATCACATAGTGCTAGCTCTTGTTTATTAAGTTCTCTGATCAATTTTTAAATATTCACTTGCAAACTAGTATGTAAATAAATCATTGCTAAAGAAAGATAGCTTGATCCAGTTAATATAAAAGTGTTGTACATATACTGAGAGAAAAAAAAAAAAAAAAAAAAAAAAAAAAAAAAAAAAGCCCCTTGGCCCAGATGCCTGACTGGGGGTAATTAACCTGGCTCTGCGGAGGAGCCGTACCAGCGGAAATGGAGGGACTGTCACTCTGGAGCAGATTCCCAGGCCGTGCCCAGTGAAACACCTGCTGATGGTCAATGCACGGCTCACACCTCCTCCGAATTTCTGAGTTGTCTGATTCTGCTGTAAGAATTCCTAAGTGTACCACGTCCCAGTATTATACATACATGTATAATGTATAGCAGCATGCTTATACACTATATCTAATCAGTATGTATAACATCCATGCACATAAATAGAGTACTCTGTGTACATTAATGTAGTGTTTTATATATATGTAACCACAATATTGTAATGACGTGTAGATAATTTATAAATTTGGAGAGGCAAGAGGTCTCCAGGGGAAATAACAGGACTGAAAACAAGACAGCAAGAGATCCTTAATACTGTCCCTCTATTCAAACCCAGTGTGCGGTACAGACACATAAGTAAATAGGGAACCCCAGAGCCTCAACTGAATTTGGTTTTCTGCACTGTGTCCTCAGCATCTGATTTTCTACCAGCTGTTTTGTAAAGTGATTATACTTTTCTGCAAGCTACAGATCAGTTGGTCTTTCAATCTACACACAACAGGTAGCCTTGTCTTGATTGGGCATCTTGGCAAACTGGCTAATTAAGTCTGCAGTAGAATAAAATCCTGTGAAATCAAATTGTGACAAGTTATCTTCTTGGTTGTCTTTCAGAAAACACACCTGAAAAATCTTCGTCTGCAATACCAGCTGTATCTTCTTCTGAACAGCCATTTTCTCAGCCTTTTAAAGAGTGAGACAGGACTAACCATCTTCTTCCTGTGGTAACTACAAAATCAATAATTAATTAGATAGCAAATACAAATTATTTGCTTGCATTATTACAGTTGTTAATTAATTGTCTCCAAGCACTTTCGAATGTGGATCCTCTCCCATCATGTGTTGCCGTCCCTCAGTGACTCATAGCCCACGGCCTCTTACTCTTACTGATCAGAGTAAGTTTGGTCAAGAATTTATCTCAGCCCCTCAAAACCCTCCGTGATAACTGTCAGCAGCTGGAATTACTACATTTATGGTCATCGACCATTTGCCATATATATTTGCAGTGAAAAAACCCCACAGCTGCTCAGCTCACCTTTCCACGTTAGCACATGTGAATATGTTTGAATGTCTGTGCTGTGTTTTATATATTAGAGGCCTCCTTTCACTCCCATCCCGGTTCCCTGTCTCAGAAAACTGGCCCTGCCTCCAGCGCCCGCCTGCTCTACCCGCTCATGCCCTTTCAAGCCAAACCTCTTTGCGGGGGTCTGCCAGGCCTTCTTCCTCTTCCCGGGGAAAAAGATGGTAACTGCCCTCTGATTCTTCTTGTAACCCCCCCCCCCCTTTTTTTCCCCTTTCCCCAAAGCCTTCTAACTGCCGAGCCTTTGGTTAAGGCTTAAATGTCTTCTTTCTTTCCCTTCATCGTTGTACATTATTTATAGTGCAGCAATCCTGAAAGGAAAATACATAGCTCAGTACTGAAATTAAGGATCAAAGTGGGGACACATTAAAACCATAATTCACATTCCAGAAGTCTAACAAAGGAAAAGGAAGTTTTCCTTCACCCTTTGCAGTTCATTTTAAGCAAAATGTTATCCATAGCAGAAGGAAACTTTTCTGTGTACAAAGAATTACATCTAAAATGACAAGTAATATTTTTACAGAGCTTAAGATAGAAATTCCATAGTAACAGAAAGAAAAAGTTTTCAGTGTTTGACAGGGATTATGTATTATCTTGGAAAAGCCTGGTATAAGAGACTTTGAAATTTGTGATACGTTTGTGTACAGAAAGGTAGCTAATTGTAGGTATTTTACATTAAGTAGCTGAATTTTTCTTTCCTGTCATATCATATACAATGGGCATTTTAAAATAAAAAATCAATAAAGAACAGAAAAAGTTAAGATTTCCACCAACACATGAGATATCTAAGAGATGAAGTAGAATAGAAGGGTTTTCTTTACTAGGAGTCTGAGATACTGCACGTAATTATTCATGACTTTTTATCTTCTAAATAAAAAGATCAGTAACTTGTTTGTAATCTTTACATTGTACATATCTTTGGTTGTCTACAGTAGTTCTTAGATAGCATTCTTTATGTAGTATATGGTTTAGTTTTGTGTAATTTATCATTACATTACTCACACATAGACAGTGTATAGACTGTGTAGCTCACTATAAGATTTACCATATATATACGTGTACATATATTTATAAATAAATTTTTTAAAATTATGTATATGAAAATACATATCTATAGCATCTGAATAGTCTCTGACTTCCTTGCTATGTTTATGCTTGCTATCTAGCCTAACAGTACTGTTTTGACTCCTTCCCAGTGCTTATTTACCAAAGACAGCAGCTGGTCATTGCAAGTGGACAGAAGTTCTAAAAGATTTGGAGCAGATCAAAACATCTGAAGTAAGTTCATAAAAAGCTGATGTTTCATATAATCTATGGTTAAATATCGAACACACTACTCAGCTGAGAAGAGAGTCAGTCACAGGGAGCAGGATAAAGGATTGTGTTTGTATAATGCTCTTGCATGGGTGCAAGCAAAGGAATAGGAGGTTGAAGACAGCTGGAGTTGACCAAATACTACATACTCTGGGTTTAAATATTATTTTTTTTTCTTATTTTCATTTTTTGAATGCTCCACCATTTGAGTTCCTTCAGAACGTCTTCTTACTCGGGTAAAACAAGAAGAAACCTTTCCTAGAAAAGAGGCAGAGGGCTTGGGCGTTAGCTCCTTCTGAGAAAGTACTTGTGAGACCCAACTCCCAGCAGTCCTCCTCCCAGTGAAGTTCACCCTGCAGGCTACTAGGCACCTTTAACATCTACTAACTTACTGGCTTCCAGTACCTGGATGGATTGGCCCTTTGAACTTGGAGCTAACTTTACTGTCTGTAAATCTATAGTTGTTGTTCATGCTTCTAACTTTTATTTTCTTTTAGGACATTGATGTCAGTTTATATACTGCAAACACAGACGAGGATGTAAGTAGATTTAAATTTGGCCAGAATTGATCTGATGCGGTAGCTTCATTTCTTTACTAGTAACTTTCTCCTGGGGCAAGCTTGGTCTCATTTGAGGAAAGTTTCAGAAATCACATCATTTGCTTTGGAATGGTTCTGTTAATTAAATTAATTATGTAAGCAGGTATTACTTATTTTTCCTGGACCATCTTCTACTGAAATTAGTCAATTAAAATGGAGTGCCAAAATGACTGCCAACATGAAAATAGCAAACACTACTGAAATAATTTTGGTGTTCATTTGTAATTTGATGGAGGGAAAAGGGGACAAAGAAAATACCTCCAAAGATAATTATTTAACACCATGCACTATTTAATGGCATATGGAGAATAACTGTGTCAGCATCCACCTCTACATTGCTCTGCTTTTGCCTTGGAAGCAAAAAGCCTACTTGCTCTCAAGGATTTACATTTTTAATAGTTGGAGATTATAATTTATCTTGCAAATGATAAATTAGGTGGGTTTGGTGGTATAATTCTGAATACAATCATAGAAACCTATCTAAAATGATTAGCTTTAATGGAGCTTCCATGTATTGATTCCTGAAGAGACTTTTTCATAATGCATTGCTGTGGAGGGCAGTCTGCGCTCCATGGGGCACATTTAGTCTGCCGGGAAAACTAGTCCAACCAATACCCCACACCCAGCAGATACCTTTGGTATAGCTCTGGAGAACTGGATTCATTGCTCTGGTGATGCAGGCATCTCCTTTCCTCACTACTGCCAAACGCACAAGGACCGCGCAAACCATACAGAACACACCAATTCATCACAAAGTTAACCTAAGATTTTGTAGAAACATTAGACTTACTGTGTTGGAGCAGAACGGCCTCAGTGTACATGCAGAGTGCAGTAGTTCTGGTGTGCACGGTAGACCTGGAAGCCTGGGAAAGCACGGACTGCGACGTTCCCGTGCAGTTAGACCTGCACGTGACAGGAAAGGGGGTCACAAAACATGCAGATCCACCCGTGCACACCCCATCCCCTTAACTGAACTAAGCCTGAGAAGTTAATACATTGTAACGACTGGTCTAATACCTGGCAATGTCAGGAGAAGTTTCTTAAAGCAGCCTGGATTTAAAAGTCAAACAACCCAGGGCTTATTCTTGGCACTACTGTTGACCTGATGGAGAAATTTGTACTTCTACTTCTTTTCCTTGATTTGTGAAATGCGTATTATACCTACCTTCTGTTTCCTTCCTCCACTCATATAATACTAATTTAATTCCATTACTGTTAATTAAATCCCAAATTGCTATCCTATTTAATTACTATATTTTTCATCAAGACCATTACAATCTCACCTCATTATAGCAAATTATCTGGCCTACACATTGTTAGCTCTCACAGTCTATCTGTGCAGATGTTTGTAAGTCTTTGGATAGTAAGAAGACATATATAGTAAAATAAAATCAGCCACTCCTAGGTAAACTATATCCCACATTTGTTTATTCATTTTTAATTGTGAAACTACTATGACTTCTTTTCAGAAAGAATGCCAAGAACCTGTAATGAGATGCTTCTTCCTAGAGATGAAAGTGGTTCTTCATGAATGTTATATAATGAACTGTAGTAAAACACAGGACGTATTCAACATTTTGAAAAATGGAAATGCAAACTTTGAAAATAACCAGGTTAGTGGCACTGACAGTCTGTCAGAAACAGAAACAAAGGGGTTTCTTCAGGAGCAGAAATACTTTTTTTGTTTCTCATAGTTATGTAAAGGGTAGGATGGTACAGATGAAAGCAAATGGGACCCACGCCCCATACACATACATCAATGAAAAAGCAGAATTTTATGGGTTTTAGAAAAATGTTTTCAGGATTCCCATTAAAGAGAATACAGTGCGTGCATGCGTGCATATGTCTGGGTGCATGAAAGTGAGTATGTGTAAAAAACAACTTGTAACTTCGGCTTCTAAAGTCAAATACGTTTAGCCACATACAGAAAAGTGTGCTAATTTTCAAAAGGACAGGCCCTTTGCATGTCTCACGGAAGCTCTGTATCTTTGAAAGCTCATCTGACTCAGAAAGCAAGCCAGGAACAGCCCAATGCATGAGCACCTTGGAAGCCTCCAGCAGTGCTCCTGTACCAGTTGTCTGCAGTGGAATTATTCAAAACAGAGTAAACAAGAGTTAGTTCTGTATCAGAACAAATAGATCAGGTATCCTCTGTTTTACTCTTACATTTTATTTTTCAGAAGACTTCCACAACACCAAAAAAATGCAAAGAATGTGAGGAGTATGAAGAAAAAAATTTTACAGAATTTGTACATAATTTTGTAAAGGTTATACAAAGGGAATGCAAATAATTTACTGACCAAAAGACACAAGCTGGGAACCAAGAGAATTCAAGGAACATGCCTCAGAGAAGTCAGATTTTCACCAACAATAAACTGAAACGAACTCTGTTTACAATCCTTCATGCATGGCATAATGGACAAAGGAGAATAAAATTATTAACATAATGGATTCATAATTGGATATATACAAACAATACTACTTATGAAACATAAATGAAAGGAATTTAACAAAATTTAAAAATTTAAAGCTTTTTTAAAGCATATTTATTATTTGGTAAGGCCAGTGGGGAGGAAATCTCTCCTAACTTACCTGCCTTTCAGAGAAATGCTGTAAGAAGATCTCAGAATATCTTCAGTGGGAATCTCACCGTGAACATCAGTTCAGACCTAATGGAACACTGTTTCAGAGAAAAGTTCTTCTTTTATTATTATTAACATAAAATTATGTTATCCTATTTGAACATTTGTTTACAGCTATTTTTGTAATCTATACAAAAATATTTCAGCTATATCTGAAATCTATTATTTTACTGTCTGTGCTTCTAGAAGATCCTAGCTCATCTCTCATTTCTGATGTTTGTCACGTCTGGCGGTTTCCTCACTCTTCTTTTTTCCATTAACATTACTTCAATGAACTTGTGTCAAAATACAAGCTGAAGCCTCTGTGGCTTACAAGTCTATTGGCTATCTCTTAATATATTTATTTTTGCCATGATTTTTCAGGTAAGCCTGGTTATTTGTTTTTACTTAAGACTCAAAGTCAAAAACTAGAAGATTTATTTAGAGATACCTCCTTACCTTTTCCCACTTTGCACAAAGGTAGCACAAGGGTGTTCGGAAAGACCTCCTCTCCTCAGCAGAAGGTGATGCTGCTTCCGTTGTCGGATGTCGGACTACGCTTTGGTAGTTCATTTGTAACCTCAGTGCCTTAGTCATCAAGGTAATTATCGCAGTTCCTGCAGTCATTACCAAAGATATACATCCCACTTTTAACTGAAGATGGGTAGTATAAGTTTCATCCTCTGTATTCAGGAGATGACTAAACCTCTTACACACTTAGTTTTAAATGTCTATGTGGTGGAAACCTTTTCTACCTAGCAGAGCTTCTACTTGTGGTCTCATTCTGGGATAAGAGCTTTGAAGGAAGGGATCGCTTTTTGACCAGTTCATGGAAATCACGTTAACTATATTCCTACAGGTTCCGTATATGAGAAGACTAGACGCAGAGTCCCCTACCCACTGGTAGTTCTGAGAAAAGGTTTGAGTCAAAAATGTTGCCTAGTCTTCTTTCAGCTCTTCCCACAGTAAATGATATCTTTACAATTCCTAACCATGTGATACAAACTGTTATCCATTAATCCTTCCAGGCATCTCCATTTCTCCATCTTTACTTAATAAATGGTTGGGTCATTCAGCTGTCCAGTTACCAGGAAAGAAGTCTCAGTCTCATTACAGCAACAAACGTAATGCCTGGTTCTCCCTTACAGAACGACAGTCAATCTCTGGCACTCTCTGGAGCTGAGTCTCCAATAACCTACAATGGAAAGAACATAAATAAAGACTGACTGATGGGTAAATTTGTGAGCACAACAGTATCAGCATTAAACACTGGTGGAGGTGTCACAGAAAAAGTCAATCATTTGCCACTGTAAAACACTGATAAAAAAAATGTTCATTATATAGTTAGGATGAAGTAAACTGGTCCTGCATTTTGAATTGTTCCTTAGAAAAATGCTCTGCACTGTATGTCATTTCATCTTACCTGATGTCACATGTACAGGCAAGGTAATAACAGGTTATAACTGTTGTCTTTAATCAGGGAGTTAAAGAGGCTTTCCTTATTTCTCTTTTTGAGGGAGCTTGAGACATGTCCAGCAGTATCCATCATGGAAGAAACAAAACATTCCTTCCCCCAAGTAGCTTGGTTTCTCTTGGCCGTTGTGAAGATCAGTTATTTGATTAATTTTATCCTGTATTTCATTAAATAGTTTACTAGTGACGTGTGTGTCATATACTGTAAATTTGCCTTCCTGAAACAATCTTTCTAAGTCTGTGAAAATGCAGTTTGCCACTGTATTAGCTATTTTCTGTT
Organism: Rhea pennata; assembly: GCF_028389875.1. Taxonomy (NCBI): domain Eukaryota; kingdom Metazoa; phylum Chordata; class Aves; order Rheiformes; family Rheidae; genus Rhea; species Rhea pennata. The sequence continues at coordinate 51,255,442 of NC_084666.1, read as the reverse complement.
GGATGTAAACCAAATGACTTTTAATTTCTTCCACCTCTACCTATTCTAGAACAAAAAAAGACCACTTACTAATCCAGTTCTCCAGTATTTCTCCTGAGGTTCTCCTTCTCCTGAGAGCTAGGCTACCGTCTTGAATTCTCTGGTGATTACAAATGATTTGACTAGTGAAAAGGATAGAATAAAATAAGGACACTTTGGTATTTTTTTTGGTGAGGGATTCATACTTATCTCAGAGGAATAGAATCAGTAAGACTGAGACATGCATGAATCTCACCTGACTCATTAGTAATCTAGGCCTTCTCTCAAAGTAGGGTATGGTGGGTCCTTTTCTGTCAGGTTTCACTTCAGAGAAAAAAAGACAGTTCACTGAAAATTCAAAAGTCAAACTAACTCAGATTTCAGGTCTTTGTAACAATTTTACTTGACCAATATGCATTAATGGATACATTACTGCATGCACTTCTGTTACTTGAACCTCCTTAAACCATCCCTGGGTGGAGGGAGGTGTTTACTCTGCACAACCTCTAGGAATTTGTGTGGCATTTGTAGGATCTAGTCTTTTCCAGCTGCTCTTGGTAAATGACCAGCCTCTGATAAGATCAGTATTATATTTTCTACAATTAAAACAACCTAGTTTGTGACTAAGCTGATTCGTGGCAGAGTATTTCTACATTCAGAAAGAAAAATAACTCTACCTTTTGACACCAGAAGAAAAGAAAAATGCTCTTCCACAGAAGTTCTGGGCAACATAATTCTGGTTTTCTGACTTAGCAATAATTTAAATCTTCTATCTGTCCTCTTCCAGTACTGGTATCCAATATCCATATTTCTGTGTATATTTTGACAGGATAATGGAAATAGCACTAGTCTGGGTGAGAAATGATATCCCTGCCATTCTCTGCCTTCTCCAGGTTTTATTGGACCCTGCAGATAAATACTGGTTGTTCGTCAGTAGAACACTGCCTCCAGTAGCTCAGAATATTTGAGCACCTGCTGGTCAGGTACTATTTAGATAATATCATGAGAGACGTTTGAAAGTCTTCACACAATTTAAAGTCAGCTCTGGATCAGCATTTGGACTAATAGCTGTAATACCTCCCTCTTAAGCTAACTTGTGCAGCCCAGGTTTCCTACTTAGCAGTCCATCTATCACATACCAGGATTTCAGTTTGTGCAAGGTCTGACCGTCTTTCTGTTACAATTTATGACACAGTACATCTTACCAGTTTCTTCTGCCTAGTTGAAATTCGGACCTTAGAAGTAACATCCGATCGTTTCCACACAATTAAAAAAAAAAAAAGAAAATGAGTTTCTGGCCAAGTTTATACTGTGATTTAATATAAGCTAGTAATATGGCACAACCACTGCTTTGCAAGGTATTTTCCTTCTGACACTTGTCAAAGTAAGCTTTCGCCTTTCTGAGTGGCTCTTCTCAGACATTTAGATACCCAGTGCACAAGCCTGCAATAGTCCATCACTGCCCAGAGATGCATGTCCATTTGTCCCTTCTTTTACCAAGGAAACTCTGTTTTAACATGCAAGATGCCTTCAGTAAGAAGCTCGTAAATGGTTTATTTGACAGCAGTCATAGGAACCCCCTCTGACACTCAGCAAAAGGCAAGGTAATAGAAAACTGCAGCTGCGTAGCAGATGGCCGGGTCTGCCCAGGCAGAAACAGGTGACTGACTGCTCATTTGACTTGCATGATTTTTTCCTCCTTTCGAATCTTTTTTTAAGGAGTCAGTCTAAGGGCTCACTGGTGCTAGTACATTTGGAAATGCAGTCTCTGTGACAGCCAGAAGCATGGATGGTAGTAGAAAAAGGTAAATTCTGAATTGCAGCTACCACCTCTCTAGCTGGGAGATTCACTCTTTCGGGAAAAATAAAACTCCGAAAAGGAGATTCTTTGCCAGCAGTGAAGTATTTGGGGGCTCAGCAGCAATTTCAGGAGTTCTATCTCTAGTTCATATGGCTAACAGTTTGTTATCTGCTTAGAAAAAGGTTAGAAATAATCTCTAGGATTCATCTTTGTTAAAAGACTCAGACACAGTGAACATTCGAGTGAGTCAGCATCATGTACAATGCTAAAACCTAGACAGGAACACAAACAGTGTGTTTGCTATAGCTAAAGCAGTGTTTGAGCTTTAGGTCCAGGTCCAAAGCTTCAGGTAGCTACTGTAGGAGCCAGTACCATGTATGTTGATTTAATCTTCTGAAAACAACAGCCAGGCTCTGATTTTCTTTTATCTTTCTTTTTCTTTTCTGTGCCACAGAAGCTGTGGTCCTAGTGTCCATGAAACCCCAAATCAAGTGCCCTCTCATTCTTGTGGATCTCATTCTCTGCCCCTTCTTCCTTTCCCAGTTTAACGTATGCCACAACACAGCAGGATGAGGCTATGTCATTTACTGCATTTCTTTTAGGGAGAGTATAGAGTAAATACATGGGAACAATATGGTGATAAAGACATCTAAGATTAGCCTAGCTGTAACTGTCAATAGCTCTGGTATGACAAGATTTGCTATTCTTACAGTTAAACATCGAAGGTGATTGAGTGCCAAACCTTTGAGCCATACTTAAAAGGGGACTGTTCGGTAGTGTGCAAAGAGCTACACCTTCTCTAGAGATGGAGAAGAGACAACCTTTGCTATTATGCTCTAAGGAATATTACCCGTATGTGCTCAGGAAGGAAAAGAAAACCATAAAGGAATAGGATAAATATTTTGCAATATATAAGATCAAATCAATATTTCTAGGCTGGTTCCTTCCAACTAGTTTCCTCCAAAACCTACAAGTGATGGAGAAGAATCCTCATCTCCTTATCAAAAGGCCTAATTAGACCAACAACTAATACCTCAAGATTTGATACTAGAAATAAAAATCTGACAGCTGACCCTATTCTGAATACTGAACGAAGTAGTATTTTCTTGGTGAAATCAAGCTTATCAGGAATCATTTGGGCTTGTAACAATGGTGCAGAAGACAGACAAATCCTCTGGTCAGACTCTAGAGAACTCTCTATGCCAGAACATAATAAATGATGGTAACTGCGGTTATGTTAGAAAAATAAACTGAGATTAGAGGAATATGATGAACATGCAATACATATTTATTCAAACTCAGTATTAAAAATTTTATTTTGTGGTCCTGGACAGTTCTGAAAAATATGTAACATAACCATATTGCCTTAGAAGAGACTTGAATTGGCTATGTTCATTCTCATACTATTTATAATCAACTAATTATCACCTTAACATTAGTCTAAATTGGTCACTGGTAGTTAATCCAGCAAAATCAACTCAACAGTAGAAGCTTCAGCTATGTCTAAAGTGGCTAAGAATTTTCTCAAAGATTTTCATTGTGTACAGGTAAAAATAAAGACTATTTTAATTATAAGGCAGTGTTTCTGTGTAATATTTTTCCCCGAGACTGCTGATGTATGATGTGATACATACCTTTGGCAATGCTTCTGCAAATAGTTGTACAAACTCATTCTTGTTTTGTAACCACAACAGTAGAATCCAATTTATGTTTGAGAATGTTTTTTTTTCCCCTCGATGAGAAGACCTTCAGGCTGCTTTTGCTTAAAGTCAGAGACTTGAGTTGTCCAAAACATATACAGGTGATTTCAGAACAGAGGGAGCTTTTTCTCTCATCTGAAAACACCCAAAGCTTTCTTAGAGTATACTCTAGCAGGTGACGTTACAGTAAAACTTAGCTCAGAATTTCTTTAACTTAAAGTAAGCATCCCCACTGCTGACAATTAAATACATCTCTAGGAAGAAACGAAACAACTTCCTGGCATAAAGAATAACAAGAAAAAGAAAAAGCACATGCTTTACAGGCAAAGTGTATTAATGGTGTCGCAATTTGAACACGTGTCAGATGACTATAGTTTACTCTTATTATCATGCATTTCATATATTACTTTTTTGCCTAATGCCTGCTTTCTATTCCCCTTTCCTGCCTTTCCTTCAGTTACACCTTCAGGGCCAGACTGTGTCTTCAGGGCACAGAGGTTAATGGGAGCTGAGGAGCAGGATAACGCCCTGCTCAGCCTAGCACAGCAAGGGACACGCAGAGCAGTGAGGTGACACCTCCTTTGGGCTGAGAAGCAGAATTTGCAGAAGGCTGTGCATCTCTGCTCTTCTCCTGTGATCACCACGCGCCGGCTGCTAGGCACAGCTTAAATTAAGACAGCTCACACAGTTCGCTACAGTTGCTTCCATCCCTTCTTTTCAGTATTTTAAAGAACTTTATGAAAGCAACAAGAAAGAGAAGGAGAGAGAGTAACTGAAAGGAGGCACTGTTCACAGCTCTCATGCTTTAGGTTACATCTCAGCCCAAGATACAACTCTCAGTTAAAAGAATGTTTCCAACCACAGAAAAAAAGTGGCAAACTCTCTCATGCCCACCTCTTCACTGCAGAACAAAAGCAAAGGGAACGCACTATTTTCTCTAACCAATTATGTTTTCTTTGATACTTAACCTCCAAGGTATTTATAAAGGTCTTTATATGACCTTTACAATTTGACTTCACTAGACAAAATTAGTCAACTTTTTCTTAATCTCTTCTCAAAAAGATAAATACTCCATTTCCCTACTTATTCTAATAGCTCTTTTTTTTGCAATATAGAATTGAAAGGAAGAGGAATGAAGGATGTATAACATCTCTTCTAAATGATCCATGTAAACATATCTGTGAGTCAACGTTAAACTATAAACAACAGATAGATCAAACTAATACTAGAAGTTCTAGTAATTCTAGTAGTTCTAGAAGGCAATGCATAAATTTGTTTTAAACCTCCAATTCCCTTGCTTTAGACTAAGAGTTTTGAGTTCAGCATAGAACTTCATCAAGCAAAACGTACGATAGTCAAGCGTGCCGTGGAGGTCTCACTAGTACTGATCCGAGCATAATTGCTGCAATTCTTGCCTCCAGTACCTCCACCGAAAGCAGCCTTATTGCCATCACAGTTAGACTAGGCTCTTATTTTCATATACAGCATTATTTATTACAGTTCTATTTTTCAAGCATGTCAGAGATTTTTCTTCTTCATTTTGCCTGGCTCTACAGTAATCAGGAAGAAAGAAAATAACCAGTAATTTTAAAATGCCTCTGCAAAAATGCCCATACACACTTTTTCTTGATACAAACATGCTGAAGGACCCTGATGCTCACTTAGTGGCCTGAGCCCCGTGAGATGGTTTACCTGACTTCCCCAAGTGTCAGGTGATGCCAGATCCACTGCCTTGGTGCGGGATCCACTTCTTCCCAAAATGGGAGGGACTTGGTAACCTGCGAGTTAAGGAATTTCTGACCTGTCAGAGGGAGGCTTGTGTACGTTGCCGTGATGACCACAGCAAGAGTAACGTGGTAGGTTTGCCATGAGAACGCGGTTTGGCCCGTACTGTGCACTGCCAGTGCAGAACTGCTGCCAGCGCCTATCGGAGCTCAGGGGCGTGCAAACTGCAGAGATCCCAAATCACATTTCATTGCACACAAATGACCTTTTAATTTATTATTCCAGCCTTGACACGTATTACTCGGTATATTCAGTGCACTAAACGCATTTGAGAGTTGCCGAGGATTAAAGATCGGCTGTGACAAACTGAACTTTTCAACCCACATAACCAAGGGGAAAATACCAATTAAGCAATACTGCAGTTCCAAGCATTTGCTTAAATAGCAACTCAAATAAATATTGATCTACCTTAAGATACAATGCATTGATAAAAACTGCATCCAGTAACACAGCAAGATCATTCACCAAACTGCTTTTAATAAGCAGGCTTTAAATTGTTCATCTTTAAAGCCACAGCGATCTCAAACTCTTTTTAAGAGAAATATCTCAGGTAATAACCAAGATTCTACACTCAGCAGCATCCCAATGCAGCCGAATTAAACTACTCTGCCAGAAGTAATTAGTGCACTGCACTACTAGGTTCACAATATGGATTCTCCTGTGCTCCCGGTTCCTAGGTACATGCAGCCCCAGAGAGGGTTTTTCAGCACAGCAAGAGAACCGGTGTTAACGAACAAATGTGCGCAGGCGTTTCCTCTTTACAGAGCAGCCTCACTACCACAGGAGAAAACACAAATGAGTTATGACTGTGAATGCTCCCTGAAAATGCTGTAGGGACCAAAGGTTTTAAATAATTTAATAACCAAAATGGACAGAGGAAGCTTTGTTCAAAGCTGGAACAAAGTAATCTTTCAGAGCAGGTTTTCTTTTTAGTATCTGAAATCTGAATCACAGCATAAGGTTGAATCTAGACTTGGAGTTATTTATAAATTCAAGATGATTTACTTAAACACAGTAAAATTGTAGAAAGATGAATTTCCTCAAGGTTTAGATCCAAACTAGAAGTAGAAAGACTTTTTCTCCTGGTTTGAAACTGAAAGACTTTGTATTTGAGTTTTAAGCAGTTGCACATTAAAAGTTAAATATTTTACTAGAACAGTTATAAAAAAAAACAGAAAAACTGGCATGAGTGAAATACTGTGCCACATTCTGGCCGTACTTATGCTGGAGGAACTCCCACATGACTTCTAGTGTATCAAGGAAGATGGGACAAATTGACAGTAGCAGTAAATGGGATCACAGTCTAGCTCAATGAATTCACTGAAAATAACACTTCTTGTAAGTGTTCAAGTGATATCAGGTTTATTAAGCAATTTTTTTTGCAGCACATGCAGTTGTTTGACAGAAAAGGCAGCAGATGATAAATTATAATTATTTAAAGAGCCTCTTTCTTTAAACCTGAAGCGTCCATAATGCAACTATTAGAGTTTGTATGTTACATTAAAAAAATTAATAAACAGCAGCAATAAAAATAAATAACACGTGCCTGGGTTCCTGATCCAGGAATAGGATAGACTGAACAAACAAGGAATAAAAATCTATCTTTCAAAAGTATTGTTTCCAGTGAGCTTGCAAAATACGGATTCCCCAAATGGCAGGTGGGTCTGGAGGTGTATGGTTGGTCAAAAGGGGGGGAAACGTATGAGCTCTGACCAAAAAAAAACTTCACAGAATTGTTATATATAATTGGATGTCAAATGGGATAGCCTTGCAACTTCTTGCTTTCTAGTTTTGAAAAAAAAGCTGCTATCTAAAGCTAGCTAGACCTCCTCATGGGCTGAACTCTAATACTAGGGCATGAGAGTTGGAGTTCTCTGCTGATGCTGAATTGCTTCAGTAGCGCAAGGAGCATCTTCACAGTGCGGCACTGACCGGAAAAGTGCAAGGCTAAAGCCTGGTGGAATCGGCTGATCCTCCTCCCCTGTCATCACCGTCAGCAAGAATTACAGCTCTCTCTTCCTTGGAATTACAACTATTCCCACCCACCTTGCTCTGGCTCGAATATATAGGGAGAAACAACTTACATCTACTTATACATCTGCTCAGGTTCATTGAAACTTCTTTTAAGGGTCTGACTTTACAGATTTACACGTGTAAATCATCTCACACTGTCAGAGGGTGAGATACATAAAGGAGTACTGACAGCAATGAGCACAAGCTTCTTAAAAAATAATTCCAACAGCAATCCTCAGTCTTTAAAATATTCCCCTTACATAGCGGGGTATATACCATACTTATGTATTGAAACAGATTCCTGTAAGTGGGAATACTAACAGGAAATTTTAAAAAACCCACGTGTTGAGACCCTGAAGCATCTCACAAACAAATATCTAAATGGTGACCACAGAAGCCAAATACAAAATTTGTATTAAACTTATCCCTATATATCTCTGTATTGTATCGGGAAAACGTCTCTGAGAATTAAAAAAAGAAGTCTTAGAAAAGTAAAACTCATCAGGAATCAATTTTAACCACATATGTAGCAGTGGTAATGTCACCTAGATAATAATTGCTGGATTGCAAACAGTGATTAGTGATTTCCTGGATTGCTGTATTTTACAACAAGAACTCTTCACATGCAAATCAATCAATCCCTCTCTGTTGCACAAAAGTGTTAAATTCTTCATTATTGTTTCACTGATAAGAATTTATACCAACATAGCTACCACCAAAATTCAGCTCATGACTCTTCAGTCAAGCATAAAGGCCTATTGAATAATATATTGAATAGACTATTACATGCACATTTATTTACAACTTAAAATGGATGCTAGTGTCTAACAAAGAAAGAAACGTTCGATTTTAGATCTGTTGTAACCCATGAAGAAAAGTTAGCTGGAATGTGCATCATTTTTATCCAACCTATTTAGTATCTTTTCAAAAAAGACCCAGTTCAAATACACGTTTATATCTAGGCTTGTTCAAGATTACAAGACCTCCCCACTTGCTTTTCTCTCGTATGATTCTGTGGTTTATAATAAATTAGAAAAAGTAGCATTACCAGCAAACAGTCCACCCAAGTTATGTCAAGAGTTTCATCAAAAGGCAGAGTTTAAGAATATCTTTCAGGGAAGACAGAAATTTTTACTACATGACAGAATGTAAACCACAGCGATCATAGTTCATGGGCTTAGGATAAATTCACCTACTAAGACCAAGGCTGAACACACAAATTTAAGACTTCTCTTTCTGGAGGAAACATGAAACAGAGAAAACACCGGTCACTCTTTTCCCTCAGCCTGCCATGAACGACACGCTAAAATTACCGTGATGGTGGACAAGGTAGTACCTGCAGGGTGTACGTTGTCAGTCTCAAGCAACAACTTTGAAGAGAACTAATGGCTTCTTAATATTGTATCCAACGCATTTTAAGTAGGTTGCACATCTGCTTAATGGTCAATAAAAGGTGGTATAGAGAATTTCAGGTTTTAATGGTCACACCTGGGTTAATATTTTGCTAGAAGATTGCAACATTTTTTAATGCAAGAAAAGATTAGAATTTGTTATTTAATATCCTAGCGTGCTTTTGGATTCAGTTAAACCCCCTTGGCTCTCCCTGGTACTTAACAACAATATGGGCAATTAAACAAAACTGAGTAGTAGAGAGAAAATAGCTGGTTGTGCATTAAAACACAGGGTAGGAATCAATGACAGACTGATCTATAATTTCAAGATGGTTTGGTTCATTATTAAATGTTACCAACCAGCAATCAGCACGTCACATCTCGTACTGGAATATTTCACGTTGGCATATGTTTCTCTAGCTTGGCAGTAGAAAGTGTTTTTTGGGGGGATCACACATAGGACCTCTCCCTTTTTTTCAAGTACTTTCCTTTGACCAAGCTATACTTGAAAATTCCAGAGCACATTTCGTCTTAATATTACTTTTCAATTACACCCCAGTAAACAAATACTTAGTGTTGAGCAAGCACTCACTGCACGAAGAAGGAAAGCCCTGACCCTCCCTCATGTTCCTGTTCCCCGGTTGAAGTGTGCTGACAGGACGGACAGCTTAGGGTAACTTCAGATTTCTTTAATCATGCCATTTTATTAAGATCAAGATTACAGCAACAAAGAATAGTAAGACCACTATCAAAAAGTTGGCTCCAGGAAAATGTATGCATTTAACACTTTTGTTTCTAA